>NC_047103.1:168373287-168717353 GCF_902500255.1 Thalassophryne amazonica
AATTTTAGCTGCAAATTTATCATTTTTAAACGAAGATTTCTCCGCTGAATTACAAATTTGGGCTTACAGTTTTACTTTACTGCATTCACAAGGGTCTTATAAATACATATCAGCTATTTCTTTCTGAAATCTGACCACATTTATTTAAATGCAGGTCTACTTTAAAGATCAGTAAAAAAAAAAAAAAAAAGCACCAAAATGCAGACCTGCTGTGATGGTTTAATTCCAGACTTTAAAGTGATGTGTAGCTGACGGTGAATTCGGGCCCCTTGGGGGCACCAACCGGATGAACGGGGCTCCCGTGAGTCATACTGACGTGACTTTGTTCCTGCTAAAGAAAACATAAACGATGGTCTGTTTGCGTTCTTCCACTTAGTTTTCTCTTTCCGGGGAGAGGAAAAAAGAAAAGAGATGAAAAATGGTGACACACTTTTCCCCTCATGCGTCAGGCAAGTGGGGCATAAAATAGTCCGTTTGGATGGGTGATCATGAACTGGCAGCTTCAGGGAAGTTTACCTCAACTAAATGGATGCTCAGACTCTCTTTTATCTGCCTCCTGCCTCACTTTACAGCTGTAATTCATGGGAATAATATCCCATGGAATGCCAGTGGGAGAAAAGCGGATGAGAAATGGGAATCCTTGCACTTTAGTTACCTACATATATGATTGTTGGTATACAGGCCTTTGAAACTAACTCTCTTCAAGCTGACTTGGAAATGGGATTCATCTGAGGTTATTTGGGGGGAGGTGATGCTCTAGTGGTTAAAGCGTTGGGCTTGAGACCAGAGGATCCTCTGTTCAAATCCCACCCTGACCAGAAAATCACTAAGGGCCCTTGGGCAAGACCCTTAATCCCCAGGTTGCTCCCGGTTTGTAGTGAGCGCCTTGTATGGCAACACCCTGACATTGGGGTGAATGTGAGGCATTATTGTAAAGCACTTTGAGTGTCTGATGCAGATGGAAAAGCGCTATATAAATGCAGTCCATTTATTTATTCACATTTTCAATCAGCTTTATGCTTCCATCGTTGCTCAGGCAAATTTAGAAGCTTGAAGGTGCTCATTGTGGCTATTTTACACTTATCAGTGTAATTTCTTTTTTTTTTTTTTTTCTGGGGTTCTTGCTTATTTGTTTGCATAATTATTTGGGTAAGTCCTACAGTAGGAAGTCACTATGGCTGACATCATCAAAGATCAGCCTTATCTGGGCCCAGAACTATTTGTAGAACTTACATTTTTTTTAAGCCATTTTAGAAATGGTCATTTTCAGCTTTTTTTTTTTTATGTTAAAGTATACCACATTATTTGTCTGATCATAGCTGTTATGCTGCCATTATCATGCCAAGAGGGAAGGAACATGGAATCCATTGGACATTGAGCTTGTTTGACCTTTACTTTGGAGATCAAGAATTCAACAGTCAAAATGGGGTTTAGTTTTCACTATGATTGGAGCATTTTTAAACATTGACCCCCCCTACTTGGCTACAGGTCCCACCCTGGGATGGTTATCCTACATTTTTGTGTAGGCCATGGTGTACTGAGGCTAGCTGGGTTGTAAGAGTTGTTTAGTCCACTTGGTACTGGAAAAGTGGGAAGACTGTGGGAAGTGGGAATGAACATATCAGAGGCACAGTGCAGTTAGGACGGTTTAGAGACGGTTGACTCTTCCCACTCACTCCCCTCCGGATGCGAACTCACAGTGGCCAGCATGGGAGGTGGACGCTCTGTCCAGTCAGGCAAAACCCGGGCTGTGGCCTGAGGGTCCTTTAGCTGTGGGGGAGTGAGGCTACCATATGACAGCAGTGCCCCCCTGGAAATATTTGGATTTAGCTTCTGGTGCCTTTTTAGAACAAAGGTACGAATGAATGTTATCATACTTGTGTTGTTGTTAGTGTAGAGCTGTAATTTCTGTAGGTTTCCTTTTGACAAGTTATTTAAAATTAAAATCTCCTCCATCAAATTATTTATTTATTTATTTTTTTTTTTAGGCTGGCTGAGCTCTGCCAATTTGGTGACACCCAGAGATGGGTTTCATATTGGTTGTTCTGGCTCTCTGCAGAAAACCTGTGGGTGACCTCGTGCAGGGTTTGTCCAGGATCTGCACAGTCTATGGTTATGAGGGGTGATCGTGAAGTTTCGAGTCTGGTCCAGAAAAAGTAGAGTGTGGTTCTCAATCTTCTGCTTTCTGAGAAACCAGCTTTTCTCAACATTTCACCCAGTGAGCCAAAATGTCACATATTTTCAAAATGTTGGTCTCTCAGAATGCAAAAGCTGGAGAACCCCACGCCCTGCGTTTTCTGGATCAGGCTCAAAACCTCTCAATCACCCCACTTATTCCTGGCAATGAGGTGAGCCCCACCTCCTTGTGAAGATGAATGTTTTTTTGTCTTTTCCTTGCTCAAAGTTAAGATTGGTCCTGAATCAGTCCTGTCTTGAAGTATTTAAGCTAAGTTAGCTGTCTGAGGGTACTTAGAATCTTGATGAAAATGGGTCCTAAAGTTGTTGTTCTCTCTGTTTTGGCCTGAGATCATCCTCGCACAGTATACACCATTTGGACTTGGTGCGGCCCAGATTCCACTACATGAGTAATATCTGTCTAGTGTTAACCATCAATCAGGTCTTATACATCTACTGATCCAAAAGGCATTTAGTGGGTTAAAGGATCTGCTGTCTCTCCCTGAGATCTTTGCCCGTAACGTGACAGCAGACAGAGAGCTCATTAAGATTATTTACATCTGGGCCATCAAGAGTTGGAGTTGGCTCATTAGCCTCTGGAGTGTAGATAAAACTCCAAATTGACAAGTGCAAAGTATGGGCTGTTCCTTCAATTTGGAGAGCAAAGGAGGAGGAGGAGCCGAAGCCCAAGAGATTGATGGTCCTCCGTCTTCTCTGAGTTCCCAGAGTTCCTGCGGCTCGGTCTGGTTATATCTCAGCCAGCGAATTCTGTTATCTCTTGCTTTGTCGTTTACGCAAATTAATTTGAACTATTAGCCCTCTACCGGCATTTTATGAATCCTGCAGGAGAAGCTGCCAAAGATTTCCATTTTTAACTAAGTCCCTGGGTTTTTTTTTTTTTTTTTGCAATAAAATGTTCCACCTGCACCCATTCCAAATTGAAATCTGCACCCATTCCAAATTGAAATCTGATGAGATTTGTAAAGTTACATAGGGAAATACACTTTTCCTTGCCGATGAAAACGGCTGCCCTGCATGCACGCTGTTTCTGCATCAGGGGTCGTGATTGATCACGGGCCATGAGACTTTACCAGATTCATCCAGTGCATCTTCATAACTATTGATTGTTGCATGAGACAGGAATTTTTTCTGATGGATTATAAGCTTTTTTGGTGGTGGTGGTGGTGGGGGGGTGGGGGGGGCTGATTAAAAATAGTTAATTACACATGTGCAGTACAAATCAACTGCAAATAGAACCTTTAGGTTGCTTGAACTCATGAGAATCTTGGGACTGATGCACTCCATGTGCGGCTAAAATTAGTTTCCATATTACCATATGTCGTTTTTTAGCACTAGTTTGGGAGGTCCTGCAACTTGTACTCTAGTGAGAGTTGTATACCAAAAAAAAAAAAATGTATATCAAAATTATCAGAAGTATTTATGTTGGACTTTCTCAAAAAGCTAAGCACTAAACAAAATAAACTCCTCCAATAATAAAAGAATAAATCACAGTAATAAAAGGTACACTACAACAATGCATAAAAATACCAAATTAAAAACCTGATACAGAAAAAAGGTGCAACTTATGTTTTATTTTTTTTTTCCTCCACTTATACTTCAGTGAGATGTACAGTGAATCCGGAAAGTATTCAGTGCTTCACTTTTTCTACATTGATTTACAGAAGGTTACAGCCTTATTCAAAAATGGATGAAATTAAATTTTTCCTCAAAATTCTACACACAATACCCTGTAATGACAATGTGAAAAAGTTTTTTTTTTAAAGATTTTTGCAAATTTATTAAAAATAAAAAACTAAAATCACATGTACATAAGTATTCACAACCTTTGCAATGAAGGTTAAAATTGAGCTCAGGTGCCTCCTGTTTCCACTGATCATCCTTGAGATGTTTCTACAGCTTAATTGGAGTCCACCTGGGGTAAATTCAGTTGATTGGACATGATTTGGAAAGACACACACCTGTCTACATATAAGGTCCCACAGTTGACAGAGCACAAACCAAACATGAAATCAAAAGGAATTGTCCGTAGACCTCTGAGACAGGATTGTCTCGAGGCACAAATCTGGGGAACAGAAACATTTCTGCTTCTTTGAAGGTCCCACTGACTACAGTGGCCTCCATCATCTGTAAATAGAAGAAGTTCAGATCCACCAGGACTCTTCCTCGAGCTGGCTGCCCGTTTAAACTGAGCGATCAGGGGAGAAGGGCCTTAGTCAGGGAAGTGACCAAGAACCCGATGGTCACTCTGTCAGAGCTTCAGCATTCCTCTGTGGAGAGAGGAGAACCTTCCAGGAGGACAACCATCTCTGCAGCAATCCACCAATCAGGCCCATATGGTAGAGTGGCCAGATGGAAGACACTCCTTAGTAAAAGGCACATGGCAGCCCACCTGGAGTTTGACAAAAGGCACCTGAAGGACTCTCAGACCAGGAGAAACAAAATTCTCTGATCTGATGAGACAAAGATTGAACTCTTTGGCATGAATGTCAGGAGTCATGTTTGGAGGAAACCATGCACCATCTCTCCAGTGAAGCATGGTGGTGGCAGCATCATGCTGTGGGGATGTTTTTCAGCAGTAGGAACTGGGAGACTAGTCAGGATTGAGGGAAAGATGAATGCAGCAATGTACAGAGACATCCTGGATGAAAACCTGCTCCAGAGCGCTCTTGACCTCACACTGGGGCGACTGTTCATCTTTCAGCAGGACAGTGACCCTAAGCACACAGCCGAGATATCAGAGGAGTGGCTTCAGGACAACTCTGTGAATGTCCTTGAGTGGCTCAGCCAGAGCCCAGACCTGAATCTGATTGAACATCTCTGGAGAGATCTGAAAATGTCTGTGCACCAACGCTCCCCATCCAACCTAATGGAGCTTGAGAGGTGCTGCAAAGAGGAATGAACCCAACTGTCCAAAGATAGGTGCACCAAGCTTGTGGCATCATATTCAAGAAGACTTGAGGCTGGAATTGCTGCCAAAGATGCATCAACAAAGTATTGAGCACAGGCTGTGAATACTTATGTACACCTGATTTCTTTTTATTTATTTATTTATTTGTTTTTAAATAAATTTCAAGACTTTTTTCATGTTTTCATTATGGGGTGTTGTGAGAAGAAATTTGAAGGGGGGAAAAATGAATCTACTAAATTTTGGAATAAGGTTTTAACATGAGATGTGGAACAAGTGTAGTGCTGTGAATACTTTCCTGATGCACTGTATACTCCATATAAAACGTGGAGTTTAAGTTGTAGGTTTAACCTCTGCATTGTGTATGCCTCACGTCTTTTGTTACTCCACTCTCAGGATGCAAACTCATGACTTCTTTCTTGGGAGGCAGTTGCTCTGACCAGAAAGCTCAAACCCAGCCTCTGGACATGTGGCCAGGGAATCTTTTTTTTTTTTAGCTGTTGGGAAGTGAGGTTTACTAAAGCCACCTTGACACTTGCACGAAGTTGGTCCCTGCACTGCTACGCAATTCATTGTGCCAATGCAATCCACTTTGTCCCACTGGACACCGCGCTATATGAAACAATTTTGTAGCCGATGACACATTTGCGCTCAGAACTTGGCTAATGAAACCATCTCTCATTGCTCCCAGAATCACAGAGAAACTATCTACAACTGCTGGTTGGCTCGTGTGCATCATGTGGTAGAGAACGCATTTGAAAGGTAATTATTTATGAGCGTGAGAGAGAAAGAGAGAGATCGATCGATTGATAAAACAGCTGCATTTTTAGTAGTTCTTATGAGTAAGATTATGTATCTGTCAAATTCTGTTTATTATAGATGTAACATCTCGTCGTAATCGTTCAGATGCTCTGGCACAATGAAATGCATTGATACGCAGTGTTTTCGAATAGGTGCAATGTTCATGATTAGTTCACGAAATGAATGCGTGCCAGAGGTTTTGAACATCTCAAAAAAAAAAAAGAATTTCTGGTTTGTGGCTGCGCAGAGTTGCAGTTTGAGTTTACTCACTCACCTTAACGTGCCTTGAGATGGCTTTTGCTGTGACTTGGCACATTATAAGCTAATTAAATTGAATTGAACTACTATTGCATAGTGACCCCTGCTGGCCTTCGTCATACAGCCATTACATAAATAAATATTTGATGTTTATGCTTGACCTTTTAGTAATTGCATAATTTAAAAATATTGCCAATAATCATTAAATTTTTTTAACCAGTGATTATTTAAATGCCAAATTTCAGAAAAGCAACTTGATGTAATTTCCTGTTGTCAGTCCTTTTGTGAGAAATTCGTAAAAGGTAAGTCCCTTCGGCTGCTCCCTTGTGTGCACTTTGGGTCGCCACAGCAAATCCAAGGTGGATCTGCATGTTAACCCTCTGGGGTCCGAGGGCATTTTTTGGACAGTTCACTCGCCTGGGATAAATGTTTTATTATTGCTGTGAACAGCTCTCCCTGCATCCCACAATCAACTTTTATGTCGCTTTTTTTCAGAACAACCTGTGCTTTCAGAATATATATATATTTTTGTTGTGTTTTATAAGTGTAATAAAGGTTTACAATCAAAAATAGGCAAGGAAAAAATAAAGTGAAAAATAATTTTCCAAACACATTTATTCAAAACACACAGCAAACTATAATAAACAACTGTTTTGAAACTTTATAAAGGTAATTTGAGGTATTGTGTGAAAGTCTGTACAACAAAAAGTTTCAAACAATAAACACAAATGCACATTTTGAACAATATATACAAAATGGTCTATGCGTTTTGTTGTCCATTGATATGGTAAACAGTGCTTTACGCAGAGAAAGCAACAGAGTTATCCAGTAACATTCACATACAAACTAGTGGAGCAATCCTGATAGTTACACACTCTGTTTGAGCAAGTGAGATTGTCATCAGAGGCTCTCCGTCTGCTCCTGCTTTCACTGATTGCTGTGCGTAATGGTGCAGGGCGCACTGAGTATGTACTAATAGTATGTACTCATTGGAGCTATTCAAACGGGCCAACTTTGTAACTTATCACTCCTGAAAACGATCTTTGGCTTTTCACGTGAGGTAAATCTGCCCTACGATTGGATTTTGGAAAACTATGTGATGGTGAACCAATTCCGATTGGACACTGACATTGCGCACATCATCACACAGCTTCTATGAGGAGTACAAAGATGGCCGATGGCTGGCTCAAAAGTCCATGGAGTTAGGTTTTCAGCAAAAAAAAAGTAAGTTTCTATCTCATATCATTCAAAAGTTATTTATAATTTAGTAAAGCTTGGTCTTAGCCGCCGTATATGACGGTGTCGACCCCAGAGGGTTAAATTACGCCGGATGCCTTCCACATTACATGGAGAAATGTGGCAGGGGTGGGATTTGAACCCGGAGCCTTCTGAACTGAAACAAAGTGCATTAACCACTTGGCCACCACCCCTTGTGAGAAATTTGTCTTCCTAAAAATTTGATCAGACTGTCTAAGTACAGCTGGTTTCTTTCTCTAGGCTAAGCTGAAATCGCGGACTCACTACCTGACGGCCGTCTTTCCATTGCCTTGATTATGTGGCACAAGTCCAAAAACTGTTTGGCTAACAGGAGTACTTGTCTGTTATGTTGTGTAAATTTATGGTTTAAAGTGGCCACTTTCAACTAAGCCAAATATGTTATGCAACCTGTGTTTTGGGAACACTGAGCCTGAAGCAGAAATTCAGGCTGAACTAATCAAGCTGATAAATGACATCACTGTACCAATGGTCTCAGATAGTGACATCAGGATTTGTAGCGCCAGCTCACACAAACAAAGCCTTGATATGTTGATCTGGCTTCATAGTCCACCATTCTGGTGAGGTAGGAGTAATCTGACAAGTTCTGCCTTCATTCGCGTTCTTTCCATCATTTGTATTTTAAGAGTGAGATGATGGCATGCCAAGTGTGTGTGTGTGTGCACATGTAAATCTCTGGTGCTTGAAAAAGGGCAACTGGCAACATAGTGCATGCTGTCCAGTGCAATGATGAGCGCTCGGACCTCTACGTTGGAGAAACCAAACGGCCTCTTCACAAACGCACAATACAGAATAGAAGAGCCACTTTGACAGGACAAGAATCAACTCAGCTGTACATCTGCATCTTAAGGAGAAAGGACACCGGTTCAAGGATGCTAATGTTCACATTTTGGACCGGGAAGGCAGATGGTTTGAAAGAGGAGTTGAAGCCATCTGTGTCCACTGTGAGCAACCATCACTGAACAGAGGAGGTGGATTACGACACCAACTTTCCCCCGTCTACAATGCAGTCCTGAAATCCCTTCCCAGGTGCCTCAACCCCCATTCACGTTTTTCTACAGGTGACCTGAAAGGGGCAAAGCCCCCGCATTGGTTTCACCTGAATCCACTGATGGTGGTGGACCCCTCCTTCTTTCACACCCTGGCGCATATGATTAGGCACATGAACAGTCGCGGATCACATACCACCTCCAGGGAACAAAACCCCCACTGGGGTTTACATACATGAAACTCTCCACCTTTTGCTTTTAGAACTGAAGAAGCCTTTCGGATTAGAGGTGAAACCCAGTCGCCCTTTTTCAAGTTCCAGAGATGACTATGACTTGGATGACTTAGAACCTACAAACATAAAGTGTACTGATGAGAATTATCAGTAACAAACCATATCGTGAGCCAACAAATCCATTATTTGCCTGTTTACAAATTTCAAAATTCTGGAACTTGGTTGATTACATCATAATTCAAATTATGTATGATGTTAAAAATGAATTTTTGCCTCAATATGTCCAGGATCTGTTTAAAATGGGGGACTCCAGTTACAATTTGAGAGGAATATTACTTTTTGAGAAATTAAAGATCCGAACTACTGTAAAAAGTCATGTTTCCGTTAAAGGTGATAACATTTGGAATAATTGTCCTTATAACATTAAATTACTTGGTACCCTTAGTTGGCTTTAAAAGGCTTTACAAAAATAGTAAAATGACTTATCGTTTGTAGAAATAAGTTTACCGATTTTATTGTTGTTTTTGAGTTTGTGCATTGTGCACTATGTGTGGTTGTGTTCTGAAATTTTTGTTGTGTGGGCCGCTGAAGAGGAGGTACTGCTGGCCCACCACCACCAGAGGGCGCCCTGCCTGGAGTGCGGGCTCCAGGCACCAGAGGGCGCCGCCGCCTCACGGGAGCAGCTACGGTGACAGCTGTCACCCATCACCTGAGACAGCTGACGGCAATCATCAGTGGGGTATATCAGCAGGACGGCACCTCCACCTCATTGCCGAGATATCGTTTCTACCGGAGAGGTAACGTATCAAAGCTAACGGAGTGTATCTTTTTGGATTGTGCTAGTTTGTGGATTACTGTTCCAACGAGAGGTGGAGGTAACTTCCCTGCTGTTCGGAGTCCTGGGTGCAAACGCGCCCCCATCTAACTGTCCTTTGTTCCTCGCCAGCAGTACCAGGTCCGACACGCGGAGGCAGTGGCCACCTGGGAGTTCGGGACTTGGCGGCTCCAGTATTCCCGGGGTCCTGTGGCGGAGGAAGCCGTGTGGTTCCGGTCTTACCTTGGAGAGGCGTCTCCTATCTTCGAGCCTGCCCACACGACACTTTTGTGAATTGACTGTTGTTCATTTCCGTGATTGGTTGTATTCGTTGTGCACATTCACAACAGTAAAGCGTTGTTATTTTGACTTACTCCATTGTCCGTTCATTTGCGCCCCCTGTTGTGGGTCCGTGTTCCTACACTTTCACAACAATTTTAGTGCATTGATATTGTTTGTGCACACTTCTTTGGTATTTGTTGTCATGAATGTGTGTACATATGTGTGTGTGTGTGTGTGTGTGTGTGTGTGTGTATGTATGTATGTATATATATATATATATATATATATATATATATATATATATATATATATATATATATATATATATATATATATATATATATATATATATATACGAGGTCTGTTAGAAAAGTATCGGACCTTTTTATTTTTTTCAAAAACCATATGGATTTGAATCATGTGATTGCATCAGCCAAGCTTGAACCTTCGCGCTCATGCGTGAGTTTTTTCACGCCTGTCGGTTGCGTCATTCGCCTGTGAGCAGGCTTTGAGTGAGCACTAGTCCACCCCTCTTGTTGTTAAGGAAATGGCGGAATGATTTGGAGCTTTGCTGCATCAATTTTTTCCTGAAACTTTGAGAGACCTCCAGGTGGATACCATTCGGAAAATTAATATGGCTTTCAGGGACAATTTTATGGGGATTACACAGATTAAGGAGTGCTCCAGCCGGTTTAAAGACCGCCCACAACGTCTGAGAGTGCAGCGCGCTCTGAGCGCCGATCGACAGGCTGACACCCCGCTGAAACAACCAGATCATTTCCAACGTGAAGGCTTTGTTGATCCGGGATGTCGTCTGACTTTCACAAAAAAGCAGAAGGCGTGGACATCAGCACTTTTTCAGCACATTCCACTGTTACAGGAGTTTTTTTCATGGAAAAAGAAGCGGATGAATGCGCCACCTCCGTGTTGGTCTCTCAGGGCGGCTTTCAGACGGCTTCCGGTTGCTTTTCAGTCGTGTGAATATCCGAGAAATTGAGCATGAGCTGGACATGCCCCAACATGTCCTGTGAACCTTCATCACGGCGTTGCTTTGCGCTGTGCGGCTCTGCCGCGACGCGCGGGATTCCTCCACACGTCTGTCTCATTGTGCTGAAAAAGTGCTGATGTCCACATCTTCCGCAATTCCTGTGCTAGTCAGACGACATACCGGATCAAGACAGCATCCAGTTTAGAAATGAACGGCACATTCCACTGTTACAGTGGAGTTTTTGTCATGGAAAGAGGAGCGGAGGAATCCCGCGTGTCGCGGCAGAGCTGCATGGCGCAAAGCAACGCCGTGATGAAGCCTCACAAGACATGTTGGGGCATGTCCAGCTCATGCTCAATTTCTCGGATATTCACACGACTGAAAAGCAACCGGAAGCCGTCTGAAAGCCACCTGAAAGCTGTCCTGAGAGACCAACACGGAGGTGGTTTTGTCCCGCGCCATGAGCGGCACGGTGGCGCATTCATCCGCTTCTTTTTCCATGAAAAAAACTCCTGTAACAGTGGAATGTGCCGAAAAAGTGCTGATGTCCACACCTTCTGCCTTTTTGTGAAAGTCAGACGACGTCCCGGATCAACAAAGCCTTCACGTTGGAAATGATCTGGTTGTTTCAGTGGGGTGTCAGCCTGTCGATCGGCGCTTGGAGCGCGCTGCACTCTCAGACGCTGTGGGCGGTCTTTAAACCGGCTGGAGCACTCCTTAATCTGTGTAATCCCCATAAAATCGTCCCTGAAAGCCATATTAATTTTCCGAATGGTGTCCACCTGGAGGTCTCTCACAGTTTCAGGAAAAAATTGATGCAGCAAAGCTACAAATCATTCCGCCATTTCCTTAACGACGAGAGGGGTGGACCAGTGCTCACTCAAAGCCTGCTCACAGGCGAATGACGCAACCGACAGGCATGAAAAAACTCACGCATGCGCACGAAGGTTCAAGCTTGGCTGATGCAATCACACGTGATTCAAATCCATATGGTTTTTGAAAAAAATAAAAAGGTCCGATACTTTTCTAACAGACCTCGTATATGTGTGTGTGTGTGTGTGTGTGTGTGTGTGTGTGTGTGTATATATATATATATATATGTATGTGTATATGTATGTGTATGTGTATGGATGCTCTTGGCATCCAAGTCCCTGGAGTACCTGGATGCCCAGAGCATACAGGAGTGGTGACACAGCTGATCCGGGAGGCAAGGGAGAGCAAAGGAGATCTGGCAGCTCTCTGGCTGGATTTGGCCAACGCCTATGGTTCTATTCCACACAAGCTCGTTGAAACAGCACTGGTAAGATACCATGTTCCAGGTAAGTTCCGTGGCCTCATCATGGACTACTACAACAACTTTAGTGCTCAAGTCTCCTCAGGCCAAGTAACATGTGCCTGGCACTGCCTCGAAAGGGGCATAATCACCGGCTGCACGATCTCAGTGCCACTTTTTTCGCATGAACATGATCATCAAATCCGCTGAGGTCAAATGTAGAGGGGCCAAATCAAGATCTGGAACACGGCAGCCCCCCATAAGAGCCGTTATGGATGACTTGACAGTCATGACAACATCTGTGCCAGGGTGCAGGGGGCTCTAGCAGGGACTGGAACGGCTCATCCAGTGGGCGAGGATGAGCTTTAAGCCCGCTATGTCCAGGTCTCTGGTCCTGAGGAAAGGCAAAGTGACCGATCAGTTCTGCTTTGCCCTTGGAGGGATCAGAATCCCATCAGTGACCGAAAAACCTGTCAAGACCCTTGGAAAGGTCTTTGATAGCTCCCTGAAGGATGCAGCAGCTATAAAACAGATCAAGTGCGACCTGGCAACTTGGCTCACCACCATCGATAAGTCTGGTCTCCCAGGGAAATTTAAAGCCTGGATCTACTAGCATGGAGTCCTGCCAAGGATACTCTGGCCCCTGCCATTCTACGAGGTACCAATAACAACGGTAGAGGCACTGGAGAAGTCCATCAGCCAGTTTATCAGGAGATGGCTGGGGCTTCCTAGATCCTTGAGCAGCATCGCCCTGTATGGCCATTCTGTCAAACTGCAGCTCCCTTTCAGTGGACTGACAGAGGAGATCAAAGTCACCCACTCCAGAGAGGCAATGTTGTACAGGGACTCCGCAGACGTCAAAGTCGCAACAGCAGGGATCCTTGTGAAGACCGGAAGAAAGTGGCAGGCTCAGGAGGCCATCACCAGAGCCAAAGCGCGTCTGAGGTATCAGATGCTGGTGGGCTCCATCGCAACGGCATGGGCAGGTCTGGATTGCTTTCCAAAGCCGCGTTACGATCAAGCTCGTGGAAAGGAGAAGCGTCAGCTGGTTCAGGATGAGATAAGAGTGGAGGAGGAGGAATATCAATGCAGCAAGATCGTTGGCATGTCCAAGCAGGGAGCGTGGACTCGGTGGGAGCATGCAGAATCCCGCAAGATCACTTGGGCAGAGATGTGGAGAGCGGAGCCACTACGCATCGAGGTCCTCATCCAGTCAGTTTATGACGTCCTTCCGAGCCCGGCCAACCTGCATTCCTGGGGTCTGGTCAATATTCCTGATTGCAAGCTGTGCCAGAGAAGGGGCACCTTGGAGCATATCTTGAGCTGCTGTCCGAAGGCGCTAGGAGAGGGGCGATACCGTTGGTGCCACGACCAAGTTTTAAGATCTTTGGCGGACGCCATTTGCATGGCGATTCAGCACAGCAAGACTCAGGCTACCCCCAAACAGTTAATCTCTTTCATAAGACTGGGACAGAGGGCAAATCAACACCAGCCTAGCTCTTCGGGGGGGTTCCTCACCACAGCACGCAACTGGAAACTCCAAGTTGACCTTGGCAGCTTAAGTTCCCAGATAACATCACAACGACTCTTCTCCGCCCAGACATGGTGTTAGCATCGGTATCCACTAAGCAAGTGGTCCTAATAGAACTGACTGTTCCTTGGGAGGACCGCATCGACAAGGCCAAATATGTCGAACTCATCTCTGATTGCCGGAACAACGGCTGGAAAGCCCGCTGTGAGCCTGTCGAAGTCGGGTGCCGCAGCTTCACTGGCCATTCACTTGTGCAAACCCTCAAACTCCTTGGAGTGAAGGGACTGCAATTCAAGAGAGCCATCAAGAATACACTGGCGGCCGCAGAGAGGGCCTCAAGGTGGCTGTGGATCCGCAGGGGGGATCCGTGGAACAACGCGCCACTTGGACACAAGTCGGGGACTGATCACCCCCGGCTGGGTCGCCCAGGAGAGGGTGTATGAAGATCAAAGACCTGAAACACCCTATGAACCTGGGTTCTTCACTGATGACGTGTCCAAGTAGCACCGAAAGGTGTATTCAACTCGTGTGTGTGTCTGTGTGTGCATATATGTGTGTGTGTGTGTGTGTATATATATATATATACATATATATATATATAAAATTATTTTTTATAGTATAAGGGGACAGTATTTATAAGCTTTGCTTCTGCCTTTACCCTTTCGGCAACACAGATTCACTAAATTGTTATTTTTATACGTTTTTGTTTTGTTGATCTGTGTGCCCAATAAATAAAATTAATTTAATCATCCATCCATCCATCCATTTTCTTCCTCTTTATCCGGAGTCGGGTCGCGGGGGCAGCAGCTCAAGCAAAGCCTCCCAGACCTCCCGATCCACACACACCTCCCCCAGCTCCTCCGGGGGAACCCCAAGGCATTCCCAAGCCAGCTAAGAGATGTAATCCCTCCAGCATGTCCTGGGTCTTCCCCAGGGCCTCCTCCCAATGGGACGTGCCCGGAACACCTCTCCAGCGAGGCGTCCAGGGGGCATCCGGAAAAGATGCCCGAGCCACCTCAACTGACTCCTTTCGACGTGGAGGAGCAGCGGCTCGACGCCGAGCTCCTCCCGATCATTTAATCATATGTGTATATAAATGATTTTTAGTATGTTTTTCCAGTTAGGGCCAGCAGGGGGCGGGTTTCTCTTTTGTGTTGATGATCAGCCCTCTCTGTACTCAGACCATCTGCAGACTGTAGCTGAGACAGACGTGTGTGTGTGTGTGTGTGTGTGTGTGTGTGTGTGTGTGTGTGTGTGTGTGTCATTAATGGCCACCTTTCAAGCCGTCACCCTTAACAAGCTGATTGCTAACAGAGTTTGAGGTCTGAAATGTAACTGAATAATCACATTCTTACTTTCACTGGGGGGACAGATGACACCCCAGCATCCTTCTTGGCTTTATCTTTAAACACTGCCAACCACATTTTTCTTAAAAACGAAAAAGGAAAAAAGAAAAAGTGTCCATTAAGCAACAATAAGTGGAATCTATACGATGGGCCCAATAATGACATGTAATTTTGTGACAGTTATGTGTTCTTAGGCAAATTTATGGGCCTAGGCTTTCCTCCTGTAAGTGCACGCTAACTCAATTGTTTGTGTATTTCTTCAGCTCAGTGTTTAATGTCCATTAAGACTTGAGAGACGGTGACCGTGGAATTTAATGGTGTCCTGTATCACTGTATAAGTCTGCATAAGTAGCTCCCCCCCCAGACTTCTAAAGGACAGTTTACTGGAAAACCATGACTTGTTAATTGTATCATCAATTACACAGCATCTGCTTAACTTTTACAAGATTACTTAATTAATATTTTCCTCAAAATCTGGGAACTGCTGCCCTTTCAAATGCTCAAACAAGTGACCTGGATCTTCCACTGGAAGGCTGGTTAACTCTGAAAGGGCAAGTAGACCTTTTTTTTAAGCAACTCTAGTTTTATAAGAACTAGGGTTGGGTATCAAGAACCGGTTCTTTTCGGGTATCGTTAAGACAAGCTTCAAGCATTGAGTTACATTTTACTGACATGGGCGTGAAAAAAATTTCTGGAAACCAATTTTTTAGATATGTTTCATTTTTGTGGCATTATTAGCAGAAAATAGTTGGCTTTCGATCTATAACCTTTCTGTAGTCATGAAAATATGTTATTAAAAAAAAGTACTGATATATGGTGCAAATCGCATGAAATTGCTGTTTTTTTGAAAATTTCGGACAGTGCCACCTATTTTGCCCCGTTATACATTTTCTATTTATGGAGGCACCCAAAAAGTTTGCATGGAACTCACAAACCATATTTGAAATTTCAAAACTCCAGTTTTTAGGTATTCCATTACAATTTGTCTAAGAAATCATTGCCAAATGACAAACAAGCAAAGTTGAAAATCACAACAAAATTTAGACATTGGAGCCAAAAGTGGAATTCTAATACTTGTCTACTCCAAATTATTCATGGTAAAATTTTGATATTTCACACAAACATTGTGAACATATGTTAATACACAAAATAATCTATTTTTATCTGTTGGTAAATACAGTGTGCTTATGTCACAAAGTAGACAGCCAGCCATATCAGAAATTGAATGCGTGAAAAAAAAATACTGCCCTGTGTAAAAAAAAATAAAAAATAAAAATCTCAAAAGATTTTCATCCTAGCTCAAAAACATATATTTCTATTGCCAAATATATGTCAATTAATGAGATTGTATTTAGATTTCTGCATCTCCTTTATTTTTTGCGATTATTTTTTTTACAAAGTCCTTCACCGTGGTGCTGTAGAGGTATTTTTGAAAACATTGTGTATGTCATGAGAGTTTAGATCTATTTCTGAAACAGATATATCTATCACCAGGAATGATGTTCTTGCTCACTACAGAAGAAACACACTGCTCAGGTCAACCAATGATACTGTCATTGTGCAGTGGTATGGAAATGGAACCTTCAGCAGGATTAGGTCTTCAAATGTTGATCTCCTAGCTGAGAATAGAATTGATGCAAGCAGGGCTTCTTGCAATGAAAATACATTGCACCTCTATTATATGGCACTGTCTGAGCTGAGACAGGACTAAAATGTTAAGAACATTGTAGAATTTCAAGAAAATAAGTTCATATGTTTTGATGAATTTAGTTTAAGCAACCTATGGTGAGACCGCTGTCTCATAAAACTACGTTTTACAGACCTTTACAGATGTTTGCAAGTCCACTTCTTAACCCCTCTCAAAGCCATTAAAATATTGTGCTCCACTTTTATATGGATTAAAGTCACTAACTGGGACTCTTGTCTTGTTGCAGTCAAAAACGAGAATAGTCCAAACGCTGCGCGGCGCTGCTGAGACAGAGTCCGGTCAGAGTTAATAACTTCAAAATGAATCACCACTTTAAATAAATGACACCTCTTTCCAAACATTGTAATACAGACAAGAAACCACGGTCGACTAAAACATTTTTTTTCCTCCCAAAATGAGATGTCCTGCATTCTTTATGAATTTCATCTTGACGTGCAGCACAGTCAGCTGCAAGAGCTCAGCTCAGATGTATGGAAAGACATTCATGCCAATAATGTCTGAAAGGAAATGCTTTTGACAAAAACTGCAGATATTGTTTATTTCTATTTATGTCCAGAGATCAAGGATCCACCATGTAGAGTTTATTATGTCCAAAGTTTAAGGATCCAGTGACCAATTTCATATTTATTTACTTTAAGACTCAATAAAATGTCATTCAGTTTCAATTCAATTTCAATTTAATTGGCTTATAAAGCACCAAATCACAACAAAAGCCGTCTCAAGGCGACTCACATAGAACAGTTCAACATAAAAAAAATTAAAATAAATAAATAAATAAAAAAAAATTCAAATACATAATTAAAACAGAAGTAAAAGAATAAAACAGATAAAAAAATAAAAACTATTCACAAGAAAGAGAATAAAAATAGGCTTTAAGTCTTGACTTAAAAACGTCCACGGACTCTGACTGCCACATGTTCGCAGGAAGACCATTCCACAGAGAGGGTGCACGATAAGAAAAAGCTCTTTGACCTGCTGATATAGAAAACTTGTAAAGCCTACTTTTAGCACACAAAAAATTCACAACAGGTATCGATAAGGGAATCGATAAGGAATCGGATGGTTAGACGGAATCAATAATGGTATCTATTGATAAAATGTTATAGATAGGGTTAGGGTTAGACTGCTGACAATGTTCTTAAGAACATTGTCAGCAGTCATGCATCTACTCACCTTTGACACTTGTCATATGAAACAAATTTATATTTCCACAAATAATCAGCATCAGCGGGAAGCCTGCAGCGGAACTTCTTCCAAACCTTTAAACTGCACAGTCTAATTAAGGGTTTCTTGCAATTAACAATTCCAACATACACTCAACAAAAATATAAACGCAACACTTTTGGTTTTGCTCCCATTTTGTATGAGATGAACTCAAAGATCTAAAACCTTTTCCGCATACACAATATCACCATTTCCCTCACATATTGTTCACAAACCAGTCTAAATCTGTGATAGTGAGCACTTCTCCTTTGCTGAGATAATCCATCCCACCTCACAGGTGTGCCATATCAAGATGCTGATTAGACACCATGATTAGTGCACAGGTGTGCCTTAGACTGCCCACAATAAAAGGCCACTCTGAAAGGTGCAGTTTTATCACACAGCACAATGCCACAGATGTCGCAAGATTTGAGGGAGCGTGCAATTGGCATGCTGACAGCAGGAATGTCAACCAGAGCTGTTGGTCGTGTATTGAATGTTCATTTCTCTACCATAAGCCGTCTCCAAAGGCGTTTCAGAGAATTTGGCAGTACATCCAACCAGCCTCACAACCGCAGACCACGTGTAACCACACCAGCCCAGGACCTCCACATCCAGCATGTTCACCTCCAAGATCGTCTGAGACCAGCCACTCAGACAGCTGCTGAAACAGTCGGTTTGCATAACCAAAGAATTTCTGCACAAACTGTCAGAAACCGTCTCAGGGAAGCTCATCTGCATGCTCGTCGTCCTCATCGGGGTCTCGACCTGACTCCAGTTCGTAGTCGTAACCGACTTGAGTGGGCAAATGCTCACATTCGCTGGCGTTGGCACGTTGGAGAGGTGTTCTCTTCATGGATGAATCCCGGTTCACACTGTCCAGGGCAGATGGCAGACAGCGTGTGTGGCGTCATGTGGGTGAGCGGTTTTCTGATGTCAATGTTGTGGATCGAGTGGCCCATGGTGGCGGTGGGGTTATGGTATGGGCAGGCGTCTGTTATGGACGAATAACACAGGTGCATTTTATTGATGGCATTTTGAATGCACAGAGATACCGTGACGAGATCCTGAGGCCCATTGTTGTGCCATACATCCAAGAACATTACCTCATGTTGCAGCAGGATAATGCACGGCCCCATGTTGCAAGGATCTGTACACAATTCTTGGAAGCTGAAAATGTCCCAGTTCTTGCATGGCCGGCATACTCACCGGACATGTCACCCATTGAGCATGTTTGGGATGCTCTGGACCGGCATATACGACAGCGTGTACCAGTTCCTGCCAATATCCAGCAACTTCGCACAGCCATTGAAGAGGAGTGGACCAACATTCCACAGACCACAACTGACAACCTGATCAACTCTATGCGAAGGAGATGTGTTGCACTGCATGAGGCAAATGGTGGTCACACCAGATACTGACTGGTATCCCCCCCCAATAAAACAAAACTGCACCTTTCAGAGTGGCCTTTTATTGTGGGCAGTCTAAGGCACACCTGTGCACTAATCATGGTGTCTAATCAGCATCTTGATATGGCACACCTGTGAGGTGGGATGGATTATCTCAGCAAAGGAGAAGTGCTCACTATCACAGATTTAGACTGGTTTGTGAACAATATGTGAGGGAAATGGTGATATTGTGTATGTGGAAAAAGTTTTAGATCTTTGAGTTCATCTCATACAAAATGGGAGCAAAACCAAAAATGTTGCGTTTATATTTTTGTTGAGTGTATGATGCCAGTTAAATTTCTCCAGGGACTGTTTTCCTTGTGGTGGTGCTACCGGGACTGTAAACCTCTGCTGAACACTCAAGTTCATTTTGGTGGCTTTGGTTCTGTACAGGGTCATGACAGGAGATCCCACGTGGAGTACAACTTGATTTAGCACAAGTTTTATGCTTGGCTGAAACTTCAGTAGTAGACTTTGTAGCCTTGTACACATATGTGGCCTTGAACTGGGGACCTTCTCTTTGGGTGACACGCGCACTAACTGCTGGCACCACTGTACTCTATTATTTCTTGTTCTCCAAAATACCTCAAATGACTGTGTGGGAGCCATATACCTGACTTTGTCATTGCATTTCACTCTGATTGGTGTGTGTCGAAGTACGCTCAAAAAGCCTTCTTCTAGTTTTGGCAACAGCACAAAAGGCTAACAGCAATAAACCAACACAGAGGCTAATGTGGTCGCCAGCAGCTAGCACCTGACAACATTAATAACTTAGTATTCTAATATTAATGTAGTCTGTGATGGAAATTAAAAATTGTTTATTATTAAATGACTCATTCAACTTTAATCATCATCAGTTTGAGACTCAGTTTGATGAGCTAAAATTCTGTGCTGTGATGTAAGCATAGATGGAGAAAAAGTTCCTGAAGCAAAAAACAAAACAAAACAGTAGTTACTTTTTTACCTGAAAATACTACAAGTACAAACCAGATTAATTTGTTTTTATTGTATATATTTATCATATTTTCCAGAGTATAACTCACCCTGTTTATAAAAAAAACTTAAAGGATAAACTCCTTTATAAGTTGCATTAGAATAGAAGTTGTACCCTTTTCCACCCCCTGTATTGTCAGCTCTTTCATTTTAAATTTTGTGCATTGTTGAAGTGTCTTTCTTATTATTGGCATTTTATGAGCTTTAGTCCTGGGAGAGCATTATATAAATATTATTAATGAATGTGTGATTTTATTTTATTTTTTTGAGAAATGCACTTTACAAGAGACTATTGGCTAGATAAGCCAAAAAAACCCGGTGATGTTTTTGAATGGGCCCTGACCCCATTACATATGAGAATAGCTGGACTTTAAAGTAGAAAAGGTTGAGAACCCCTCATATAGTGCAAAATATCCATCAGGATTTTATCAGTTTGATCTCTTCAAACTGTTTAACAAAATCTAAAATCCCAACAGTTTCAGTTTGTACTGCCAGAAAAGACAAAGCATAAAATTGTTACATTTAGGGGAAACTACAATTATTAAAACAATGTTTTATGTCCCGTGGATCGAATAATTGATTCATCGACGATGTGACACATAAGTGGGTGCAAACGTCAGCCAGCAGTCGGTCTGACATCGCGCTTCATGCGGGTCATCTCAAGGCATCTTAACACTCTCTCCTTATCCATGATGGCGGTGACTAAGACTTCCAACAATTACAAGCACTTACACAGCAATGTCTGATAATGTCACCTCAGAGAAAACAAAGAACTTGAATTTGTATTTATTCCAGATGAATAAATAAAAGCAATAACTCTCACAACAAAAGACAGAAAGCAAAAGAAATTTACAAGCTATCTTTTTTTTTTTTACAACTAATAACATTGTAATAAGATGCCTCGCAATGGAGTGTGAATGGAAAACATAATTACATGCATTAGTTTATCTAAACGCTTGTACCGTCGCAGATCCATCAGTTTTTCAGAGCTCATCTGGAAGCCCATGCATCACTGTCAGGGGCCGTTTGATGGGGGGAAAACGTGTTCATTTGTTAGTCTCGTTTAAAAGATGGCGCCTCAGATTCACTTAGGCCCAGATGACGCAGAGTGGTTATGACAGCGCCATTATAAAAGCACTGACAAAAAGAGAAAAGGTCTCAGATGGAGCACTCTGCGTCTCAGCAACTTCATCAGCTTTTTACATTAAGGTGATTACAGCCAATGGGAGCAGCCCGAGCTCGGGTCCTGTGTTCTAATGACAAGCAGTTAGCCGTGGCTGCTCCTTAGCCAGGCCCGAGAGCGACGTAGGCTCGGGTGGCTGTAGAAAGGCTGGGGTGGTAAGATGTTGGCGATAATGGTATGTAGAGCTGGGTTCAATCCCCCATCACGCTACCATTCTGTTTTCAAGGACAAGATGCTTATTCTGTATGGTCTCAATCCAACCAGTCCGCCGTTCAACTATGATCACCCAGGATCCAAAAAAGTGCAAAAACAGGATGAAACGGCTTAATCCGGCTTACTCCTAATAGGCTGTCTTATGAAGTACACACCTGGCAACTGGTTGTCTTATAAAATGCAGACCTGGCAACCTGCATGCAAAAAAAAAATAAAAAAAACAAAAGAAAAAAGAAAAACAAATGAGCTCAAGCTGTTCATCTTTGAACAAAAACCGGAACTAACGCTGTTTAGGGTTCAAATTTTTACCGCAGTGGTGCATGATCAAACAAGTTTCAAGCCGTAGTCACTGTAAATACCCCGTTTGAAGAAGTTTGAACATGATTGAAGCCGCTAAGACTATGAATACCATGTACTATCAACAATTTTAAGAATCGCTGATGGTACATGGTATCTTCTAGGTATTCGTTAAGCCTACCTGGAAGTTAGCGTGTACTATCAACGATTTTGAGAATCGGGATGCAACTTTTAAACAGTTCAAAAAATTTCAGTTTCAAATCTGGTGCTGATACTGGCTGTAACTACTATGTATATCACGTTTGTTCAAGGTTGACAAAAATGGATCAAGAAGTTACTATGATGATTCAAAACTTGCGCTGATTTGCTATTCCGTATTAAATGGGAACGGTACTCTGTGGAATAGCTCTGTAAATGACTAACCTGTGTCAGACTCCTGTCCTGTCCAGGGGGAGTTGTAGAATTGCCCGCTTCATGCTATGGACTCCAAGGATAATCACAATGGCAAGGTTTCAGATTGCAACCCATCTAATACTCTGTAGTTATTCTCTAAAAGGATACTGGTTGGATTATGCAAGAAAATCCATATGTTTCCTAAACTGTACGTATGTGCATGCGATGCTTTATCCGATTGTTTACAATAGAGTTTATACCAGAATTAGTGGTGAACAGTTCACTAACTCTGTGTGTGTGTGTGTGTGTGTGTGTGTGTGTGTGTGTGTGTGTGTGTGTGTGTGTGTGTGTGTGTGTGTGTGTGTGTGTGATCACTGAGCAAGTTCAACTTTTCAGACATCCCTAAGCCTCTGTCAAAACGAGACAGTGATAGCATAACTGGCCAGCTTGCTAACCCTGACATTTCATATTTTGTAAACATTTATAATCAACATAACAGGACAGCATTGTAAAGCGTGTATCTCACTGGGCTGTGCCTGTTGGGAGACACAAATTTGAGAGAAAATATGCGAATTAGCACCAATTTACACTTCGAATTACACTGAATTGACACATTTCTGTATGTTGCATGAACTCCCGGCAAACATTCGCTGGGAGTTCACATACATTTTGTTTTGCAAATGTCGTGTGATATTCGTGCAACAAAATGGTGAATTTTTGCACTTGAGAAGGTTGCATGACACTTGTGTGATATGTATGTGAAATCCCGGTAAATTTTTGCCAGACTTTTGCCAGACGTTTGTGCGACGTTTACATTCAGTCTGCAATTTGTTGGCAGCAGCTGCAGGCCAGTGAGAAACTGGCTTGCTTAAGTTCAGCTTGTTCATCTATATTCACAATGCAGCTATAATCCACTCTTAACACTAGAGGGCATCAAACTCTTATGCTGCTTTAAGTCTTTATTGGCAAGTTTATTATTAAATGAACCAATTTTCATAAAACTTGGTTAAAAAAGAAGGCAGGTAGAGATGGCACAGGTCTTTTCATTCACTTTAACCTTGGATGATATTTGTTTGGCCTCGGACAGTGGACTCATCTCTGTGCTTGTTCTGTTAGACCTCAGTGCTGCTTTTGATACTGTTGACCATAAAATTTTATTACAGAGATTAGAACATGCCATAGGTATTAAAGGCACTGCGCTGCGGTGGTTTGAATCATATTTGTCTAATAGATTACAATTTGTTCATGTAAATGGGGAATCTTCTTCACAGACTAAAGTTAATTATGGAGTTCCACAAGGTTCTGTGCTAGGACCAATTTTATTCACTTTATACATGCTTCCCTTAGGCAGTATTATTAGACGGTATTGTTTAAATTTTCATGTTACGCAGATGATACCCAGCTTTATCTATCCATGAAGCCAGAGGACACACACCAATTAGCTAAACTGCAGGATTGTCTTACAGACATAAAGACATGGATGACCTCTAATTTCCTGCTTTTAAACTCAGATAAAACTGAAGTTATTGTACTTGGCCCCACAAATCTTAGAAACATGGTGTCTAATCAGATCCTTACTCTGGATGGCATTACCCTGACCTTTAGTAATACTGTGAGAAATCTTGGAGTCATTTTTGATCTGGATATGTCATTCAAAGCGCATATTAATCAAATATGTAGGACTGCTTTTTTGCATTTACGCAATATCTCTAAAATTAGAAAGGTCTTGTCTCAGAGTGATGCTGAAAAACTAATTCATGCATTTATTTCCTCTAGGCTGGACTATTGTAATTCATTATTATCAGGTTGTCCTAAAAGTTCCCTAAAAAGCCTTCAGTTAATTCAAAATGCTGCAGCTAGAGTACTAACGGGGACTAGAAGGAGAGAGCATATCTCACCCATATTGGCCTCTCTTCATTGGCTTCCTGTTAACTCTAGAATAGAATTTAAAATTCTTCTTCTTACTTATAAGGTTTTGAATAATCAGGTCCCATCTTATCTTAGGGACCTCGTAGTACCATATCACCCCAATAGAGCGCTTCGCTCTCAGACTGCAGGCTTACTTGTAGTTCCTAGGGTTTGTAAGAGTAGAATGGGAGGCAGAGCCTTCAGCTTTCAGGCTCCTCTCCTGTGGAACCAGCTCCCAATTCAGATCAGGGAGACAGACACCCTCTCTACTTTTAAGATTAGGCTTAAAACTTTCCTTTTTGCTAAAGCTTATAGTTAGGGCTGGATCAGGTGACCCTGAACCATCCCTTAGTTATGCTGCTATAGACGTAGACTGCTGGGGGGTTCCCACGATGCACTGTTTCTTTCTCTTTTGCTCTGTATGCACCACTCTGCATTTAATCATTAGTGATCGATCTCTGCTCCCCTCCACAGCATGTCTTTTTCCTGGTTCTCTCCCTCAGCCCCAACCAGTCCCAGCAGAAGACCGCCCTTCCCTGAGCCTGGTTCTGCTGGAGGTTTCTTCCTGTTAAAAGGGAGTTTTTCCTTTCCACTGTAGCCAAGTGCTTGCTCACAGGGGGTCGTTTTGACCGTTGGGGTTTTACATAATTATTGTATGGCCTTGCCTTACAATATAAGGCGCCTTGGGGCAACTGTTTGTTGTGATTTGGCGCTATATAAAAAAAAAAAAAAAAAAAATTGAATTGATTATAAAGGATAAAAATTCTGAATGTGGGGGGGGGGGGGTAAAAACTAGGGAATCGAATAATGAACCGTTTTAACTGCTGCCATGTGCATGTCTTAAGAAAAAGGTTATTTGCACTTCAATGTTAGCGATGAGTTGGGACAGTTTCAGGTGGGGTGGAGGTAAGCATTAATGATCTTTTTTTATTGATTTGTCTTTGCCCTTGCTTTGTTGTTCAATAAAAATATCTGCTAATACAAAGTCCAAGGCAATGGCTAAGCATTTCATTCTCTTAATAATTCTGCACAGAACGCTCTAAAGTGTCTGTTGTGATCATAGTACATCTGAATAACTGCAATAATAAAAAACAGATTTTTCAGAAAATTTTGTTCTCATAGCCAACTAATGCTTGAAGACTCTTTGACCTGCAGGGGGTTATGTATTTATTTGATTTTAAATATGTGTAAGGACAGAAGCATGGTGGTACAGCAGTTGGCCCTCCTAATAAGGTCTCGAGTTCAAATCAGACTATGCCCATTTCTCCATGTACATCTGGATTGTGTCAGGAATGGCGTCCAGTGTAAAACCTGAGCCCTAACAGATACATTCAAACCAGATCTGCTATAGATCAGTCCAAAGGCATTGTGAACTTTTCCATATTGGACATGCGTCATAAAAGTAGCTCATTTATAGCCTAGGAGCAGCGGTAAAGTCAGTGGAAATAGCTAATCTCTTCAGGATTGACTTAACGTTCTGGACTAAAAAACAAACGGGAACGTCTATAAAAAGCAAAATGCCAATATTACAGATCCAAACAGTTGTGCTCTTATGGTCTGAACTGGAAGCTCTGCCTCCCTCTCTCTTTGACAAATGAGACTTTCATTGGACAGTTATCATTTTTGGGATCGCAAATGTGCGAAACAGAATTTGTCACTGTCACGTTGTGTGTTTAAGGCCATATTAATCAAGTGATTAATTGCCAGATATTACTGTGTGAACGCCACGTGTTTTTACTCTACTGCTACTTTGCTTTAAGCATGATTAGTTAATGTGCACTTCCGTGGTAATGGAATTACAATGACAGCAAATTCTGTCCATATTTTGCCTTACCATAAAATTAAAAAAAATGCTGTTTGTAATTCCATTACCATAGAATTTCCCAAATGCCTACATCCCTGTGGTTTTGATTGCAGTAGTTCAATGTTTTTGTAATGTTAGGACAAATATTTGTGATGTTTCCAAAATCAATCAATCAATTCAATCAATTTTATTTATATATAGCGCCAAATCACAACAAACAGTTGCCCCAAGGCCCTTTATATTGTAAGGCAAGGCCATACAATAATTACGTAAAAACCCCAACGGTCAAAACGACCTCCTGTGAACAAGCACTTGGCGACAGTGGGAAGGAAAAACTCCCTTTTAACAGGAAGAAACCTCCAGCAGAACCAGGCTCAGGGAGGGGCAGTCTTCTGCTGGGACTTGTTGGGGCTGAGGGAGAGAACCAGGAAAAAGACATGCTGTGGAGGGGAGCAGAGATCAATCACTAATGATTAAATGCAGAGTGGTGCATACAGAGCAAAAAGAGAAAGAAACACTCAGTGCATCATGGGAACCCCCCAGCAGTCTAAGTCTATAGCAGCATAACTAAGGGATGGTTCAGGGTCACCTGATCCAGCCCTAACTATAAGCTTGAGCAAAAAGGAAAGTTTTAAGCCTAATCTTAAAAGTAGAGAGGGTGTCTGTCTCCCTGATCTGAATTGGGAGCTGGTTCCACAGGAGAGGAGCCTGAAAGCTGAAGGCTCTGCCTCCCATTCTACTCTTACAAACCCTAGGAACTACAAGTAAGCCTGCAGTCTGAGAGCGAAGCGCTCTATTGGGGTGATATGGTACTATGAAGTCCCTAAGATAAGATGGGACCTGATTATTCAAAACCTTATAAGTAAGAAGAAGAATTTTAAATTCTATTCTAGAATTAACAGGAAGCCAATGAAGAGAGGCCAATATGGGTGAGATATGCTCTCTCCTTCTAGTCCTTGCTAGTACTCTAGCTGCAGCATTTTGAATTAACTGAAGGCTTTTCAGGGAACTTTTAGGACAACCTGATAATAATGAATTACAATAGTCCAACCTAGAGGAAATAAATGCATGAATTAGTTTTTCAGCATCACTCTGAGACAAGACCTTTCTAATTTTAGAGATATTGCGTAAATGCAAAAAAGCAGTCCTACATATTTGTTTAATATGCGCTTTGAATGACATATCCTGATCAAAAATGACTCCAAGATTTCTCACAGTATTACTAGCGGTCAGGGTAATGCCATCCAGAGTAAGGATCTGGTTAGACACCATGTTTCTAAGATTTGTGGGGCCAAGTACAATAACTTCAGTTTTATCTGAGTTTAAAAGCAGGAAATTAGAGGTCATCCATGTCTTTATGTCTGTAAGACAATCCTGCAGTTTAGCTAATTGGTGTGTGTCCTCTGGCTTCATGGATAGATAAAGCTGGGTATCATCTGCGTAACAATGAAAATTTAAGCAATGCCGTCTAATAATACTGCCTAAGGGAAGCATGTATAAAGTGAATAAAATTGGTCCCAGCACAGAACCTTGTGGAACTCCATAATTAATCTTAGTCTGTGAAGAAGATTCCCCATTTACATGAACAAATTGTAATCTATTAGATAAATATGATTCAAATCACCGCAGCGCAGTGCCTTTAATACCTATGGCATGCTCTAATCTCTGTAATAAAATTGTATGGTCAACAGTATCAAAAGCAGCACTGAGGTCTAACAGAACAAGCACAGAGATGCGTCCACTGTCTGAGGCCATAAGAAGATCATTTGTAACCTTCACTAATGCTGTTTCTGTACTATATATAAGTACTCCAACAGCTGTGTTCACCTTCTCCAAGTTTGTGGGCTGGCAAAATGAGAAGACAACTTGTAACTTGTAACAAGATGCATAAGATTTTCTTTTTTCCTGAAATTTGGAATTCTAAATCTTTCCTTTTGAAAAGACATCTTAGTTTGTGTTGGCATAATCTAATCTTGTTTTTGCAAGAATTTACATAATTGTTATGCATTGTTATGATCCATAAGGTCAATCAGTTTCTTTTCCCATTTGGTTTTCAGCCAGTAATGTAGAGCATTTATTCTCTATATCTTAAATGTTTTTTTTTTTTTTTTTTAATTGGGCACTTGGTGAAATGTGAAGGAACAAATCTCCACTTTTCCACATATCAGTGGCCCCATTTTACAAAACTTAAATACATTTTATCTGCAGTGATGCAAAAAGCAGCAGGTTTCCACAAAGTCAGGAGCGCACACATTTACTCATTGTACAATGTTTTAAAACTGCCGGAACAATCACAAGTTTGTTGTGTCTAATTTCATTCTTGGTCCTCTGCCCTGTAGATCAGGATTGTGTCGTCAATGAAAGGTGTCGTTATTTTAGGAAAATAATCTGACATATGTATCAAATTAATCTGTAACCTAAAAAAGTAGCCACTGCAGATGTTTGTGTTGCGAGGCTTTAATTTCCACTAAATCTCCACTAGAGGGCGCTAAGATATTGTATGATGTGCTTGTTTGCAGCAGGCCTCCTCTGCAGCTCTAATTGGACCTTTTTGCTCATGTTCTAAGCTCTGCAGAAAGTCCTCTTCTCTCGACCTGCACTCTTTGATGCAGTTTAGTTTTGACAAACGTGATGTTTCAGTTAAATTGTTAATGGTGCTACAGGACTGTGGAAAGCAGACATCAAAGGGCATACATTAATACACACGCTCATGTTATTTCTTGTTCTGTTTAGTCTCCTGGGGAGAGGAATACTCTGCATGAATTTTCGAGTTATGTTTTTTTCCTTTGCTGCTAATAAACTCTGATGTTTCTTTTCCTAAAGGTAAAACACCTCAGCGTCCAATGGAGGAGTTGTGCTAGCTTAAAGAAAAAAAAAGTGGGCTGAACTGGATGAGCATCCAATGTTGAGGCATGCTTTGAAAAAAAAGAGAGAGAAAAAGAATCGCATCAAAGCAAAAAACGAAGAGTAGAAATCTTGACATGTGGGACCATGCGTTGGTACCAACAAACTACAGAACCACCATGGTAACAATCATGTGGACCACCGGAACATCCCCACATCCTAAAAATAGCCATCAGTGTGATACAGCAAAGTGATCTGTGGAGGTCACCTTGGCCTTTTCCAGTTGCTGGGGTCCTTAGCTTTGATGTACCTGTGCACTGGATCATGCTCACAGATCTTAAGTAGCCACTCATTTGACAGTCATTCCAGTGGTACCCGAGGACTCCAGGGAAATGGAGTGCCAAAGACTTCCAGCCATTGCTTTGGGTCAGGGGTCACCAAACCCTTCCTGGAGATCATCTGCCTTGCATGTTTTCCATGTCTGCTGGGTGAGATTTGGAGATTATGTGGTCAGAGGAGGGCTATGTTGGAGGATGTGGTCAGATGGTTCAGTTTATAGAGTTTGTGTTGCTGACTGCTGGTACTGCTCATGGCACTTTGTGGGTAGAACCCTTTCATCACCAGGAAATATTGCATCTCAGGGTTTGCACCATGGTTTATTTCAGGTCAGGTTCTGTGGGAATAGCAGAGTGGAGTTGGACATTCCCTAAATTCACTGGTGCTTTGATCTTCTGCTGTAGATTGTCCCAAGTCTTAGAACCAAATAGTGAGACTGGAGGCCCCAGAACGTGAGACTTTGACATTCATTCTTCAAGACTGGGACACCTCCAGGTCTGCGAACCTCAGATTGTAGTAGGGGTCAATCAATTATTGGCGCTGATGATCGGCCGATCCCTATTATACATTGCCAATTATGGCCTGGGGTCAACCGATTATTCGCAAAACATTGTTTTGACCCCTAGAGTGTAGCTGCTATAATATGGAGCTTTTCAAGATTCCTCAACAGCAATGGGCAATGAAGGATGTTCTAGGTTCTGACCTGCATGCGCCATACCATGTCTTCTCCTGCCAAAGCTGTCTGAGCGATGGAGAAACTTTGAGCACAGCGTCTGTTTGAGCAGCACGGTGTGCTTGATTTATGATGCGTTAACAGATTCAGGAGACACTTGCATAAGGAGAGTTAAGCATTTCTCAAATCTTACTTAAGAGACAAATTTCTTAAATTGCGCTCATGATCACTTCCCGCCCCGGTCAGTTTTCATCCTGCGCCAATTAAATTGCTCACTGCTTGGTCCCAAACAGAATCCAGTCTGCATTCTATTTTAATTTTAGCTTGAACTCTAGCCTGGCAACAAAATAACTGAGCAGCCAAATTGACATTCAAGCAGAAAAAAAAAAAAAAAAAACAAAGCAATATGTAAAATTAAATTAAGACATATGGTGTGCAGGTGACAACAGATGAAAATTAGCTTGTAGCTAAATTTGGTCTGTGCAACACGTTTGTTGTGCAATCTCCCTGTCAAATAAATAAAATAAATGAAGGTACAGTACTGCTTTTATGTTGAACATATTTATAGTGCATTTAGCACTATAAATATGATGGCACACAAATAAATTTAGATGACTAGTGTAAACCTTACATCTCAAAATAAAAATAAAAAACCTGCTGTCTGTAACATAAGTTTGCATGACTCACAGGAGCCAGGATAATTACTGCTTGTAATTAATGAACACTGGTGAAGGGGTAGAATTATAAATAAGTTATACTTCTTCCTACCCCTTTTCAGACATGTGCATATGTGTAGTATGTGTATTCATGTGTGTGTATGTATATGTGCATAGTATGGATATATAGATAGGGTATAAACATTGGGAAAATATTTATTTAATTTACTATTGATTATCTTTATTTAATTTGTAAATGTCTATTCACAGAAAGGAAACATAGTAAAAGAAAACGGAAAAAAATCACTTGAAATGGGTTATATGTACACTCAACAAAAATATGAACGCAACACTTTTGGTTTTGCTACCATTTTGTATGAGATGAACTCAAAGATCTAAAACTTTTTCCACATACACAATATCACCATTTCCCTCAAATATTGTTCACAAACCAGTCTAAATCTGTGATAGTGAGCACTTCTCCTTTGCTGAGATAATCCATCCCACCTCACAGGTGTGCCATATCAAGATGCTGATTAGATACCATGATTAGTGCACAGATGTGCCTTAGACTGCCCACAATAAAAGGCCACTTTGAAAGGTGCAGTTTTGTTTTATTGGGGGGGGATACCAGTCAGTATCTGGTGTGACCACCATTTGCCTCATGCAGTGCAACACATCTCCTTCGCATAGAGTTGATCAGGTTGTCAGTTGTGGCCTGTGGAATGTTGGTCCACTCCTCTTCAATGGCTGTGCGAAGTTGCTGGATATTGGCAGGAACTGGTACACACTGTCGTATACGCCGGTCCAGAGCATCCCAAACATGCTCAATGGGTGACATGTCCGGTGAGTATGCCGGCCATGCAAGAACTGGGACATTTTCAGCTTCCAAGAATTGTGTACAGATCCTTGCAACATGGGACCGTGCATTATCCTGCTGCAACATGAGGTGATGTTCTTGGATGTATGGCACAACAATGGGCCTCAGGATCTCGTCACGGTATCTCTGTGCATTTAAAATGCCATCAATAAAATGCACCTGTGTTCTTCGTCCATAACAGACGCCTGCCCATACCATAACCCCACCGCCACCATGGGCCACTCGATCCACAACACTGACATCAGAAAACCGCTCACCCACACGACGCCACACACGCTGTCTGTCATCTGCCCTGAACAGTGTGAACCGGGATTCATCCGTGAAGAGAACACCTCTCCAACGTGCCAAACGCCAGCGAATGTGAGCATTTGCCCACTCAAGTCGGTTACGACGACGAACTGGAGTCAGGTCGAGACCCCGATGAGGACGACGAGCATGCAGATGAGCTTCCCTGAGACGGTTTCTGACAGTTTGTGCAGAAATTCTTTGGTTATGCAAACCGATTGTTTCAGCAGCTGTCCGAGTGGCTGGTCTCAGACGATCTTGGAGGTGAACATGCTGGATGTGGAGGTCCTGGGCTGGTGTGGTTACACGTGGTCTGCGGTTGTGAGGCTGGTTGGATGTACTGCCAAATTCTCTGAAACGCCTTTGGAGAAGGCTTATGGTAGAGAAATGAACATTCAATACACGAGCGACAGCTCTGGTTGACATTCCTGCTGTCAGCATGCCAATTGCACACTCCCTCAAATCTTGCGACATCTGTGGCATTGTGCTGTGTGATAAAACTGCACCTTTCAGAGTGGCCTTTTATTGTGGGCAGTCTAAGGCACATCTGTGCACTAATCATGGTGTCTAATCAGCATCTTGATATGGCACACCTGTGAGGTGGGATGGATTATCTCAGCAAAGGAGAAGTGCTCACTATCACAGATTTAGACTGGTTTGTGAACAATATTTGAGGGAAATGGTGATATTGTGTATGTGGAAAAAGTTTTAGATCTTTGAGTTCATCTCATACAAAATGGGAGCAAAACCAAAAGTGTTGCATTTATATTTTTGTTGAGTGTATGTGCATATATGAGAAGGTATTGTAGTATGTGTATATGTAAATATGTTTATATGTATGTATGTATATGTATAGATATATTCAAATCTCTTTAGTGTTAAAGATATGTAGATTTGGGTGTATTTATAATGTTTTGTTCATGTGGGTTTTGATAGGTCTGGAATAAATAAATATGTGAAAGTGGAGTGAGGCGTGTTTTGGGTTTGACGCTACGTTTTCTTCTCATATGCTGCCCAACACTGTCCAAAATCCATCCTCTCCACTCACATGCCCCGACCTTTGCTAAATATAACCTCTTATCTGTATTTTATGGATCAAGATGTGTGCCAAAGTTTTGAAACATATTTTAAGAATTTCCAGATTCCTCAGTGTTTTACAGTGAAATTTTACCACAGATCACATCTGTTTTCAGGCCCTGATTAGGTAGCCGATACCCCACCCCCAACCAAGAACATGGGCGCAGTCGCGTCAAATGTTGGCAATGGGAGATGGCTGAATTTTTAAAACATTTTTGAAACTGGTGACTCCATCTGGACATCAGGTGACCCAAATGTTGGGTGATGACCTCAAGGCTGAATAATGGTGGCTTTAAATGCAATAAAGATCAGTTTTTTTAGTGCAAATATCATCCACATTAAATATGTGATATAATGGCTGTATGTAAAGCATCTTTAGTTTCTATGAAGGTCAGTTTGGAATATTTGGGATTTTATTATGACCGAGGCACCATTGTTGGAGCAGATCATAACCATGTTAATTTTGATGCGGGATTGAGCCATCAAGTGTTTACGTAATTAAAAGAAAAATGATGGATTTCGAAATTTTAAAATCTAAAATCTTCAATACCTGATGCTTGAAACAGCATGTTGTTACAACTGATGGAGGCTTCTGGAAGTGAAGTTTAAAACATGTTTGGTTATATTAGAACTGTGTCTAGTTGGTTGGCCAGCAGCTGCTTGTCTGTCTGGAATTTGAAGTCCTTCAGGACCTTAACTCTGTTTTTCCGAACCATCTTCAGAGGTGTCTCCCATCGGGACTTGGTCACTTCTAATCTGAATGGGGCACAGATGTTCCTGTACACTATCATAGCTACTTGGTTGTGCCTCTCGGTGCACACTGTCTCCCTTTGCATCTTGCATCCTGCTACTACGTGCTGGACTGTCTCTGGTTCACATTTGCACAGCCTACAACTTGGGTCCTGTCTGCTGTGGTAGACCTCTATCTCAACAGATCTGCAGCTTAGGTCCTGTTCTTGTGGTGCCATGATCAGAGCCTCTGTGCTGTCCTTTAGTCTGGCCTTTTCTAGCTATTTCCTCTATCTGTAGATGGTACATCACATGGAGGTGCTTGGTCTTTCAGGATACCTCCTGTTCTTTATCACCGTCTGCCTTCCAACAGCCTGAGACAAGAGCTGCTTATTGGAGGGCTGCCATCTTGATGTTCTTATGGATCCTCCTCATTCCATCCTGGGTTGTGGGTCTGACACCCACGACTCCTCATTGCTCCTCGACCTTGACAGTACTGGACTTTCGGTGGCATCCATGTCCCATGGCCAACGTATTGCTCAAGCTGAGTATCTGATGAACAGTAGGGCGTAAATATTGATGGCTCAAATCTTATTCTTACCGTCGAGCTGGCTTCTCAGGACCGGTCTTACCTTCTGGAGGTATTTGGTTTTGGCTGACAATCTTGCATAGTTATTGTGGTTCCCATAGGCCTGCGGAATACCCAGGTCCATGTAGCTGTCCTGTATGTCCACTATCCGGTCTTCTGGTCACTCCACTCCTTCAGTCCATAAAGGTGATTCCTTAAAGAATAAAATGCATTCATAGGGGATAATTGTCTGTATCTTCATTCACAGAATGATCAAATAAAGAACAAAAACATGCCATTTTGATATTTTTTGTTTTATAAAAAGGCCCGCCTTTGTCTGTTTTGCTTTATCCTCTGATGTCAACAACATTCTTGGGGCCAAATCCTCGTCCACATACCGCTGTGCTTACATATGCCTCGCACACGACCCTGCCAACTGTCTCTTAACCAGGTGAGACACAGGTGACCCCACCGTGAAACCTCTACATCCTCTTCATGACAGGAGAAAGGATCTGTGCATGTGTTCCGATTGTGTTTGGCATTTTCGCTGTGAAGTCCTGGGCCCCGCTGCAGTGCCGCAGGGCGTCACCTGTCAAGTCTGAAAGGCCGTCAGCGTTGACGAGAGCGGTAATGGGCCAGGTGGAGGTGGACCTGCCAGCGCTGATTTGCCAAGCTTTCACTCACGTTCTTAGGCGTCAGCAGAGGTGTAAGTGCCGTCTCGTTGAAGCCTGTACTTCGTCATACGCACAGCGACAGTCATTTGTCTCTGCTCCACTGTCCACACAAGAGATAGTGTCTTAAAGAGTTAATATATTGCTGTCGAGTTGGCTCACATTCACAAGAAAAATGGCAGCGGATGGCGCTGTGACACGGGAGTGCTGGTGTGGGGGTAAAATGTGTAGCAGAGGTTTTCATGAGTGATGAAAGTTCCCCTTAAGCTGCCAGTGGAAGGGTGCTAACTTCTCCACAGTGACCTCTTGCTCTTAAAATCATCCTTTATTTTAGCTGAGCACACACTTAAAATTTCTCATAATATTGCTGCTTTATCTTTTAATTAAACTCTGGTGGTGCTTCAGAGAGCTGAACTCGCAGCTTGTGGGCTCATCCAGAGGCCATATCAGCTACTTCATTCAGGTTTGTTTACACACGTCATTAATATTTCAAATACAAGGTCCACCATCAATTTCCACAGAAACTAACAAGTTCATCATCAGTCCCTGTAGAAGCGCACAACTTTTAGTTATCAATACCATGTAAAAGTGCACAACTTTCAGTCACCAATCCTCCCGTAGATGTGCAAAACTTTCAGTCACCAGTCCCCACCGTAGATGCGCACAACTTTCAGTCACCAATCCCCCCGTAGATGTGCGCAACTTTCAGTCACCAGCCCCCCCCCCCGTAGATGCGTGCAATTTTGTCACCAGTTCCCCCCATAGATGCGCACAACTTTATCGCATTACCCCCCTTAGAAGCTCACATTAAATTCTCCAACTTTACCAGAGAAATAAACAAACATATTTACATACTGGTCCACAAAAAACCAAAACATTTTTAGACTCTATTCACCTTATTCAGAAAGTCAGGGTGGGCGACTCCATTTTGTCAAGTAACTTCTGGTTTGCCACTATGTCTAATGATTCGCTACGTGGGAACACAGTACACTAGAAGTGTCCGAACATGAGCAGCATTAATTGTTTACTTTGTGGGTGCCACAACAACTAAAAGAAGAGGAGACTGTTGCTTTCAGAACGATGTTTTGAACATGGAAAGGAGAGATCTGAGTGCTGTGGATGAGCATTTAACTTGTACCCTCCTCCATTGAAAGACGAGGATCTCCGGTGTTGGCTAAAGGTGCTGAATTTGAAAAATCCACCCAAACGTCTCTGTCTGTTCTTTTCATTTTATGAAGAAAAAACCCACACCACTGGATCTTTACCCAGAGAAATGGTTGGACTATAACACTCCGTTGAGAAGCCACGGCGGATGCTAGTGAGACAAATGGGTAAGCTGTGTTTGTAGCGTTAGCTGCTATCTAATTTACTCATTTTCTGGTGTTTGATACAACCAAGCACTGCATGAAATGACATAATACGTATATTAACGTTACGTAATCTTGGTGTTACTTGTCAGGTAGTATTTTAAGTTGATTGTGCTTTTATATGAGCTTCGTGCTGCTGTGCTGTGCAAAGCTCGTAGTTCCTCATAGCCAAACCGTCCCCGCTGAGTGACAACACAAAGTAGTTAAAATAATCAAGGGCCACTTTTTCATGTCATCTTCCCACTCTGTTATGGCCTGTGGGTGAGCCAGAGTCGATCCCTTTGAGCTTTTCAAAAAGGTTTTTGTTTCTACCCATGGAATATCTTCCGTTGTTCTATATTGAAAACACCGCTTACCTGAAGTCCTAAGACAAAACGGAAATGCCTCTGTTGTAAAAGTGGGCGGGACTGAATAAGGTAGGTAGTTTAGACTTCATGATGACTGTATGGAAGTTATTATTATTAAATAACGCATCGATTTAAAGCTATTTTAAGTCAGAAAGTTGTGAAGAATTAGGGTCATAATTTTCTTGAGTGACAGCTGGGTGCTGCTGGCAGAGGCTGCTCACTGCTGTGATGTAAACAAGTCAACTGTTTGTCCTTTCTCAGCATTTTATTATAGGTATCTGAGAATAATAATGATGATGATGATGATGGTTCTAGTAATGGGTCATCAAATAAGTTTGTGCTGCAGTATTTCCACAAAGTGAAATGTTAGTATTTATGTTGGCACACATTAGCGGGTAGCTTGGAGACATTGGGTCCACTGGTGCATTCTTACAAAGGTAGTATACCAGTCCATGCTTTTGAATATCTACACACAAGCCATTCCATTATGAAAATCACTGCACAATCCACAAAAATCATTACATTACACACATCCATTACAAACATTAATCACACATCCAAACCAAAGTCAACCAGCCATAGCTTTGCTTGCTTGGAAACTTGAGCTGGGGGCATGTTCGGGCTTCATTCGTCCTGCCCAGGTCATGCCAGTCTTACCCCATGGGGCAAGTCCGGGGTGGTCCGTACAAGTGTGCCTAGATAGAGTGGCGACATGACGAGTCAAAAAAAATCGGTCACGTGACTCTTGATGCCATTTTGGGTTCAAAATAGTGTTTGCTGTTAATGTGTCTGCATGTAAATCCAGCTATTTTATTTATTTATTGGCTGAAAATGCCGGGTTGTTGTGCATTTGGAGGCACAAATAGACACAGCAAGGACTTCAAGATGTACAGATTCCCAGAAGAAAAATTTGGGAAATAAAATCAGCCATGTGGGATGGAAGCTGACATCATCAAAGTTTTGAGAGGTAAATTTATTGTTCAGTCCCATGTACAGTAAAACTCACCTAAACCGTCGTTGTATAAACCAGATATTCACAGTCACCAGACAAAAAAAAAGTCCCAAAGTTTTTGTATTGTTTTCCATGTAATAAACACTGTGTATAATGGATTTTTTATAACGGATTTTCACTCACATCAGATAAAATGTCCTGTCTATCGCAATGTATTTCCATTAAACCCTTGCATGTGGGACCGGAGTCATTTCTGTGATTAAAAACCAGACCGTTTATTTTTTTGAAACTGTGTTCAGACGGGGACCCGAAGCCTGACGTGCACCTGTTAAATCAGACACAGCAGAAGGCTGTGATTTGACACTTTTCTGCTTTCAATCCTTCATCTGCCATCATTTTATAATAGTATTTGTGGTGTGCATGCTGATAAATGGATCAGAAAAGTCTGCACATTTACCGCACAAAGTTGTAAAAGAGGAAACTGTACAGTTTACCTTTGATTTGGAGGTGATGATTATAGAAAGAAAAGCTTGTTCAGGGTCAAATTAGTCCAGAATAGAGCATAATCCAGAGAGAGAGAACTTTAAAGCTGTCACGCATATCATTGCATGACAGAGTTACAGAGATGCAGCTGCATAAATCAGGCTTTAAATTAATGAAATAAATCATCATAAATTGTAAATTTATATAAATATGATAGCTTAACTATTTTAATGTTTATTTTGATAGCACCTGTACCTGGATGTGTTGCTGTATGTGGTTAAATGATTTTAAACTAGAAGCACTCAGAGAGGGCAAACCTCCGCCAAGGCCATGGAGTCACTGACGCCATAACATCTACACACTGTAGAATCATTGAAGCTAAAAAAAAGTCTAACGATGTTTGCTCAGTAGTAAAAAAAAAGTTTCATCTGCTGTGACTGGATAGCATGTATCCTTAGCACTTGGCATCACAGTTTATTGCAACTTGCACCTTTTCCAGAAGCTACTGTCATCTGAGCACTGATATTGATATTGCATGTGCTTATAGACAAAAACAAATAAGAGACAAAATTCAGTTTATTATTCAACTAAACTGCAAATATATGAATTTTTTAACATTTATGAAACACTTCTCTAAACAAGGCCATAGGGTCACTGACCCTAAAGAGATTCCCTCCTTGACACAGTGATCTATTCAACAATTCAGTGTTACAACCAAAACTATGACACATACACTTTTCTTTCCTTTATATTTGACATCCTTGACCATAAAAACATAGCACTAGAACTTGGAATCACTTTTATGTCTTTATTAGTTCAAAAGTTATTGTATAAAAACAATTTTTCGGTAATGGCGGTTTTCTTCTGGTTCTAGCTCCATAACATTTGAAGCCATATCAAATCTGATGACACCTTACTGAATCAGTACAGATTCAGCTACAATTTAGTGTTAGTTGTGCATCTCTAGCTTCATTTGTCACCTCACACTGACACATTTTCTATTTTCCCTATATTTTTTCATATTCTGGATCACCAGATCTGGAATCCGGATCCGATCATCACCAAACTTTGTTGTTTGATAGAACATTTGACTATGTTACACCCTAATTTTTTTCAAGCCTTTCTGCCTTGTTTTTGTGGAGTTAGAAACTAGAATGTCAAAATTCCCCCTATCCCGCAATGGTGAAGAATCTTTAAAAAAATTCCTGGATCCGGATCGTGATCTGGATCACCACTAAAATTTAATCATGTGTTCCTCTTGTCATTTCCAACCACTCCACAAAATTTCATCAAAATCCGTTCAAACCTTTTTGAGTTATCCTGCTGACAAACAGACAAACAAACAAACGCGACCGAAAACATAACCTCCTTGGCGGAGGTAAAAATGTTGAAAACAGTAAAGGTTCATTCAGTAGTTCAGTGCAGTTGAACCCAAAATGGCGCCATATTCTGAGTTGACGCCACTCTGTCAATAAAGGCACACTAGTCTGTACAGATTAACGATCTGCAAATATCAAAGTTTAGGTCCTGTGTGATTTAGTGCAGCTGTTAGAAAGAGGTTGTTGGACAACTTCAGACATGTGAAAATCATTAGCGATAAAGACTTCAAATGACAAACAAAATGTTATCGCATTATAGAGCTAAAGTCTGTGAAAGCACATACCTATGTTTTTTTCTCACGTTGCGGTCCATATAAACTACCCTGGGATCTGGGATCTGTGCTCTACCCTTATTTTAGCTGTTCCCTCCCTCTTCTGCTGCTTGATTTCCCCAAAGTGCTGTGTTTTATGTGTGCTTTTCTTTGGAACCGCGGAGCTGGCCGGGTCGAGAGATGACCGTCAGAGACGTGGGAGAATGAAACGAGGTGGCTGTTTATTCTCCCTGCCAAAGCCACATACCTTTTTAGAGTGGCTTTGGACCGCGGCCTACAAAAACACCAGAGGCCATGTACACAAATTACGTGTCGCACACTCAGAAGACGGCTGAGTGGAAGGATGGGAGGAAAAAAATAAAAATCATTTATTTTCAGGATGTGCATGGTTTGAGTGGCTCGAAGATTCATAAATACTTGTGAAGATAATGTCGAGGGACTTGCTTTTTTGGTATCTTTTTTATTTTATTTTTTTTCAAATCTTCAGGCAGGGTTCATCTGTAGGCCGTACAACATCATAGAACCTCAAGCTAAACGCTCATGTTTCATTTTAAAGAGGAAAGAAAGAGTGACTATGATAAATTACAGCAACGATATATCTTTTGAATAGAAATGAATATCATAATTTTTCTCTGGTATTTTTCTTGTCTGCATTCAAAACCAGACAAATAGGAGCAGACCCACATTGTGTTCACACCGTGGTAATAGTGGGATATTAGTAATAACTGCCACACTGGCTTTGTGATCTTAAGATCTTTGGGGAAAAGTCAACGCCAGCCTGAAATGACAAGGAAAACCAATCCAACGGAAATATTCCCAAGTAGACCTCGAGTTGCACTTCGGCCTTTTCCGACATTTTACTTTCATTCCTGTAGCTTGATGGAAGGTAAACACTGCCTGTATCATGATTTATTTTTGAGGAAATCGCACTGGTTTTTATTGTTTTTCTTTTTTTTTTTTTTTTGTGCTGTTATGGATACATGAGGGAATGGTAGAATAAATCAGAATCAGTCATCAGAACCTGAATCTTTTCAACTTGTGCCATTGAGTTAATTTTGCATTGTTAAATAAACACTACTTTGCAGTGATAAATAAACACTACAGAGCAGTGTTAAATAAACTCTCTAGTCTAAATGAATTGATTTAGCACTCTAAAGAATCAGGACAATACCTCGGTGGTGAGGAATATTGTCCTTTGATCAGTTCCTGTGAAGTGAAAAGTTATCTTTTTATCTTTTATGACACTAAACTGATAAACTGCTAAAAAAATGTATCTTTATTACAGATAACCAGTAACTTTTAGTATTGATTTGGACGCGGCCACATCAGATTACACTGTCGGTTTCTGATAGACCAGTTTCACTTTAAGCGCCGCAGGGGCTTCTGCGTAAATTCAAGGATCACAAACACAAAAAGAATGCATGAAAAATGAATGAATAAAAAAAATAAAACTCCAAACACTGTCGTCTTTCAAAAGCAGTAAAACATAGTATTAGAAGTCACAGTTTATCTTGGTGTTATATACACCGTCATTTACGAGCTAAAAGCTGACGCTTTTTTCACACGCTTTGAACTCTGCGGCTTAAACAACCGAAATACATCCATTGGCAGAGTAAAATACACATAGTAAATATAAATTCGTATCAGTCAGGTTCAGTGGGGTTCATTAAATTCTGAAGAAATAATCCACATAAAGCGTCCTGATTATCCAAACTGGTGTCTAAGAAAAGTCCCTCCGTAACACAGATGCACCATGAGATCTCCGCTTTCCCACCAAGTCTTGGCGATTAAATTATGCTGTCAGCCACAAAGAAATAAAATAATGTTAAAATGAGTCCATTTTGTTTGTGTCGAGCGGACGGTTCACGTTGGACTGTAATGCCCAAAGTGAACCTGAACTGCACTACCCACAATGTTCCCTGCCTCGACCATCCAATCATGTTTTGCGCTTAATGATGACATCATCAGCAAGCGACAGCAACAAACACACAACAGACAGACTAAAATGTTTGATTTTAGGGTTTACATACATTTTTGACAGTTATCGTAACTAAATTTATCGGAAGATAATTGGTCCGCTGATGGTTTTAAAAGTTATCTGAAAAGCTAATCTGCTAGCAAAAACATTAGCTTAGCTAATTATTGGGTATCGGATTAGCTGAACTGTGCCCACCAGGGTAAATCTAGAGACATCTATGGGTGATTCTTAGACTACGGGCACTTTTATGTCCCTTGATCATATTTTATGAAAAAAGAAAAAAGGGGAAATTTCACACTTTTATAGTTATCTTTACAATGAAAGTGTTTTAAGAAATTTGTCCTAGTAGTCTGTGATGACTTTTTCACCTTTTTTCAGCATCATTATATGCAAATATTGCCGTTTTGTGCTTGTCCCACACCCAGACTTATGATCTTCAATGATAAAAATGAATAGTAAACAAACGTTTTTTCTAATGTTTTAAAATATCTCTGAATAAAATATCAGTAAAATAATCAAAACATAATTGGGGTATTCAATGTCATACAACTGTTGTGATTTTTTTAAACGAAATGTAGTTGTCCCACACTATTGCCGTAATTTCCACCACAACAATAATGTCCCTTTTAAAAGTTTGTATGAAAGATTGTGTGGGTAGTTTCTATGGAGATAAACAGTAACATCACAGCACATGTATATAGCGCCAAATCACAACAAACAGTTGCCCCAAGGCGCTTTATATTGTAAGGCAATGGTGTGGTGGAAATTACATTTACAAGGCCAATAGTGCCCGTAGTTAAAGAATCACCCCTGCACGTGGGTTCATTTAACGTGGGAATGTCGTAGCACATCGACAAACACACAGTCCTTGACAGATGGTTAGCTTGATCTGATTGCTCGGAAATCCCAGATGATCGGGGTCTGAGGACCTGCTGCAGCCTTCATCTACCTTTGCAGCCTTTGGGTTACAAATCATCACTCCCTCTGCCTGATCCACCGTTGAGGACTTGTTGTTTCACCAGAACACCGTTGGCCATCTCATGTTCAAGGTTCTTGTTGGGCCTAAATGATTACCGTAGCAGAAGATCCCCACTGTATTTCACCCCAACAGGCAATCCCCTACTCGATTGATGAGGGGTTGGTAATTTGACACCTACTCTGAAGAGTAAAGTGAACACTGACAGTTGACTTGACAGAGTATTTCAGTGGGACCATGTGCACCAGCTGTAGTGTTAATTTGACACGTACATTTAGTGTACTTTTAGTATTTTCATTGATGAAACTAACAAATTTGACACGTACATTTAGTGTACTTTTAGTATTTTCATTGATGAAACTAACAATCACAAGACAGTACCTCAGGACGCGAACTATTCAGCATAGTGTTCTCTGAGAACCATTGATCTGTCATTTTGATGGCTGAAACTCAAAATGGACGTGTAAAGTTGTGCAGTGATGGGGACTGATAGCGTGCTGCCACTAGCCAGTTTGCGGCATGGCAGCTGACCAGAGCGTGGCATGCGTCATGATTGTGATGCCGTCCCCTGCTGCAAAGCAAATGTGTTCCGAAGAGCACGTGAAGTCCACCGGTATGAGCAGCAAGAACGGTACACGAATCTTACGCCTGGTGCGCTGTCTGAACGGGGAAAACATTTCAAAGTGAAGGGCTGCGGTGATGAAACCTCAGAGAAAAGGGAGCGCGATGGTCTTCAACTTAAAGCTGAATCACCTAAACAAAATGTTATCACAGCATGTAAGCTTTAAACAATGAACTGCATTTATATAGCACTTCTCTATCTGAATCAGAAGCTCAAATGCTTTACAGTGATACCCCACATTCACACACGGACATCAGAGCCAAATTGGGGATTAATGCTCAGTGTCACTTATGATTTTCCAGTCTGACAGGGGTCTGAAACGAGGATCCTCTGGTCTCAAAACCTCTTAACAATCACCTTCCCAAGCTGGTAAAGCAAGTAAACGTGGACACACGGCAGCGACGGCTTCTTATGTCTGTTCATCTGTGGCTGCCCAAATCTATACGACACCCTTTCTCATGTTCAAGGTAGCGATATCACAGTATCTGATGCCTTTGTCTGCTTTTCTACCTGATACATTTTTTTAGCCTTTGTGTTTGCTTATACCTTAAAAAAAAGACCATGGCTTTATTTTTTTTTTTTGACGCTCCACTGGATGGAGGACTGTCCTTCTTCTCCCGTTACTCTTTAATTTGTATTTGTTTGCCCTGTCGAAGCGTTTCATCTCTTCTGCACCAATAAAAGTGCATCATGAAGATTATTCTCATTTTCTTTGCTCTCAAGTAACCTCGGCAGAATCCACAGTTGCTGTAGTGTTTACTCACATTAATTAGCTGCACTTGGTGCGAGCCGCGATCCAGCCTCCCGACTCATCCACCCCTCTTACAAGTGAATGGCTGGGCCCGTTCTAGAGCTGATGGGGGCAGGAAGGGGTCAACATGAAGCAGGAAATGGGGGGTTCCTCAGCACCAAGCTGATGATGGCCAGCGGCCTGGAAAGTGCACGCCCATCCATCACGACAGTCCCTATCTTTCCCGCCGAGGCGACCCGGTTCAGAGTGTGAATGGATGTCTACAGTTGTGTAAGCAGGAATGTAGTTTGTGTTGGGGTGCTGTGAAGACTCCAGCGCTGATTGCAGTAATTACAGCTCTGGCTATTCCAGTTCACAGAAAGTCAGGGGAAGGGGAAGAGTCCTTTTCTGTGTGGTAATTGTGCGTGAAAAGGTGGAAAAGTATCCTGTCAGGAGATGAGACTCACTGTTTCATGTTAGTGAATGTGCGTAAATGCAACAAAACTTTAATACTTCATTACTTTTTAACTTTCAAAAAGAAAACTGATTTTTCATCCACCTTGCAGTGATCCTGGGCCGTGTCTCTGTATTTTCACCAACATAACAGTCGCTAGCTGGGCTAGCATTAGAGTTGTTAAAGTGCGTCCAACCTGCCTTTGTTCCAGTCATCGTTTATTTTTGTGTGCATCCTCTGAAACTACTGTAACACACCACTTTAGTGATTTGCAGTAATTATATCACATGCACAAGGTTTGCAGGGACAAATGTGCTAATGGAGCTGGGCTAATATCACCGTCAAAATGCCAGAAATGACACCAGGCTAATCTCTTGCCATGGTGGCTCTATCCTTCACTCGGGTGCAAAGTGCACATGTGTGTGTTTGGTCTTCGTACCCATGGGCATGAAGATGTTCAGGGCTTTGGCAGATGGACAGGGTAAGTATAGCATTAAGGATACTTCACCTGCTTGAAGATAGAATTTCCTGGTACACAAAACATATGTGTGGTGGAAATCTTACACTGAAAAAGAACTTAAAAACTTAACAAAGCGTTACAATTGGATAAACCTGAATGAATTAAGTTGTTTCAATTTAAAATTGTAAGTTAGATCAAATTTAAATTAAAAACCTGAGTTCAAACAACTTAATTCATTCAGGTTTTACCAATTGTAACGCTTTTTAAAGTTGGTTCAACTATTCTTTTATTTCAGTGTTCCTTTGTCCTTGATGACCTTGTATGCTTGAGTTTTGACTGACCTTGCCAGGGCAGCTCTGGAAGTCACCTATGTCTGTGCCCAATTTGGTCCAAATCATCTTGAAAGCTAAATTTCTTGATCTTTACTGCATTGACATTGACCTTTGCCCAAACCAAACCTTTAAGGGTGATGAGGGTCGTCTTTCATCCACAGACCACGTTAGGTAGGAACCAATAAAAGGTTTTGGGAGACAAATCTGGCTCAGATTATAGTATGGGAAACATCCAAATAAAGCCACGCACAACTGTCCGTGCTCCGACCGCAGCTGCTGGCTGGTTGAGCGAGCTGGATGATCTCTGAGGCGATGCAGATGTTGGGACCCTACAGCAGTGTTTCTTCACTCCTTAACCCGGCCCCAGCTGAATGTCTGCTCGACCACAGCCGTCTGAAATCAGTACATGCAGATATTACTGTAGGTGTAAGAACGTGCATCATCTGTGAGCTTCTCCATCGATAAAACTGCTGCTTAAATTGGGTTTTGATACCAACATCCAGGGGAGATGATGCAGCTTCAGATGGGTGGATTTCAGCAGTCTGTTAATTCAGACCTTCAATAGACTGACACCAAGTGCTACTTTAGTTCTTTTCTTTGTGTAAAATTGCAGCCTTAAATTACTTTATCAGATCTTGTGAGGTGGATCAAAGTGTTTTAGAAATGTTGTCTTAAACGTGAGATTTTTTTTTTCCATTTCATATTCATGCAGATGAGTAAAATGCAAAACCACATGAATACAATGAAGACTACGGGTGTGTGTGTGTGTGGGGGGGGTGGGGGGGTGGGGGGTCAACCCAAGTGGGGTGAAAGCACCAGAGCGGGCAAACAGCCATGAAATCCCCCGTGCTTCCTGCCAGTATGGAGATAGGCCCCGCCAACTGCCCAAATCCACAGCAAGTCCTCATTCCTCCAAAGTGGGGGGATCGCTAAAGCCTCTCGCAATGTCAAGTGGCATTTATTAAATACATGGAGAGGAGTGTTTTCGTGCGAGCATCCCCAGTGATCTGTGTGGTCCAGGCTGGAGTGCCAAACCTGGAGCTGCTGTCTTTCTCCCGGTCTTAGCCGCTTCTTCTTTCTGGTTTTTGACTCTGGTCCAGATTTCCACAATTCTGGCCTTCTTGTAAGCACTGTAATCCCTCACGGGCCAGGTACACCTCGTACACCAAACGCGCAGCAGCGCAGGCAGCTGACGATGACGATAAATAAGCCATTAGACGCCACAATAGAACTCTTCCAAAGAGATGTTTCATACCACAGTCTGAGGACTTGAGAGGATTTGGGTGCAAATCACATTTGGTTCTTCTGTCTTTTGTGTGTTGGAATGTTTTGGTGGCACGTTTGGGGTGGGGTGGGGGTGGGGGGGGGGGTAGAGTGGGGTGGCATCTTTCACAGCCGCCCAGTGGAATCATGGGTGGTAAATCTTATCCAGCAGAAATATAGCAGTTAGAAACATCTCTACTGGGACCTCAGATTATAATAATTATTATTATTATTTGGACTCCTTGGGGTCGTGTGGTGCTGTGGAACCCCTGTGAAGTCACTGGATCTTGTTTTCTGTTCAGTCTGCCAGCACTCATACTGGCGGCAGAAGCCAAGTCGGCTGCTTATTGTTCATTTTTAGCTACAGCTGTCCAGCAGTCCCAAGAACATGGGAGTTCATATCCAAGGATAATCTTTTTATTTTTTATTTTTTTGTCATGTGCAGGAGATGTTTAATGCCTCGTCTCGAGCGTATCCCAGCTTTTGGCTAAAGATTAAAACTGGTGGAAAAAGAGGACTGGTTAAAGCGAGTTTAGCGATACAACGGCCTCTAATCCTTAGGTGACCACTGGCGCGGCCCAGACGAACACTTACATTAAAGCCACTGAAATAGTTTTGAAAACTAGCGGGGTTGCCCTTTTGTCTTCTCACAGCACTGAAACACACTAAGCAGCGCGGCGGAGACGGGGCGGGGCGACATGAGAAGCTACATTTATCAGTTCACAGTTTCAGAGGATATTCCAAATCAATTTATTAGATTATGAAGCCTGCTTTGAGCTCTGCTTTCTGCCCCCCATCCTCCGCCTTCAAACGTAATATTTTAAAGGAAACTCTATTTCCAGATTATGAAGCACTTTATCGCAGAACAAGGAAGTATAAATTCTGGCCCAGACATCCTAAATCCTATTTTCTCTCTTTCCCATGCAGTAAAACGTCTTCATCTGTTCAAGGACACTGACATCATTGAGTTTATACTTTGGTCTGTATTGCTCAAATTAACCTTTTTTTATGCACGTCAATTCCTGTAAAAACACACAAATCTTTGCACCTTAAATGCCTGAAAGTTTGATCCAAAATGGATATACACTTCAATAACACATCGGGCCACTTCTTCAGCATGAATATGTTTAGCTATAAGAATAATAAAAAAAAATAATTAAAAGAAAGTGGAAAAGCACTCCTTCACTACAACTATAATTAATCTTCCAGCAAATGATCCAATTATCCAGTTGAAGCTGTGGTTGATGAACAGATGGGTTATTTGGTGCAAAGATAAAAGTTGGGACTTCTTGAAGACCAATGAGAGGCTTTCTTTAAATGGTATTATACATGTTTGCAGAGTGTTTTTCTTACTGGGAATTTCATTTCATTTATTTCAAAGCAGCGTGCACATCCCTGCTGCTATAAAGATAATTCACAATGGTGCGCTTTAATCCTGCGTCTTGTGAGGCTGAATTAGGATCAGACCCTTGAGAGGAAGCCCTTCTTTCTCCACCGGGATGTTCGTTTTTGGAATCATGATTGATCTAAAACTGAGGGTTAATAGATTGTTTGAGCCATCACATTAACTGCCAGAAAACAAACAAACAACAAGTTTGTTGTGCATGTGACTGTTAAAGTGCAAAAACGTTTTCAGGTACCAGACTTTGCTGTTGAAATGCTTAAATATTGTGTGTGTGTGTGTGTAAAATAACAACCCCTGGCAAAAATTATGGAATCACCGGCCTCGGAGGATGTTCATTCAGTTGTTTAATTTTGTAGAAAAAAAGCATATCACAGACATGACACAAAACTAAAGTCATTTCAAATGGCAACTTTCAGCTTTAAGAAACACTATAAGAAATCAGGAAGAAAAACTGTGGCAGTCAGTAACGGTTACTTTTTTAGACCAAGCAGAGGGAAAAAAATATGGAATCACTCAATTCTGAGGAAAAAATTATGGAATCATGAAAAACAAAAGAACGCTCCAACACATCACTAGTATTTTGTTGCACCACCTCTGGCTTTTATAACAGCTTGCAGTCTCTGAGGCATGGACTTAATGAGTGACAAACAGTACTCTTCATCAGTCTGGCTCCAACTTTCTCTGATTGCTGTTGCCAGATCAGCTTTGCAGGTTGGAGCCTTGTCATGGACCATTTTCTTCAACTTCCACCAAAGATTTTCAATTGGATTAAGATCCGGACTATTTGCAGGCCATGACATTGACCCTGTGTGTCTTTTTGCAAGGAATGTTTTCACAGTTTTTGCTCTATGGCAAGATGCATTATCATCTTGAAAAATGATTTCATCATCCCCAAACATCCTTTCAATTGATGGGATAAGAAAAGTGTCCAAAATATCAACGTAAACTTGTGCATTTATTGATGATGTAATGACACCCATCTCCCCAGTGCCGTTACCTGACATGCAGCCCCATATCATCAATGACTGTGGAAATTTACATGTTCTCTTCAAGCAGTCATCTTTATAAATCTCATTGGAACGGCACCAAACAAAAGTTCCAGCATCATCACCATGCCCAATGCAGATTCGAGATTCATCGCTGAATATGACTTTCATCCAGTCATCCACAGTCCACGATTGCTTTTCCTTAGCCCATTGTAACCTTGTTTTTTTCTGTTTAGGTGTTAATGATGGCTTTCGTTTAGCTTTTCTGTATGTAAATCCCATTTCCTTTAGGCGGTTTCTTACAGTTCAGTGACAGACGTTGACTCCAGTTTCCTCCCATTCGTTCCTCATTTGTTTTGTTGTGCATTTTCGATTATTGAGACATATTGCTTTAAGTTTTCTGTCTTGACGCTTTGATGTCTTCCTTGGTCTACCAGTATGTTTGCCTTTAACAACCTTCCCATGTTTGTATTTGGTCCAGAGTTTAGACACAGCTGACTGTGAACAACCAACATCTTTTGCAACATTGCGTGATGATTTACCCTCTTTTAAGAGTTTGATAATCCTCTCCTTTGTTTCAATTGACATCTCTCGTGTTGGAGCCATGATTCATGTCAGTCCACTTGGTGCAACAGCTCTCCAAGGTGTGATGACTCCTTTTTAGATGCAGACTAACGAGCAGATCTGATTTGATGCAGGTGTTAGTTTTGGGGATGAAAATTTACAGGGTGATTCCATAATTTATTCCTCAGAATTGAGTGAGTCCATTTTCTTTTCCCTCTGCTTGGTCTAAAAAAGTAACCGTTACTGACTGCCACAATTTTTTTTCCTGATTTCTTATAGTGTTTCTTAAAGCCAGAAAGTTGCCATTTGAAATGACTTTAGTTTTGTGTCATATCTGTGATCTGCTTTTTTTTTTCTACAAAATTAAACAACTGAATGAACTTCCTCCTAGGCCAGTGATTCCATAATTATTGCCAGGGGTTGTATATGTAATATATATATATATCTCATGTAACAGACAATCTCTTAAACATTTGAATTATTACCGTTGATTAAATTATTAATGCAATTAAGTTAATACAACTGAAATTTTTCCTGTACTAAGCAATAAATGCAGTAAAAAAAAGCTGGTTTAATAAAAGTATGATGGAAAGTTTTGCAGAGTTCAAGTAAAATTACCTTTTTTGTCTATTGTTGAATCTTTAAGAAATATTTTGCCATGACTGATCTAATCACTCAAACGGTAGTTTAAAATTTGAAGAAATTAAAAGGATATTTTGTCTTTTGTATGAAGGTCTGCTGATTGCAAAACTTTTTTTTTCAGTTAAAAATGTGAAATCCAAATTTCTTACAGGATGAAGATGGTGGTTAAGACAAACAAGTGAATTTTCACATGGAACACACTGATATTAGCTACATTAGCATGTCGCTAATAATGTTCAGTAAATAATACTGAAGTTGTAAATGATGTGGAATTGTCACACAAAATTTATAAGTTTTGTTGGTCAGCCAGGATTTTATTGAATTTGGGATGAAAATGTGCACAATAAACAGGTATGTTTGCAATAAAAAAAACTGTCACATGAAATTCACTGTTTTAAGCACATGCAGTGAATATAGGAATGTCGATAGTAATCTGAATTGATGGTATTCAGGATTTGAGATTTCAGCACCTGTAATGAAAACGGCCTTAGTTTCACACATTCAGCGCTGGAGACCATGAAATTCCACCATCTTATAAATTTTACTGTTTTGGGTAAAAGCACAAAAATGCGCCATGAGTCAAAATCAGATCAACACTTAACATCCAGTGTGGCTGTTTTCAGACCTGAGAAGTGATTGTATTTTATTTGGACGTATTTTAATTCATGTCCGCAGTCAGCCTTTCAGAATTAGCTGCGGCAGGCTATGACTGAATTTGTGTTGACATTAAAACCCTGTGAATTTAAAATAAAGTTAAATCACAAATCCTCAATGTTTTCTATTTAGCAGCTATTAATTTATTTACGTAGTTATTGGAATAGAAACTGTCAAGTCTTATGGGACTATTCCACAGAGTGCTGTTCCTTCCCATTTAATTGCAAAACCAAATCGGGGCACATTTTGAAGCATCATAGTAACTTCTTGATGCATCTTTGTCAGTCTTGTACAAACTTGGTACATGTAGTAGTTATTGTCATCATTGGCATCAGATTTGAAATCAGTGTCCACAAAATGAAGAAGCACCTTGCAAAAGTTGAAGTTTGTTTTTCGGAACCACCCTATGCTGCATTCACCCTGCCATCAATCTTGACCAAGTTTCCTATGCCTTTGTAGCTCACACATCCCCAAAACATCAGCGATCCACTTCCGTGCTTCACAGTAGGACGTGTGTACCTTTCATCATAGGCCTTGTTGACTCCTCTCCAAATGTAACATTTATGGTTGCAGCCAAACAGTTCAAGTTTGGTCTCATCCAAATGACTTTGGTGTCTGTGTTGTTTGGCCTATTGTAAGCGGTATACTTTGTGGTGTTTGCGTAATAATGGCTTTCCTCTGGCGACTTGACCGTGGAACCCAATTTTCTTTAAGTGCCTCCTTATTGTGCATCTTGAAACAGCCACACCACTTTGCTTCAGAGAGTCCTGTATTTCAGCTGAAGATATTTGTGTTTTCTTTTCTTCCTGAACAATTTTCAAAAAAATTCTGTTGGTCTACCTGACTGTGGTTTGGTTTCCCTTATTTTCCACTTTTTGATTAGAGTTTGAACACTGCTGATTGGCATTCTTAGGTCCTTGGGTATCTTTTCATATCCCTTTCTTGTTGTACAGTTTAATTACCTTTTCCTGCAGTTCCCTTAACAATACTTTTGCTTTCCTTATGACTCAGAAACCAGAAAGGTAGTGCAACACTGGATGAAAGATGCAAGGGTCTGTCAGGAGCCCAGAAACTCACTGACCTTTTATACACACACACACACACACACACACACACACACACACACACACACACACACACACACACACACACACACACACACACACACACACACACACACACACACACACACACACACACACACACAGATTACAAGCAAACAGATCACAGGGGAGGATGGTTATCTTTTGTATCTTTTGCCATTCAAACCCATTTGTGTCAGCTTGTGTGCGTGTTATCATGCCAAAATCACAGGTGTATGTAAACCTTTGATCAGGGTAATTTGGGTAGTTTCTGTTGTCATCATGATTTAAAGAGTAAACACAGTTTACACAACCACTAATCATGAGTGGAGAAAAAAACTTTTTAGTTATCATTCATATTCTCTGATAAATGGCAAAAAAAAAAAAAAAAATCAAAAATTCTGCCATGGTATGTAAATGTATGAGAACGGTATGTTTACATTCATATATCCAGGTGCTGGTCATATAATTAGAATGTCATGAAAAAGTTGATTTATTTCAGTAATTCCTTTCAGAAAGTGATAATTGTTTATTGCATTCATTCATTGCACACAGACTGATATAGTTCAAATGTTTATTTCTTTTAATTTTGATGATTATAACTGACAACTAATGAAAATCCCAAATTCAGTATCCCAGGAAATTAGAATATTAAGACAAATATAAAAAAAAAAAGATTTTTAGAAATGCTGGCCACAGAGGCAATTTTAGACTTCCAGTTTTAGGGGTGCTGAGCACATTTTTAAAAATTTTAAAATCTAGATGTTCAGAAATACAATTTCCCATGATTTCAGAGTGAAAACATTCCTTGTAAAAGCTGCATTCATTGTCAAAATGATAAAAAAAAAAAAAAATGCATATTAGCAATGGATAACGGCCCATACATAAAATTCCTGCATTCTGGTGCAGTTTATATAACAAATAATTTAATCTCCTAATGTGGTGATGGCAAATAGTAATTGCAACTTAGGAGCAGGTCTGAAATATTCAGAGGCTGAGTAAAGTATATTATCCTTGTTTTTATATTAGTCTTATGAGCCTATAGTTATTGAAGGTTTTTTTTTATTTCATCATAACAGATTATTATGTAATAGTACTTAGTACATAACACTCACCCTGGTATCACTTTTCAATTACATTTAGAAAGTTTTAGGCATTACTTAGATTGTGTTTTAGTTTTGGCTATTCATTTATTTATTCTACAAACTGATTGATGTCTCGGTTTTTCTGGCAGCACGCACATCCACGTTGTAAGTCATAAAAATACAGTAGTTGCAGTTGTTATGATCACTGAGGTTTAGTGCCCAGTGCAGGAGCACCTGGTTTAGCACAGCTACAGCAGCACTCCAATATAAGGCTGGATGGAGAACACAGATGGTACACTGCACATAAATGGGTTCAGGATAAGAAATATATGAATATGAATTATTTATTGAATTAACAGCAAAGCATAGAAAGGACAGACAAGATCTAATGAAGTCCTTAAAAGGAAGAAAAATAAAAATGTGTGACTTAAAAGTCAGAATTCATACCAAAACACCAGTAACACAAGTAAGACACCTCCACAGTCTGATACACATATTCAATTTACCCTTAGCTTCACTTTCATCCTTTACTATTCTCATTGTCCATATCTACTATCACATAAGGTCTATAGAGTGCACAAACCTCACCTGAAGCTTTTTTTTGCTTTTGAAAAAAATGCTCTGATATCCATCACTGCACTGCAGGCTTGGTTTGCCACTTACTGCCAACAATAAAAATACAAAATGAGTTTTATGATTTATGCCTTTTTAGCAGGAATTTAAATTATTCACTTATTATCATGCTGTGCATTAAACTTTGTGGTAAAATTTACCGTCTTAATTCTTAAATGCTTAGTTAAGGACCTTAACTAAGCATTTAAGGTCAGATCTGTGTACATGGTATTTCATGTAGGAGAGTGATTTGTTAATGGAAGCTACACAGATTGAAGGGCCAGCACCATTTAGTAGCTGACAAGAGGATTTAGTTGAAAAAAAAAAAGACAACACCGAATCAATCTTACATTTGACCATGCACAGCGTGCACTAATTTGTAGAGCAATATACTGTGTTTTGCGATAGGTGGCTAGCTGGGTAAAATAAGCACTTTTCAGAAAGTTGCACTTGCTCTTCACATTCAGAGACATAAACTGTGAATAAATACCTCGCAAATGTGACAGTCGCCTGGCAATCACTTGACAGCACGGCTGGGCGAGGTTACCCCCAGTGCTCACAGGACAGCACCTCTGCTAAATTAGCGCCACCTGCAGCAGCACCACACGGCACAAACACATGCCAGAGCAGACGCAATTGCAGACGGAGAGAGAGAGAGAGAGAGAGAGAGAGAGAGAGAGAGAGAGATGAATGTAGGCGCGCTTTGTGGATTGAACCAAGAAGGGGAGATGATCAGATTACTGTGTTCTTGTAATACATATTTTGGCATAATGCTTGAAATAAGTTGTTTAAAAAAATAATAGTATAGAAGCATATATATTTTTTAGGGGTGCTTAAAATATATTTAGGGGTGCTTGAGCACCCCTAAAAATAGGTTAACTCCGCCCCTGGCTGGCCAACTGAAAAGTATGGACATGAAAAGTATGAGCATGTACAGCACTCAATACATAGTTGGGGCTCCTTTTGCCTGACGGACTGCAGCACTGCAGCGTGGCATGGAGTCGATCAGTCTGTGGCACTGCTCAGGTGGTATGAGAGCCCAGGTTGCTCTGATAGTGGCCTTCAGCTCTTCTGCATTGTTGGGTCTGGTGTGTCTCATCTTCCTCTTCACAATACCCCATAGATTTTCTTTGGGGTTAAAATCAGGTGAGTTTCCTGGCCAATTAAGAACAGGGATACCATGGTTCCTAAACCAGATACTGGTAGCTTTGGCACTGGAAGCATGAAGTGCTCTACAACTTCCTGGTAGACGGTTGCGTTGACCTTGGACCTCAGAAAACACAGTGGACCAACACCAGCAGATGACATGGCACCCAAAACCATCACTGAGTGTGGAAACTTTACACTGGACCTCAAGCAACGTGGATTCTGTGCCTCTCCTCTCTTCCTCCAGACTCTGGGACCTTGATTTCCAAAGGAAATGCAAAATGTACTTTGATCAGAGAACATAACTCAGCAGCAGTCCAGAGTGCTTTTTGTCTTTAGCCCAGGCAAGATGTCAAGTCAGCAGTCTTCCCCATGATTGTGTAGCCTACAGAACTAGACTGAGAGACCAGTTAAAGGCCTTAGCAGGTGTTTGGAGTTAAATAGCTGATTAGAGTCTGACACCACGCGTCTTCAGTATTCAACCTTTTCACAATATTCTCGTTTTCTGAGATATTGAATTTGGGGCTATTATTAGTTGTCAGTTATAATAATCAAAATTAAAAGAAATAAACACTTGAAATATATCAGTCTGTGTGGAATGAATGTATACATTAAACAAGTTTCACTTTTTGAATGGAATTACTGAAATAAATCAACTTTTTCATGATATTCTAATTATATGACCAGCACTTGTATATGTATAAAAAATATAGATAGATATCAGTATACAGTACATATCTCATATTTAAATCTTGTTTTGTGGTGTACAGTAGCTCTGCGGGAGCACCCCCCCCCAACAGTGACAATAAACACTATTCTATTTACAGTGTAGATTAAAGCCTTTCCACTGCATGTAGGCTGCATTAGAAGACAGCAGTAGTGGTTAGTGTTTAGGTGGTAGATCTACTGAAATATCAGTCGAGTTTTGCAAAAGAGAACACATTGTGAAAACGGTCAATAACTACAGGAAACGTCCTCTGTCATTGCAAATTTTCTGTACCAAATATTAAGGTCTGTTTTTCTGCTGTATCAAATAATTATGCTTATGCTGTAAAATACAAATTAATTGTTTAAAAATCATAGTGTGATTTTCTGATTTTAGATTCTGTCTGTCACAGCTGACGCGTCCCTACAATAAAAATTACAGACCTCTCCTTTCTTCGTAGGTGGGAAAATTTACAAAAACGACAGTGGATCAAATACTTAACCTCATTGTATATATAAGCTTTTTTCTGACTGATTGCCAGACAACATCAAACACAATTTGTACACAGTATTTGGGAACATGTACAGATCACCTGGTTCAATTCAATGTATTTGTATAGCGCCAAATCACAACATAGGTCGTCTCAAGGCGCTTCACAAGAGCAGGGTCGAAAAGAGTGGACCCCACTCATTCGGGTGACCATCCATTCTGGCAACTACGACAACGTAAAGCATCATCAGAAAGCAACGCAAGAGATTTGATTACAGTCAACAGCAATGAAGTAAAAATTTGATAAAACAATGATTTGATAAAATACAATTCAAACAAAATAAGTAAAAGAACAAATCAAAACCACTAAATCAGTGTCAGCTGTAAGCAGTGGTGGGCACAGTTTCGATAATCCGATAACCGATAATTATCGAAGATAAAGTTTTCATTATCGGATTATCTTTTCTGATAACTTTGACAACCATTATCGAACTAATTATCTTCCGATAAATTTTTGTCCGATAATTTTTAGACCGTTAACGTGGTAAACAAAGGTGAACAGATGTGTAGTTCTACCCTCTGCAAACAGAGGAGAGCTGGTTCTAGAAGAAACCGCTCTATCCTCTGCAGGCAAAGGAGAACTGGCCACAAAACAACAAAAAACCTCATTTCTTTTAACCCCATAGTGATACGTGGCCAATATCACCCAAGTCTTCCAGAGGCATACATTTTTAACTTATGATTCAAATTTTAACTAAACTTATTTTGGACAAGTTATTTAAATTAATGTCACTTCTGAAGTTTTATAAAGTGAAAATATCAGATATATGTTTTAGGTTTAAGGTAATATGCTAATTTTTAAGGTTTTAGTGTGGGCATGCTGTGTCCATGTGCATTATGGGTGACAGGGTAATCTCAGTACGTTCACGACAGGAGAATGCATTTGAGACACTCTGATCAGGACAGCAGCATTAAACTCTAGTGCCTAAAACTCTCGTGAATATATTCTCTAGGTTTATAGACGTTGTTATTGTGTTTGCTTTTATTAAATTCCACGCATCTTAAACGTAGCAAGTAGTAACACAGATTATCTGGAATTTTGTGTTTGCAGGTTTTCAAGGTTTCTACTGCCATCTACTGGCCAGTAGTGTTCATGGCAGTATTCAGACTGAAGCTGGGCACACACTATATTTTCAATCACTGTACTCAGTTCCACCTCAAACTGTACCACAGAACCGCGCGGTGTAAAGCGCACGATTTATGTTCTCACACACATTGTACGATCAAAAACCACACGTCGGACATAAACAGAAGCTTTTTTTTCAAACTTAATTTACAAAAACTCTCGATGGGAGACATCGAAGTTTAAAAACTAAACAAAAAAAATTACAAGACAAGTCTGCGGTGTTTGCACAGGCAGAGTGCGAGAGGTGGTTGTGAGATGTTAAATGCAGCTCATTACTCCATGTATACTAAACGATGCAGGATGCGCGATTAACCTGAAACTCGGTGCGATCCAAAAAATTCTCGCACGAATGAAAAATCAGCTGAAAAAGGGCCAAAACTCGCACTGGCACCAGTAGATCATGGCAGTGTTCTATTTATTTTGACACCGGTTATATCAGATGGTTATCTAATTACAACTTGGCTTTTTTTTTTTTTTTTTTGAAAATGCTTTTTTACAAATAAAAAATGGCATATTTTACAAAAGCACATTTATCTGTAAACACCAACACACGACACACCTCACATTAACGTGTTGGTTTACATAGAATGAATCAACCAATCAGTGTGAGCAGAGGCACATTTTACCCAGAATGCCATCTGTCTGTGTTTGTTACAAAACTTCATAATTAGTGCATTATTCAACATTAAAAGATATGTTATATCTTAACTTTGCACAAATGACAGAATTGACATTAATGGAGTTATTCTATCAGTATTCATTTTATTTATACACCAAACCATAACTCAGCACTGCTTTATTTTCCAAGACCTCGGCCTGACGGCAGCATTGTGATTGGGCAGAGAGTTGTGGCTCCTCTCAGTAGAGGTGGGCAGATCGATCCTAATATCGATAATATCGATACCAATGCTGGTATTGATATTGAACGATCCTCGTGTAAAAAGATCGTTATTCAAGCTTTTTTCTCTCCCGCATGCACTGACTGCTGTGCACGCAGATTCATCAAAGTCTGCTCTCTGTAAGAGCAGCGCTGCGCTGTGTCACACAACACGGAGCAGTGCACCCTTGTATTGTGGTTTGTCAGCCCTCTACCTCAGGAGATTTTGTTTTAAGTTGTGTTGAGTGATTTTTTTTGTTTTGTTTGTTTTTAAACAAAAATGTTGCTTGTGATAAAGTATTTTGTTGTCACGTACAATGTTTGGCGAAATTCTATCATAGGTCTTTTGGATCCTTTGGATCTATGAAGCTTAAATATGAAAAGGTATCGATATCGGTGATACTGGGCCTGTATTTACTTGGTATCGGATCAATACCAAAATTCCCGGTATCGCCCACCACTACCTCTCAGTTGCTTCTGTGCTGAAAGCCATGTAGTAAACTGGAGCTTACAGCAGGGGGCAGGGCACTCAAGGACAGAAGTGCTGACTCATTGTTTTGGTCTGTTGTCGCTGTTGATGCTTCCAAAAGCGATCGTTGTGTTAAAACTCAAAATCAGCTTGTTTACGAGGTATCTTATAAAACTAACCGGCAGTTTTATAAAAAAAAAAAAAAAAAACTATATGGATTTGATTGACATGCGATTACACCAATCATGCTTGAACCCTCGTGCGCATGCGTGAGTTTTTTCACGCGTCGGTGGCGTCATTTCCCTGTGGGCAGGCCTTGAGTGAGATGTGGTCCCGCCCTCTCGGCTGAATTCCTTTGTTTCACACCCTGCTCGAGACGGCGCGCGTTGCTTTATCAAACTTTTTTCTGGACCTGTGAGGAATATCCGAGTGGACACTATTCGAGAAATTCAGCTGGTTTTCGGTGAAAAGTTTAACGGCTGATGAGAGATTATGGGGTGTTTCTGTCGCTGTAAGGACTTCCCACGGAGCGGGACGTCCTGCAGCGCTTCCAGGCGCCGTCGTCGGCCTGTTTCGACCTGAAATCATCCTAATTTAAGGCTTAATTCACCCAGGACGTCGTGAGAGAACAGAGAAGATTCAAAACAGGCCGGCATGAGGAGTTTATGCGGACATTCCACTGTTTAAGGACATTTTGTAATGAAAAACGTGCGCGCAGATTCGCCGAGTCGTTTCCGTGACGACTCAGCGAATCTGTGTGCGCCGCGACAGGAAAAACACCTCCGTGTTGAAAACCATTTGTAAAATTCAGGCGGCTTTTGATGGCTTTCAACAAGTGAGTAACTGAGAAATTGTTTAACAGCTTGGCATGTTCCAACTTGTCCGTTAAGGTTTCCAACGGAGGTGTTTTTCCTGTCGCGACCCCCCGCGGTCGGGTCCGGCCCGACATGCGACTCTGCCCGCACGTTCTTTCATTACAAAATGTCTGTTAACAATGGAATGTCCGAATAAACTCCTCATGCCGACTTCTTCTGAAAGTTCTCTGTTCTCTGACGACTTACTTGGTCAACAGAGCCTGAAATGTGGACGTTTTCAACTTGAAACGGCGAGATGCTGCCACCTCGAAGCACAGATCGCCATCAGGCGCCGTGGGCCGTCCTTACGGCGACACTACCAGACCAAAATCTCTCATCAGCCGTTAAAATTTTTACCGAAAACCAGCTGAATTTATCGAATGGTGTCCACTCAGTTGTGCCTTACAGTTTTGAAAAAATTTTGATCAAACAAAGCAGCAGTCTCTGAGCCATTCCTAAACAATGAAAAAATCGATGAGAGGGTGGGCGACTCCTCACTCAAAGACTGCCCACAGGCGAATGACGTAACCGACAGGCGTGAAAAAACTCTCACATGCCCATGAGGGTTCAAGCATGTCTGATGTAATCACACGTGATTCAAATCCATATGGTTTTTGAAAAAAAAAAAATAAGGTCGGATACTTTTCTAACAGACCTCGTAGTAGTTGCAAGTGTATCGGAGACAATACTGGAATTTATCAGTTATCTGTAACTTGTGATACATTTTTGGGTGGTTTATCATTTTAGCTTTAGGGCCCTGTCCTGCAGGCGTTTAGGAGGATTTACGAGGTCTATTAGAAAAGTATCCGACCTTATTATTTTTTTCAAAAACCATATGGATTTGAATCACGTGCGGGCAGAGTCCCATGTCGGGCCGGACCCGACCGCGGGGGGTCGCGACAGGAAAAACACCTCCGTTGGAAACCTTAACGGGCAAGTCGGAACATGCCCAAGCTGTTAAACAATTTCTCACTTCCTCACTTGTTGAAAGCCATCAAAAGCCGCCTGAATTTTACAAATGGTTTTCAACACGGAGGTGTTTTTCCTGTCGCGGCGCGCACAGATTCGCCGAGTCGTCACGGAAACGACTCGGCGGATTTGCGCGCACGTTATTCATTAAAAAATGTCCTTAAACAGTGGAATGTCCGCATAAAGTCCTCATGCCGGCCTCTTCTGAATCTTCTCTGTTCTCTCACGACGTCCTGGGTGAATTAAGCCTTAAATTAGGATGTTTTCAGGTCGAAACAGGCCGACGACGGCGCCTGGAAGCGCTGCTCGACGTCCCGCTCAGTGGGAAGTCCTTACACCGACAGAAACACCCCATAATCTCTCATTAGCCATTAAACTTTTCACCGAAAAGCAGCTTAATGTCTCGAATAGTGTTCACTCGGATATTCCTCACAGGTCCAGAAAAAATTTTGATAAAGCAACGCGCGCCGTCTCGAGCAGCGTGTGAAACAAAGGAATTCAGCCGAGAGGGCGGGACCACATCTCAGTCAAGGCGCCTGCCCACAGGGAAATGACATCACCGACGCGTGGAAAAACTCACGCATGCGCACGAGGGTTCAAGCATGATTGGTGCAATCGCACGTCATTCAAATCCATATAGTTTTTTTTTTAAATAAAAAGGTAGGATAGTTTTCTAATAGACCTCGTACATATGGATTGCGCACAAAATTGGCCTATATTCGCCAAACATCCGCAATATCTGTGTAACATGCCTGTATGATTCGGCCGTCATCAGAACACGCCCGTGATCATCCGTAGAGGCACACATGTCCGCAGCCAGGATTTTTGAGCTTCTCAAAAATCTGGATGCGGATGACATCCGCCTTACATACTCCATACATACTCAATTCATACACAATACATACTCACTCTATGCGCTGTATATCTGCCCTTAACCGCTGATATCCGCAACTGACAGGGATTTGCGGCTTGGCAGCGGACTGGGACAACAGAGTCAGGAAAAACAGTTATATATCGTGCCCATCATGTCCACATCACAAACTAAAATATGTTGTAGCGAATGCATACAGATTGGCCACGAATAAACCATTTTTATTACATCTGCTTTGCAGCTGATTTGCGGGCAATCTGTGAATGCATAACAAACACGTCACGTAAACCCAAAGTATTATATGTGGCAGAAAGCGACATACCTGCCAGTCAGTGCTGGTCCGGCTGTGTAGATCCACAAAGATGTAATAGGTGCTGCAATCCAGTACTTTTATTTAACAGCAACAAAAGGAAGAGTTGCTGTTTAGCCTCAACTCACTCCAAAAAAACAAACAAACAAAAAAAGAAAACACCGCCTCACACCCCAAGCAGCTTCCCCCCTCCCGCTCCCCAAACTCATGAACAGTTAACCCTCGCATGACAAAATAAACATTGACTCTGTGATCAACTTGTCCAAGTCCAGTAAATGCTCCAGAGGCTGTATTGTTGGTGTGAATAGTGATTCCAAAAGGAGTAAGTGCGCTTGTTTTATGACCGCAATGCAGATGCCATGCACGCGCAATTGTGTGCGATGCATTCATAATACACCCATAATACTGCCGTGATAATCTCAGTGTGTCGGATCAGTTTCCTCACTACATGCGTTAAATAACCGTGATTGTTCATCATATATTCGCTATATATTAATATATCTGTAATTCATACTGGGACATTTGTCATTTTTGGCCATTTTTGTTGCGGACGACAACGAACGCCTGTAATTTGTGTACTCAATTCATGTGCAATTAATCCTCTCCCCAGTGGGACAGGGCCCTTATCGAAGATAACTTTTCAGTTATCTGTCTGTTATCGAAGTTAATTTTTTGGTTATCTGTGCCCACCACTGGCTGTAAGAAACCGAAAACAGATAAGTCTTCAGTCTAGATTTAATTGAGTCCACACAATCAGAGTTATCACACTGTTCCATCAAATAAGTGCCCTATAAGAAAAAGGCCCTGTGACCAGCTGCCTTCTTCTTCACCCTCCAAACAAGCATGTGCATGTGTTGTAAGTAAATCAACCAAATACAACATGTAAACTTGACTCACTAACTGATAAGAATTTTGGTTAAGTTGTAGCTGCAGTTTAAGTTAAAAATTAAAAACTGGACAAAACTCTTTGCTTCAGCGTTGCATTAAAAACGTGCAGTATTCTGTTGAGCCAATAAAATGGTTGTTTAATAATTTCCATTTGTGAAAATTCTATATAAGGCACATAAACCCTGCAAAGTAACAGTGCTCATATAGCTGACAAGTAAAACACACGTGTTATAAAATGTACTGTAGTAACTGTAATAAAAGGGTCCCTGAGTATAAAATGTATTATTACCTTTAAGGTACAAATTTTCTTAAAGCAGTCTTTGTATTTCTTTTAATATATATACTTAATGTTGTTTGATTTAGACAAACAACAACAAAAAAGAACAAATAAAACACAACAAAATCTGGTGTTTTAAAGATGACCTCTGTTTTTATGAGCCTCGACATGTCCTACCTGATTTAGCACCTTAGCTGTGTTTTTTTTTTTAGCCGCGGCTGCAGAGCGGCATCCGCTTGGAGCGGACACTTTGGAGTAATCATTACTTACCGACTTAATATCTTGAGAGAATTAGGAGCTCTGCCTCACTTGTGTATACCTGTCACATTTTATCTGATTAAAACCAAAAGACCTGCAAAAGAAAGAGGCTTCCTGACTGCAAAAAGCTGCCCCCTGCTGTTACTGTTTATCCAAAACACTTCTGCTAATGGACCGGGAGTGACATCACATCTGACCCCCCTCAAAACCACAGCCAGCATTTCCAAAAGCTATATGATAATTCCCTTTTTCCCTCTGCTGCTAAATTGCATTACAAAGCCAGGCTGCATTTGATTAAGTCTTTTTTTTAATTCAAAGAACAAGAGAACAAAACAGTGTTGATGAAAACATTTCAAATTGCCTTCAAACTGTCACTGAGAGGTGGACTGGTGTTGAATTTCTGTTTTAATTGTGTTGGTGAAGCACAAATCCAAATGTGTTTTGTGTAAATGATCATTAGTGGAGTGTCTCACATGTAGGCTGACGTATACGTGACGTTTGCCCTCCACCATGAAATAAGGGGACCTTTGAAATGGACTTCATCCGTCCGTCTGTGTGTGTCATGTTGACAGCCCTGGATTTCCCTGTTGCCCCTTCTTGAGACATTACTTACCTGTACCGTATTGTAAGTGGACACAAATGTGACGTCTATGCATATGACCTTGACCCAGATTTCCAGGTCATCTAAGATAACGACCAACAGACACTCACCATCTCACCCCAAAATACCACATTTTCTCTCCAAACATCAATTCTAGAGGTACTGTATACTTATAGTAAATCAGGCACCTAACTCCCTTTAGTACACTACATTTGACCTTGAACCTCGGGATCAAACATGCAAATGGATAAAAATACAACATTTGGATATATTTTGCCACCGACAGACAGCAAATCGTTCATCCCAGTTCCCTTGAGCCAACTCCATTTGACCTTGGACCTTAGGGTTAAGGTCGCACATGAAAATGAAATGAAAACTACTCCTTCCTGTATTATTTGGCCTTTTTCCACTCCATGTGTCCATCCATGTTTTTGTTTAATTTGTCATCATGTTGTATCAGCATAATAGGCGGGGGACCTCAGCCAAGTATTAGCTTATTATTAACAGTTTCTGTTTAGTGCTTTCATTCCTTTGTAAAGTCCCATGTAAATAGTCATAATTATTGCTGTTCATAAAATGTATGGTTTTTTTTTTGTTTGTTTTATTTTTCGTGATGCAAGTTGCACTGGAGTGCACGTCGCAGGCCCTGCCAAACGTGTTAAAAATACGATTTATACTTTGGAAATTCTGGTATACATGCCATCTGGCTGAGAATCTAACAACTCATTTTACAATTTCAGAAGATGATGCATTGAGTCTGTCATTTTAACAAATGTCACATTTTCTTTCTACTTCCTTAATTCATCCTCCTCTAATTCTGTTCATGATTTATTAAAAAGTTGTTATTCTGTTAAACTAATCAATCTAAAAAAATATTCAGCACTGGACAAGTACACAATAAATTCTGCACTTAAATAGACTTTGCAGTGAGTGTATACGTAAGGATTAAACAACTTGAAGCGGTGTTTTAGACTCCGTGTCGTGCATTCAAACCGTATAATGCACGGCTTCAAGTTGTTTAATCCGCTTATACCATGGTCCCACACAGTGAGCTAACATACAAATATTTAAGTTAACTTTTTTGTGTTCTCTTCTTCTTTCCCATCTTGAATCTTGTCCAGTTCGTCCGATGTTAAATCTTTATGCCATTGCTTTTGCTGTTCTTCTTGTTTGCTCTCTTCCTCTTTCCATTCCTCAAACGTTTTATTTTGGCCAAAAATATTAAAATTCACTTGGAAATCCATGTTTTATCATGTTTCTGTCATTCACCTGTCAAAACACAGCTGATCTGAGCCAACTGATTTGCGCGTTACTATGGTGACGACCAGAGCGAAGTGATATTATAGTGACTTAACTCGCCGAACTACGTGTGCGTATACACGAAAATAATGAACGCCAGTTAGACATGGAATTCTCACTGACCATGGGATAATGTTTGATGTCTTTCAAAACAGTGTTAAATCAACTCTGTAATATTATTGACTTCTGGAGTTGATAAACTAGATTTAACACTCGAGCTGATTGATATTGAATGGCTCCATGTACACTCAGTGCAGAATCAGTTTAACTCTCCAACATTTACTGTCTCTTACTTTCAGCGTTGTACTTTATTGTTGTTCTTGTTGAATGTTTGTGTTTTACAACCCCTGGCAAAAATTATGGAATCACCGGCTTCGGAGGATGTTCATTCAGTTGTTTAATTTTGTAGAAAAAAAGCAGATCACAGACATGACACAAAACTCAAGTCCTTTCAAATGGCAACTTTCTGGCTTTAAGAAACACTATAAGAAATCAGGAAAAAAAATTGCAGCAGTCAGTAACGGTTACTTTTTTAGATCAAGCAGAGGGAAAAAATATGGAATCACTCAATTCTGAGGAAAAAATTATGGAATCATGAAAAACAAAAGAACGCTCCAACACATCACTAGTATTTTGTTACACCACCTCTGGCTTTTATAATAGCTTGCAGTCTCTGAGGCATGGACTTAATGAGTGACAAACAGTACTCTTCATCAGTCTGGCTCCAACTTTCTCTGATTGCTGTTGCCAGATCAGCTTTGCAGGTTGGAGCCTTGTCATGGACCATTTTCTTCAACTTCCACCAAAGATTTTCAGTTGGATTAAGATCCGGACTATTTGCAGGCCATGACATTGACCCTATGTGTCTTTTTGCAAGGAATGTTTTCACAGTTTTTGCTCTATGGCAAGATGCATTATCATTTTGAAAAATGATTTCATCATCCCCAAACATCCTTTCAATTGATGGGATAAGAAAAGTGTCCAAAATATCAACGTAAACTTGTGCATTTATTGATGATGTAATGACAGGCATCTCCCCAGTGCCTTTACCTGACATGCAGCCCCATATCATCAATGACTGTGGAAATTTACATGTTCTCTCAGGCAGTCATCTTTATAAATCTCATTGGAACGGCACCAAACAAAAGTTCCAGCATCATCACCTTGCCCAATGCAGATTCGAGATTCATCACTGAATATGACTTTCATCCAGTCATCCACAGTCCACGATTGCTTTTCCTTAGCCCATTGTAACCTTGTTTTTTTCTGTTTAGGTGTTAATGATGGCTTTCGTTTAGCTTTTCTGTATGTAAATCCCATTTCCTTTAGGCTTTTTCTTACAGTTCGGTCACAGACGTTGACTCCAGTTTCCTCCCATTTGTTCATTTGTTTTGTTGTGCATTTTCGATTTTTGAGACATATTGCTTTAAGTTTTCTGTCTTGATGCTTTGATGTCTTCCTTGGTCTACCAGTATGTTTGCCTTTAACAACCTTCCCATGTTGTTTGTATTTGGTCCAGAGTTTAGACACAGCTGACTGTGAACAACCAACATCTTTTGCAACATTGCGTGATGATTTACCCTCTTTTAAGAGTTTGATAATCCTCTCCTTTGTTTCAATTGACATCTCTCGTGTTGGAGCCATGATTCATGTCAGTCCACTTGGTGCAACAGCTGTCCAAGGTGTGATCACTCCTTTATAGATGCAGACTAACGAGTAGATCTGATTTGACGCAGGTCTTAGTTTTGGGGATGAAAATTTACAGGGTGATTCCATAATTTTTTCTCAGAATTGAGTGATTCCATTTTTTTTTTCACTCTGCTTGGTCTAAAAAAGTAACCGTTACTGACTGCCACAATTATTTTTCCTGATTTCTTATAGTGTTTGTTAAAGCCAGAATGTTGCCATTTGAAATGACTTTAGTTTTGTGTCATATCTGTGATCTGCTTTTTTTCTACAAAATTAAACAACTGAATGAACATCCTCCGAGGCCGGTGATTCCATAATTATTGCCAGGGGTTGTAGTTTGTAATTTTTTAATTCATATCTTTTGCATGCATTTTTGCAGTGGTGGTAGTTTGAAGAATAATTGTAAATGACCGGTTTGTTTTGTAACCGAGAATCATAACTATTGCTCACACTTTTTTCTTTTGTATTTTTTTAAGCATGTTTTTAAAATAAAATCTAGAAGGGCGCCCATCCATTATCCAGAATCCGTAGCTCTGCCACAGAACATCCATATTTTACATAGTCAGAAGAATAAAAACTATAAAATATTTAGCTCCACCCATTTATCTTATTGTCAGTGTGATAACATCCTTCAAGTTAATTTCAGTGACATGAATTATCCTGAAACTCATTTAGAGTGCAGACTTCTGCAGTGGTCCAAATTGCCTGCTGCCGCAGTTAACGGGCCCGCACCAACCATTCGGGCTTTCACCAACTTTCTGAAAAATGGGTTTATTATTATTTTCAGAAATCTGCTAATAAAACACCCAGACAAAAGTGGAGCCAAAAGCACAGAATGAACATCTTTGTGTCTTTAGAGGAGATGAAAAATGCAGAGTGGTGGCATTTTGAAGCCGGTTCAGTGAAGCGGTCTACGATGACTAGCAGCTGTCTGTTGGCAGAACTCTTGGAAATGTGTCGAGATGACCTGAGCGGTAGTGCTGATGACCTCATCCATCATCAAAAACAAAAAACGCCTCTTCTCACCACCATCAATTAAAAAACAAACTAACTAGTTTTACATTCGCTTCTTTCTGCAGTTTCTCAAAAAGAGGAATTAAGTGAAAGCTTATAAACTTTCAATGCATCAAATGCTGCAAAATGAAAATGATTTATAATGTAAAGATCCATGAAATGTGATTTTCAGGCATGAGGATTTTCAGGACTTTCCCTGAATTCCAGGTTTGTAGCACAGTCTGGACAAAGTATTCCTGACTTTGTTGGGATGTGACTATGTCAGGATGTTTCCGAATTTGTTTCAACTTGGAACACAGAACAGCCAATCATATTGACCCACTGTTTTGTGTGTCAAAGTCCAAGTATAAAAACCAGCCCAGGCTATCAGTCTGGGTCTCTGTCTTGTTTCTCCAGGGAGTTCCTGACTCTAGGTTGAATAAAGTGCGAGACCCATTTGATTATTCTGTGTTTTGGTTATTATTTAACCACAACTTTTTTTTTCTAAGCTTTTTCTTGGCTACCAGAATTAGGCTTAAAATGGGTCTAATTTTGCCTTAAAACCCAGGAGCTCCTAAATGAGACCTTCAGGATTATTCAGGTTGTCTTGTTCTTATGCCTGGATAAAAAAAACAAAAAAAAAACAAAATCAAAATGTGTAACTTGAGCATAACATGCCATTTTGTGCGTCAAATTGGTCTTTTATCACAGTGGCCTTGACCTTTGACCTAATTCTTTTAAGAATTTCAATCTACAACATGCAGTATATGTTAGAATCAACAGCTCTTCAAATGCATTATTTCATCGAATATGTACAGCCCAAAATGATATTAACAGGAATATAGCAAATTGAAATTTTGAGAATTTGTAATTAATAATTTGGAATTGTTGTTTGATAAATTACTCAAATGTTTATCCAGACAGATGGTAGCTGAATAATTCATTAACCGATGAATCGTTTATTCTTTTAGCAGTGGGGATGTGCTGCAATAATCCCAGAAAAGTAGCAGACATCTTTATGTGCTCAAGAAGCTTCTTTCTCATTACTATTTCTGTACCGTCTTTCTTACAGCATCTCGATCTTAAAATTTGATGTCTATGCAGGCATGATATGACATTATCTTGACATCAGGTGATTTTTTAAATTAATTAATTTAAATTGTGTGTGTCACTTAATATTTTAACACAGTGCAGCTGTACTCCCGCTACAAGTACATAAAACAGAACTGTGCTCTCAACTGTCCACCACAAGGAGTAAGTGCTGGAGGAAGAATGGGTGAAACACAGAGCGGAATATAAAAAAGAAAAAGGAAGCGGAGCTGATGAAAAGGACGTTATTAGCTTGGTCGCGGTCGGAGCCCATTTGCGTCCATTTGCATCTGGGCTGAAACCTGCAGCTGAGAGCATCTCAGCGATGTATAATGACCGGTTGTCACAACAACATGGGAGGTGGCCCCGCCGGCAAAATGACGGCCCTGTCACTCCTCTGCAAAGACGAAGCACTGGCAACCTGTAATTCCCCTCCCGGAGCTGCTTCCTTCCCGCCTGCCGCCTGGTTAAATGGCACTTTTGAAGGAAGTAAATCTACAAAGTTGTGTTTAATAACATTGCAGGAGCCCGATGTTTGAAGGGGTGTAGTGTGTTTGTTGGGGGAGGCGCGGAGCGAGAGGCTCACAGGGTTAAGAGGGATTTGTCATTTGTTTGTGCTTGCAGGCCCTAATCTGTTCATTGAAACGGTCCCATCTTTTCAACTATTCAAATGAAAAACAATTATACAGTGCAGGATGCAAGGCAAGGTGGGACGCCGCTGGCTCAGTGTCAGATCCCATCTGACGGTATTCATCTCTTCACCGGAGACGTTCAAACTGGAGCTGAGAGAATCGGGGTGAATTCAAACACAGTATGTCATTTTTAAAATGCACTTTTACATTGATTTCACTCCCACACAACAACCTAGTCTTGCATGCAAGTCGTCACATGTTGGCGCAAACGGCAGTCTGTGACTTTGCATCATTGTGTGACACGCGAGGAAATGCTAACCCTCAGCCTTAACTGTAAGCAACACGTAGATGTATATTCACTGATGTGGAAAATTGAACTGACGTCACTATCAAAAAACAAAAAAATCTGCTACCCATTATGAAGTGATGAATCGGGGTCCATAATTTGTCACATTGTGACGGAAACAAGTGGTGACCACATGTAAAAATGTGGCGAGCTGAGGCTGAGAATTATTTAGGATTTTTCTTACTGTATTTTCCGGAGTATAAGTCACATGTTTTAAAAAAAACTCCTCTTTGTGCATTGTAGTGTACATCTTATTTATTCTTTTATTATTGGAGTTTATTTTTAGTGCTTTGATTTCTGTTTAAGTCCAATATAGTTACGATATAGTTACGATAATTATTAACATGAATAACAAAAGCATTATTGTTTCAGTATGCAAGTTGCACCTGAGTATAAGTGACAGGGCTTCCCGAACTAGTAAATGAAACTAGTAAATGTGACTCATACTCCTGAAAATAAAGTAGAATTCCAATTCAAAGCAACATTCGTCTCAAAAGGCAGATTTTAGTTGCTCTACAAATTGCGTAAATGGAAATGTGAATTGAAAATGCTCTTAATGAAAGCAGGTGTATTTTGAAAAAAGTCCTCACAATTGTTTATTCCCACCTGAGATCACCTTTCATGCGACTCAAAAAAGGCAGATTGTTTTTACCACAACTGTGCCCCCCCCCCCCCCCCCCCCCCCACACACACACTGTTATGGTTCACATGACACATAGAAAGTGTAAAATGCATGACGCTGTATGTGTGAATGAGAAGACAAACCCCAGCAGTGGCATTCAATCATTCAGGGGAGCACTCTCATTTCGACACTCTGAAAATGTCATTAAACGTTTGTGCAAATCAGTAATGGCAGCCTAGCTAATGGTGCTACCACGACAGTTTCAAAACATGTGTTCAGGGCGTTGAAATATTTTCAGATATCCTCGAATCTGGCCTTTAAAGCAGGTTTTCTCATCTGCTCCTTGATGCACGGCCCTTCACCTGAAACGTGTCACCTCATCTCTGTCCGTCCGTCAGCTTTAAAAGTCTGCGTGTATGAAAAGTGAAACTCCAGAAAAGATTGTCTGGTATAATGAGTAGAACAGCGGAGGGACTTGGTTGGGTTGCAGCCTCCTGTCTCTGCAGATGTGAAGCCACATTGATATTCAGGGAAGAAATGGAAAAGAACACTAAAAAACTCACAACCAAAGGCCTTCCCGAAAGGCAAACACACAACTAAACCTGTGCGAAGAATAAGAAGAAGCAGCGGCAGCAGCAGCGGGGAAATTAGCGACAAAGCATTATAATTTGTCACTGATGCATAAATCTTGCTGACATGCTCAGTCACTTTAATGGTGCCGCGGCTGCTCGGTGGAAGGCTGTGCAAACTTGCGCAGTTGCAGAAAAACAGAAAAACTATATGTTCGAACATCACCTTATTTGCATAATTTACCAAAAGCCAATGAGGCAGCTCAAGGAGTGCGGGTGATAGTAATAAGTGTTTGGGAAAGGCAGAAAGATCACTAATGGTTTGCCTATGGGGATTTCTCCACGCCATGGGGGAGGAAAATGAGAAATATTTTTCAAACAGCAGGGGTAAAGGTTTTAAAACTAGGAGCACATGGGGAGATAAAGATGTTCCTGCCACGGGGTGCTACACGGGAAAAATGCAACGGCGAGGATGACAAAAAGAATGCCCCCGTAATTTCGGCATTAAGAGGTAATAATCATGTTTCACCGACGATATTAAAAATGGTAACCCGCAAAGCCGGAGTAAAATAGATAAATATATAAATAAAGTGGAGAGGGGAGCTGGAGGAGGAGGCCCATCAGGTAGAGGAGGTAATGAGGTGGCGGGCGAGGAGGTGGGTGAGGCTGAGCGCTCATCATCAACTCTGTGTGAGAGTAAACAAAGAGTGAGACGTGTTCGGAGATCATGACCAAGCTGCCGATCTCTTGTTCCCTGCTGGGCAGGAAAAGTTTTTATCCAGAAATATGCATAATGGGGGGCGGTGGGGGGGGTGTCTTAGTGAGCATGTGATGTGCACAGGCGCATGTGGCGAGGGAGATGTACGCGGGCTTACATACGCAGCAGAGGGCCGACTCTCTGCTCGTCATGTTAAATCACCAGATCGCGGTCTGGTGTCGGAGGGCCGCTGGTCAGCTGATGGAAAGCAAATATCTTGTGAAATGGGCGGAGCCAGAAGCTGTGTGATGTCATGACTTCCTGTGGGTCCTCCTGTGGCTGCTAGTGAAGCAGTCAGTAATCTGTCAGATCATTTGATATTATTATACATCTGACTGAAATTCTTTGTTCTGATTGGATGATTCGCGTGTAATAATTGCAATACTTTTCACAATAAATCATCCAAACTTAACAATAGCCACATTATTGACTGATTCTGCACCATTTGGGGCAACATTATGAGTGATTGCGGACTGATTTTGTCATAACGGGGCAACAGTGTTTTGCGCATGTTCAGACGACATCATGGCGGAGAGCAGAAGGTTTGCGTCCGTGGATATTGATGGGATGAATGAAATTTAAATTATTTGTTTCTAGTAAATTTAAATTATTTGTTTCTAGTAAAAATAACCAAAAATAAAAAGAATAAAAAATTACTTGGCAAATTTTTCACACAATTGTAAAGATAAATTTATTAACTACACAGATGTATAATAAAACAAATGATGACTGGATATCGGGCAGCATAATGGAATGTCACCCCGAGAGATCCTGCTGAGTTGGAAGGAGCCTCAAGTCGGCCTGAGACAGGAAAACCAGCATGGAATCAGGCTGATCCGATAGGCCATAATTCATTATGTGTCAGCAGAATCCCAGTATTCCCAACCAGATTTCAGTGTTCTGGTGCACTCGTCGGAATGCTCAAAAACATCACATAAAACCTCGTCAGGAGATATCATATCACCTCTCAAGGAAATGGAACACATCTGGACACATTGTGAAGTTCTCCAACTGCACTGTCAGACGTGTCGTGTTCTTAACCTGTATGTCGAGACGTTAGGGGTGTCAATGGTCACAAAACTCATAGTTTGGATTGACTCATTTTTCAGATCAGCCAAAAAAAAAGAGGGTTGGATGGAGGGAAGCACAGCTTTGCTTTAAAAAAAAAAAAAGACAGAACAATGAAAGCAAGTAAATTTTGTTCCTAAATGAGAACAAGATGTCCAGTGTTTAAATAATTTAAAATACAATTGTTATATTAAATTGCAATATGAACAGTATTGGTGAATAAAAATAGTCTAACATCATAAAAATTAGTCTAACATCATAAAAATTAAGTTAAAAAATAGACAACAGTAGTTTATAACTGCAAATTCTCAAAAAAATAAAAAAGCCCGTTGTGTGGTGGCAGGATAATAACTTTATTTGAAAAGCACTTTCAGCATAAATGATATTTGGTAACAGTCAGGAGTTTAAAGTAGACCTTCACTGAAATAAATGCAGTCAGATCTTTGGACCAAAAAATGACTTATAATTACACATAAGATCCTTCTGAATGTAGTAAAGTAAATCTGCAAGCCCAGATCTGTCATTCAACGGAGAAATCTTAGTTTAAAAATGACAAATTTACAGCTAAAATTTAGCCCTCCGCAAAACTGTCAGCACATCCGGGATGCTGCCGAGACGTCAGAGAGAAGACCCTATCCCAGCATGCATTGCGCGCCAACTGTAATTTGTGGATTTACGTCAGTTTGCATCTCTTACAAAAGCACCTTTTTGTTGTCTTATAGAGGGTTTTCATGTGAAGTATCGGTCACGTCATTTTGTGTCCCGTGGCCATTCTGGATTACAACGCGGTGGCCGCTGTAATTACACGTCGTGCATTTGGCGAACAATTGCAGAAGTTTCAACATCAGCGTGAAGAAGCCTCACGGCACCGTGGCGCTGTGAGAGATCCGCCGCTAACAGAAATCCACTGTTCCCAGAATTTTATTTTATTTTATTCGGCAATAAAATTATATAACAATACATAAAAATACTGCAGAGGATAACACAAGAACGCTTCCAATACGGATGCTTATTTACACTGTGGTCCTCTAGCACCGAGCTGCTGATCCACAAGCTGCCCTTCTAGCGCCTGGTGAGAGAAATCGCTCAGGACTTCAAGACCGACCTCCGCTGTCTTACGGTACGTTTGGTGAGTATACATTTCTTTTATTGTTGCTTGAAAATGATTTTTGGCGACTTTTTCCATACGCCCATTTGATTGAGTGGTGTCGCATTGAAAATGTACTGTCTTTAGCCTCCGGTGTTACCGTCGCGGGGTACGGATGCGGGACCTGCAAAGAATTCAAGTCATTAAAAAGATATAAACCTCTCTCAGCGGCTACGGAGCTCTGCAGCTCTGATTACCGAGGCCGTGCGGCGCTGCGGATTTTGCCGCAAGAAGTCCGTCCTTGCGGGCAACAGGTGTTACTGGCCGCTCCGCATCAAAACAGAGAAGAACGGAGAAGAACGTCGCCCGCTGTCGATGTCGCCGCTGATCTGAGCATGCAGAGCTGTATCTCGCATTCATTGCAGTTTACTTTTGGATGTTGAAACCAGGATGTGTATAACAGTAACATTACTAACAGATAAAATCAATTTCAATGCGGGATCGGACTGAAGGCTTTTTTTTCTTTTTTCTTTTTTTTTTCTTTTTTTTTTGATCGGACGTCGTCTTCTCCCCAACGTCATGGAAATGACCCAGATGTACAAACTGTTTTCACGGAGGGTTAAATTTTAGCTGCAAATTTGTCATTTTTAAACGAAGATTTCTCCGCTGAATTACAAATTTGGGCTTAACAGATTTACTTTACTGCATTCATAAGGGTCTTATAAATACATATCAGCTATTTCTTTCTGAGATCTGACCACATTTATTTCAATGCAGGTCTACTTTAAATGCATTATAAATCAAATTCTTATGGATAATATCGGTATTCACTTTGACTGGTGGCTTTTGCTAAAATGTAAAATCTGTGATGTTGTCAATTACTTCCAAAACTTTAGTTAAAGCCTCTAATCATTTTCTTAGATATAAGCATCCTGGAAAGTCATGGTTTGAAACCATGTGTTTTTAAAAGAACAGTGATCAGTGATTCCCTTCCCCCCATTATTGTGCCATGGTCTTATCTTAACTGTGGCTGAATTTTTAAGATTTTTGGCGAAAATAAAATGTTGCACACTTGACCAGAAATACTATACGAAACATAAAATGGATAATCAAGATAATGTACAAAATGTTATAATAGTCTTTGGACTAATAGCTTTTGGCGCAGGTCCCCATCACGGCAGAGAGCAGAGTTTAAATGATGACAAATCCTCCAGATGGAAAAGGCAGGGGCGGAGCCTACCCCCAGGTAGTGGGCAGGGACCAACTGGTGGTGGTGGGGTGGAGGAGGGAATGTCTTGTCGGCAATCTGTACACAGTGCGAGGTGAGGAAGAACATTGATGTTTTAAGGACTGTGCATGGTTCCTGTTGGTTGAGAGTTGATGACTAATGGGGAAAACCTGCTTATGTTTAGCGACTAGCTGCTAATTCATTGATTTTGACTGAATACTTCAAGAACTGTGTCTTCTGGTGCAAAATGCCATCTGCTGTTATGCAAAAGTTTTATTTTTTGGGGACATATCTCATGGTACAAGCATCATCAGACCATGTGCTAAGATCACATTTGTGGGCAGTTGTGATTTTCATACGCCGGTTTGTCACAGTTATAGACCGTGACCTTACAGAGTGCATATCCGTGAAAGTCCCTTTAGATCCTTACAGATTGATCCGTTGGACCTTTTAAAATAAAAGCGTTGGGCTCTGCCTGCTTGAGGTGTCGACCGGCAGGTAGTTTGTAAGAAGCTTCTCTTTTCAGATTTTTAAATCTCACAAAAAATTAGTTTCAGGCCTCATGTTCACTCTTACGTCATTGCATCCAACAAACTAGAGCAAGAAACTGAAAACTACCAAACTGACTCGTGAACAACTGTGAATGTGCTTGAGAATGAATGCTGCAGCGGGAGCGCCGCGAATGTCAGCGGACGCCTGCCTTCAACTTCCCATGAAGAAAACGATAAGCAGGGAGCCGGTTGAGACGGTTGGGCACAGTACATTGTGATAATGACATTTGGGGAGGGATAGTGTTGCAAAGCTGTTAAGCTCTTTCATTGCACCAAGAAGATTAGTCGACGAGATGAGGCTGAATGACAGCGAAGGTAGCATCCCCAGCCGCGCCTGCCGAGGACTTGGCACGCAGAGGTCCGTTAAAAGCCAAGTGCTCACTTTACACTGAGGACCAATTGTCCTTCACTTGCAAAGTATCGCAAACCCCCACAAAGCAAGGCCATTCTGTTGTTTGTCTCTCTCTCATCTGGCTGCTGGATTTAGTCGTGATTTCTACTTCTGCTGCTGTTTTTACCTTTTCTTTTCTCCACACAAATGATGCAGTTTGTGTTTTTTGTTTAAATCCGACCCCTTTGTGGATGACTTTGACGCCATCATCTGAGTTTGCGTTCATTGTTGTGCTGTTTCGCCCTTGTGCCAGCGTGCACAGAGGAAAGCCTCTCTGGTTTGGCTGTGCTTAGTTTATCTACTTACCCAAACCTCTCGCAAACCCCAGTTGGTTGCAAAGTCACCACATTAGGCCTCATTTGACCACAACAAAGCGGGAAGCAGCGGCTCTGGACAGCTTCTCTTATTATCTGGGACACTGGTCTGCCAGCACTTTTAACTCTTTGTCACTTTGTCTGTTTGGGTTCTAATCCTTTGAGGAGTCCGGGGCGGCTCGCGTGCATCATATGTGGACATCCGCAGTCTGCTGGTTTGTGGTTTTAAACCAAGTTTCCCTGCAGGATTGTGGAAACACTTTGTCCATCTCCTGATGTTCCTTCACCCATGCAGGAGTCATTTTTATTTATTATCTCCTCTGACAGCAGCGGGAATGACGAGGGGTCCGAGGAAGCGTTTTGTCAGTTAAGCATCTGACAAGACGAACGAAGTTTAGTGTGTGAAGAACAAGAGGGCATCCAATTGTTTGTTTTTTTTTTCATGGAAAGATGGGATGGGGCACAGAGAGGTTGAAACGGAGATGAAACTGACAGAAGGAGCAATGGTGGCTGAACCCACCAGTGTATTAAAGACGTCTCATTCCTGTCAGAGAGGCCTACAGGCGGCGAGGTGAGGGAGGGTTGGAGCTGACCTCCAGCACGAGCCCTGGCGGTCGTAGCTTGGGGAACATGCAGAATGCCGAGTGATGAAACATGGAGGCTGCCAAAATGACAGAAACCTCATCTCAAGGGGGGGGGGGGGGGGGGGTTCAGTTTCCAACATGGCAACTTTTGGCCTGTCAGCGCCGCTTTGACACCACCACCTCCCCTGATCCGCTCATCAATTTTGTCAAATAAGGAGAGTGTAGAGTCAGAGCATCTGCATAAGAAACTGGAGAGTCCAGAGAATGTTTGAGGTCCGTTTTTTGCAGGGAAAAGGTGATTTTTAGGTTTGTTTTAATCCTGTTAACAACATGGTGTTTCATCCTGATTCAGGTGCTTTCAGACCAGTTCCTGTTCCTGTCTTTTGGGCTGTGGTCTGTTTACTCAGTTTGGTTTGGGGAGGTGTGAACATGTATTGAAACGGGTGCACAGACAAAGTGGACCATGTCCCAGCTGAAAAGGAAGGACTCGGACCAGTTCCATGTGGACTGTGGTTCACTTGTGCTCAGAATGAAAACTAAGTCAATGGATCAAACTTTTTATGCAAATTTAACCTCCTAAGACCCGAATGTGAACAGGAATTAGGTTTGGAAAATGATGCCCCTGTTTGTGAACACCGGGTCTAGGGAGGACAAAGTCTGAGATGAGGACGGACATGGAGCGGACACGTGTCTCTGTCAAATTTACTCAAGACAACTGCTGTGCTGCATGAAGAAAATCCACAAAAATATGTCGAGATATGTCAAAGGTTGCCAGGTGAATTTGCAAAATGATGTGACCATAAGGTGGTAATTACAACATACACACACACACACACGCGATGACAGCTTCTCCCCCCAAACATCTCATTCTAACCATTTAACCATCTAACCATTGTTTTCTCCCTAGAAAACATTTTTTGCCATGACAATATTAAAATTTAGTATTCTATACAAAAGCCAGTGAAATTACATGATTCTTGATACCACGGTAAAAAAAAAAGTCAAATAGGTGTTCTTGTTAGGTTGTTCTGTTTAGATGAGGCCTATTTGGAAAATATGTGGGTCCTGTAAAATAAAAATGATTTTTTTTTTCTTTTTTCTTTTTTTTGGTGTGAGTGCTGTCTGCACTGAATCTCTGACTTTATTTCATTTGACTTCTTAAATATTGTGGGATACGTCCAGTGTGTATTAATATTGTTTATAGCAACAGTTATCAAAGTTACCGTCGTCATGTTCAGATTTTGGTGGTTTCCCTCAGCCGTCCTCTTCCAGCATGGCTTGTCAGTTTTTGAGAACTGCCTCCTAAGTTTTTAACGAACGTAATGTGACGACTAACGTAGGCTGACGTTAGCTGTGCCGCTAACATTAGCCTATGTTGACTGTATCAAACAATCATAAGTTTCATGAAAAGATTAAGAACAATTAACAACTTAGATATTTTAAGATGAATTGACACCTTGAATACTTTGAAGAGACCTTTATGTCCATCCCGACCTGGATGTCAGTGTCGATCAGTTCTTCCACACCTGAGTCTTATTCATCTTTTTCCTGTCTACGGGCTGTAGAAGGCCTTTGGCAGTGGCGCTTGTCACCACCTTCCATATGTAGGTTTTCACTTCTTCATTTGGCACTGAGCAGCAGACTAGAATATGTGTCTCTGTAAATACTGCCCCCATCAGTTGAGGAAGAATATAACACTTGATACCTGCAGTGCCAACAATACTTCACAAAAATGACCCGTTTTTTTAAGCTTTTGGCATTGATTTGGTACTGAAGTATCAGTTCTTGTGACCTCTTTATTGCTGAGCCTCAACACAGACCAGAATCTGATTTAAAATCTCAATCAGTTTTCATTGGTTATTGATTGGCATTGATTATTGCTGAACCACATTTGTTTGATTTTAAAAGGTGACACGCTGGCAATGTTCTGTCGACATCAGTGTGACTGTTTGTGTTTGTAAAAACTGTGCAGCTTTGCAAGTGTCCAAGTTTGGCAGAGACAAAATGCAGATATGTTTATTGTCCAGGAACTTTTTTTTTTGAAGTCATGTTAAAACATGAAAAGGACGCGTACGGAACAGAATGAGCTCACAGCCTGAACTGTCCTCTCGCCTTTGAACCAAGAACACCCTGCTGGGATTACGACCTGAACCTCAGCGCCTCGATGGCGCTCAGCGGCTCGTCCTCAGTGTGAGTCCACACCTGAGAATTCAGACAGAAACTGGAACTAAACATCCCTGACAGATGTGTCCTCACCCCAAATTTGCTGACAAAACACTGTTGTGATTGAATCCTAAAAACTAATGCGATCACCTTGTTATTGGTTTAGGGGTGAACATAGTTTTCACACTCAAGAACAAATGAACTGTGACCTCTGAGGGGATACAATCTTCATCTGGTCTGAGTGAATCTTTCAGTCAGGAGTCAACCTGGTCCAAGTACAGGATTAAATTATAAGAAACACATTTGAAGAATTGGTTGGTTGTCAAATACATACTTTGGAATATGACCAGAAATTAATGCAAATGAAGCAATTTTGCATCATCAGAATATTTATGTTGTGAGTGGAACCCAAAAATGTGGTCACATGACCCCAGTGTGAGCCTCTCTTCTCTGGTTGCCAAATAAAAAATACTCACAGAATATTTGTTTGCAGGAACAGTGTTTTTAACACTAGACTGAAGATGTTATTTCTTCTTTTGCATTGTTTTTTAGTTTAAGCAGATTTCATTATTAGGTGATAAATTGCAGTTTTTCGAGAACAATACCTTGTTTTCAAGTCCTTTCTGTCTGACATTAAACAGAGGTCCACGTGAAGCCTCAACCGTCACTTTTTGTGGAGCAGCAGACGAGTGTAAAAATCGTTCAGGTGATGACGCAAACAGCAAATTTGGTATAAATACTTCTGAGAAGTCCTTTTCTTCAAAAAAAGCTGTTAGCCACATGAAATTTTAATTTTTAGTCTTTGAGGGGAATCTTGTTGAAGTCTTCCTTTAATCTGTTCAACAGTCTGTTGTGGAAGTTTCCAGTTTTCATGCACTGATATGGGAGCAAAGCAAACTGTGTGCCACCCTGAACTACTTTAGTCCGCAAGACACTGTTGTTTACTGGGGTGTGGTCATTGCCTCTGCACAAGCAGCTACTTGCACCCATAGGTCAGAGTTACTTAAACAGTGAGGACTAGTGGTCATCCAAAGGACATGGCTGAGCTTTAAAGTAACACTGCTACCTCTTCTACTAAAGCCTGACACCCCAAACACTATCACACGCTCTACAGCATGCATGTAGACTTATTAAAAACATACACAATCCATCTAAAAAACATGAAAATGTTGCCTGAAGTTGATTTTAAATCCCCCACTAGTCCACAGTACAATATTTAACAGGTACGACACTGAAATTAACCAAGTAAACCAACCAAATAGATGATAAAAATGCATACTTCTGGGTGCCACCTTGAAAAAATGGCCAGCATCTTGAAAATTGACGTGGTCACAGTTTTTTTGATTTTTTTTTTTTTTTTGCAAAAAGTAAACCAAGAAGCTCTGGTTTTAGTTTTTGCCAGTCACATCACATTTTTGAGATGTGAAAACATATTTCTCGTATCAAGCATTGAAGCAAAAGCTGCAGTCTTGCACACCTCTCCGGTGCCATAAACGATGTTATGGCTCTTGTTCACGTTCAGGGCTGTGAAAACTCCGCGGATCCGCGGGATTCCACGGATTTCATCATGGGGGGGGGGGGGGGGGGGGGTTGGGGGGTGTTAGTGTTGTACTCTTTAATCATGAACATCACTGAGTTTTTAAAATGCTTATTGCAAAGTGATCTCTTTTTTACGACATCGTGTAAGTTTTATAAGTCCACGGACACTGATCTGTGTGTTACAGATAGAAATCAGTTTCCTCGGATCTGCGGAGTTTCGCGGAGGAAAAATGCCACTCAAAGCGTAGCTGTTACGACAGATGTCGTAAAGCAGGACTGGTTGGTTACTGCGGCGACGCTGTGTGGCTCCTGTGTGACGCTTAAGACTTATCATTTGGACATCCCAAACTTTAAGAGCTTTCAAGTTTTTAAAAGAAGATTTGTGCAGCATGTCTGTGTCACGGACCGACGTCACACAGAGAGAAGATGGCGAGAAAGACGGTTTGAAAAAGTCTTATAAGGACAAGAATCCGTGGAATCGTCGCTGGCTTCATCAACACACCTGAAAGATTAAAGAAACGGGAAAAGTGAACTGTGCCCTCTCACGAAACATGTTAACAAATTTTCTCTCCCTGGAAAATAAACATTCTGCTGTTCAAACAGGATTTTAGACAAGATTATGTGACTTTTTTCACTAATCTAGACTTTCTTTCATTGTAAAAAAGACATTGTGGCTTTGAATGGATTTAGACTGCATGAATTTACACAAGAATATGTGACTTTTTACTATAACGTGTGTTATTGATATTTTACCATGATTTTCCAAATATTCTTCAAGCTTTAGCTGTGGTTTTTGAAATGCTGTAACAGTCTTTTCAGTCTTCATAAATTTCATGTAGTTTAATTGTTCTGAGTTAATGCATAATTTGGTTTACAATTAAAAGGAAAATCATTCCAGGTCCTACTTCCATGTCATATTCTGTTATTTCAACATCATCATTGACAGGTTAAATAAAAGGTTGAATAGAGGATCATTTAATTATCCACTACTTTTAAGATTTGTTCTTCCAGGAGATGCTGAAAAAGTATCATAAGATAAAAATTTAATACTGGGGCCCCACAGGGCACTAGGCCCGGGCTCCTGGGGAGCTGTACCCCCCCACCCCCAGACCCCCTGCAAATTTTCCTTGGATTTCACAATTTTCATTTCACATCCCTGGCATTTCACAAACCTGGTTTAAAAATGATGCTTTTGAAGCTGCTTTTGTGCGATTAGTGGCGTCAAACTCGTGAGTGAATTAGCAACTTTTGCGTAATCCATCAATAAGGAACATGCAGATGGCAAAATAACATGATGTGATAGAGGAAATCTGAGCTCAGATTCAGATTCAGAACCACAAAATGACCCTAAATCAGTTCTCAAAGTCCATGAAAGAAGTTTTTTTTTTTTTTTTTTTGACCAGTGTAATGTTTTACAAGGTTTTTTTTTTTAAACAATAAGTGAATGTGGTTTTCTATGACCTTGTTTTTGGAGCTGGAACGTTTATTCGACTGTAGCAGCACGCAAACAAGCCACCATGCACATTACATGTTGATGCACACATCCACGACGCACGTAGCCGTACAAGCAGACTTTGCTCCGCTCGCTTCAGCGGTTACATAAATGCAGTCGTCTCTGTAATTTGTAGCCACAGTGTGTGTGTGTGTGTGTGCACGCATTTCTTTTTTCTTTTTAATGTGGTGTTTATCCCTGCAAACACAGCAAACAGATTCTACGAGAGCAACGACAGCCGTGAAAAGCACCAGCAAGCACAGCAGGTACTCCTGAGCTGTGCTGTAACAAATACCTCCAAAAGACTCTTATTTAAATGCCCCATCTGCTTTGACAGGTGCTGTTTGAAATCTAACCCCACGGGGGACAACCTTGTAACTTTTTACGCTCCTCTTTGTAACCGCGCAAGAAAAACAACGGGGAGCGTTCTCTTTTGTCAGCCCGTCAAAACTTTGGCGGTGGAAAAGCTGTGTGCTGCAGGGAGATGATGCTGATGTCTTGGAAAAACTTAAATTCAAAGATTTCCCTCCATGTGGCGACTTTACTGCCTCATTACACAAAAGAAAATGGTGAAGGAGATAATTTCTGTCTCTTTGTCGTTTTCTCCTGTAAAACCTTGATTTGATAAACCCGTCCGTTGGATTATGACCTGCTTTCATCTGCTTTTCTCCCACCAAGATGAATTACCCGTTTAATAAATAATGACACGCTGAGTGCAATGACAATTACCTGACTTATTTTGCACGCGGGGCGGGGCCGGGTGGATGGAAGACACCTTCCGCTGTCACGGATGGCGGAGCGTAAACTGCACGCTTTAAGCTTTAATTACCTTGTTGTTTTTGCCCCTCTGTCACACTGGCCCCTGCACTCAATCATAAAAACTGCCAAAGCTGCGGCTCCACTCCAGAGACCCCGTACCCCCCCATCCATCCACAGCAACACATTAAGCACAAATTAATAAACATCTTTTTTTTTTCCTCCTTTGTCTCTCTGTTGTCCTGTCCTCACCCCCCCCCCCCCCCCAGCACCACCCTTTTGTCTCTTGCTTCTTCAAATCGTTTATTAAATTTCCTCGTCAGGGCTTGTCTTCGGCCTTTGTTAGCTGTTAAAGGTTCACCAAAAAAAGCAGCGTGTTTAATTGCCCGCCACCCTTGATTGCAAGTGTCTGCGTGTGCACGCACCAAGCCGCCGCCATTAGAGCTTCCTGAAGGATAATTGCTATCAGTGTAATGATCACAGTGCTTTTCATGTATCGGGCTCCTCCATCGCTCAGATATGTGCCATTAAGAGCAAGGTTGTCTTTGTTGCAGCTCGTGCTTGGACATAGGCCAACCACACACACACACACACAAACACGCAACGTTGATGCTCAGACAGATTTCTGGTTTGCCAAGATGTTCAACTCAGGAGAGGAAACAAAGGAACTGGCTGTTGTGGTCTCCCATCAGTGAAACAGGCCGGCATCATCAAGGTAACATCGATAACGGAGTCATCTGCAGCTGGACATGTGTTACTGCATCAGGAAGGGCATCCGGCGTAAAACAAGCCAACCCAACTAACTCAACCCACTAACCCAACTCGGTCGCGGCCTGGGTTAACAACGTCCGCCACCGGTGCTATTGCCCAACAGTGTGCCGGTGGAAATTGGGCTACTGCTGGGCGAAGACGACGAAGAAGAGGAGGAAAACGTTGCCACGAACAGCGGGAGAAGAGGAAAACTAGAAGGGTGGAAATGAGAGTGGGGACTTTGAATGTTGGTAGTATGACTGGTAAATGGAGAGAGCTGGCTGATATGATGGAGAGGAGAAAGGTAGACATATTGTGTGTGTAAGAGACCAAGTGGAAGGGAAGTAAGAGCAGGAGTATCAGCGGTGGGTACAAATTGTTGTACCATGGTGAGGACAGGAAGAGAAATGGTGTTGGGGTCATTTTAAAGGAAGAGTATGTTAAAAGTGTGTTGGAGGTTAAGCGAGTGTCTGACAGGGTGATGAGTGTGAAGTTGGAAATTGAAGGGGTGATGATGAATATCATCAGTGCATATGCCCCATAGGTAGGTTGTGAGATGAAGGAGAAAGAAGATTTCTTGAGTGTATTAGATGAGGTGGTGGAGAGTGTGCCCAAGCATGAAAGAGTGGTGATAGGAGCAGACTTCAGTGGGCATGTTGGTGAAGGGAACAGAGGTGATGAGGAAGTAATGGGTAGATATGGTATCAAGGATAGGAATGGGGAAGGACAGATGGGAGTTGATTTTGCAAAAAGGATGGAAATGGCTGTGGTGAATACCTACTTTAAGAAAAGGGAGGAGCACAGGGTAACATATAAGAGTCCTGGAAGGTGCACACAGGTGGACTACATTCTTTATAGGAGATGCAAGCTAAAAGAAATCACAGACTGTAAGGTGGTAGCAGGGGAGAGTGTCACTAGACAGCATAGGATGGTTGTTTGTAGGATGACTTTAGAGGTAAAGAAGAAGAAGAGAGTGAGAGCTCAACAAAGGATCAGATGGTGGAAGCTGAAGGAGGAAGACTGTTGTGTGAAATTTAGCGAGCAGGTGAGAGAAGCACTAGTTGGAGGGGAAGCAATTTTGGACAACTGGAAAAGTACTGCAGATGTGGTGAGGGAGACAGCTAGGGCAGTACTGGGTATGACATCTGGACAGTGGAAGGAAGACAAGGAGACTTGGTGGTGGAATGAAGAGGTCCAGGAAAGCATAAGGAGAAAGAGGTTGGCGAAAAAGTTTTGGGATAGTCGGAGAGACGAAGAAAGTAGACAGGAGTACACGGAGATGCGGCGTAAGGCGAGAAGAGAAGTGGCAAAAGCAAAGGAAAAGGCATATTGCGAGCTGTACAAGAAGTTGAATAGTAAGGAAGGAGAAAAGGACTTGTACCGATTGGCCAGACAAAGGGACAGAGCTGGAAAGGATGTGCAGCAGGTTAGGGTGGTAAAAGATGCACATGGTAATGTGCTGACAAGTGAGGAGTGTGTGCTGAGAAGGTGGAGGGAATATTTTGAAGAGTTGATGAATAAAGAAAATGAGCGAGAGAAAAGGCTGGATGATGTTTACGAGAGTAAATCAGGAAGTAAAAGAGATTAGCAAGGAAGAAGTGAGGGCTGCTATGAAGAGGATGAAGAGTGGAAAGGCAGTTGGTCCAGATGACATTCCAATGGAGGCATGGAAATGTCTAGGAGAGATGGCAGTAGAGTTTCTAACCAGATTGTTTAATAAAATCTTGGAAAGTGAGAGGATGCCTGACTACTTCACGGATTTCGCCTGTCGCGGGTTATTTTTAGAACATAACTCTCGCGATAAACGAGGGATCACTGTATTACTCTTGGCTGGGTGTCAAAATCAAGCCCCTTGTCCACGTCATGAGACCTTGGTAATGGATCAAGTAGGGGATTGCTTATTGAGGTGATATACAGTGGGGACCTTGTGTGCCCAGTGGCTTCTACCGTACCCATGAAGGCCCAACAGGAGTTGGGAACATGAGACGGCTAATGGGGCTCTGGTGCAACAAGAAGTACTCAACGGCAGATCATGTGGAGGAAGTGATGGCTTGTCACCTAACTGCTGTGAAGGCGGATGAAGGCTGCAGCAAGTCTTCAGACCACAATCATCTGGACTTTTCCAGCCATCAAACCAGTGCTTGTCTGCATGCATTAAGCCGATGACTTCCATCTGCCTTGCTGACACCACAGCACTGTGTGCCGGGCACACTGCAGTTTAAAGAGAAGTACAGGTGCCACTCGGATTGGATATCGTGTTTGAACAACGATAAGACCAGGCCTAATGAATGCCGTAAATCCAGGCTGGCTTTATACTGCTTGTCTGCATGCATTGATGTTCCCACGTTCAACAAACCCACGCACAGACATCTCTAGATCTACACCTGGATGTAGATATTCTGTCCAGGAATTGACAAATAGACGAAGGTCCTTACCATCAAGGGATAGGGGAGGTGATGGTCTTGTGGTTAAGGTGTTGGGCTTGAGTCCAGAAGATCATGGGTTCCAATCCCCACCTGACTGGAAAATCACTAAGGACCCTTGGGCAAGGCCTTTAATCCCCTGTTGCTCCCGGTGTGTAGTGAGCGCCTTGTATGGCAGCACCCTGACATTGGGGTGAACGTGAGGCATAATTGTTAAGTTCTTTGAGCGTCTGATGCAGATGGAAAAGCGCTATATAAATGCAGTCCATTTACCATTTACGATTCATTTTGGATATTTATGTAGGGTGATTAGCACCAGGGTGGCTTAGTGATTAGTACTGTTGCCTCACAGTGAGAAGGTCCCAGATTCACTTTCAGCCTGGTTCCATGTTCTGTCCTCTCACCCTACGTCTGCTGGGATAAGCTCCACCCCCATGAGCTTTAATTGGAATAGGTGAGTGTAGAAAATGAATGATTCACACAACTCTTGGTGAGACTGCACTCATAAAAACGGGAGATTACATATATTTTCATACATGATGAATGAAATGATAATAAAGTGAAGTGAAGCAGCATTAAGTCCTGATTTGTGCGTAGCTGAGATGCTGCTTGGTAATATGAGGAGCAGCGAGCGTGTTTCTCCATGCGGAAATGGTGATGTTTCAGGACGGGTATACGGTGTAAAACGGATCAGATTTTCCTTACATAAACAGGTCAACGTGCAACTTCACCTTGCTGCAGTCTTCCACCACCTGCCAACTCTGCACGCGGACAGATTAAGTGCTAATCTGTTAACGTGCCACAGAGCCTTTGACTTCCATCTCCCTTGCTGACACCACGGTGCTGTGTGCCAGGCGCACTGCAGTTTAAATGGAAGTACAGGTGCTGCTCGGATTGGATATCGTGTTTGGACAACGATAAGCCCAGTCCTAATGAATGCCGTAAATTTATTCTGGCATTTCCTGCAAGTTCAAGCTGTCCAGCCTTCCAAATTTCACAAAACTGACTACATTTAGTGTCTACCAAAATCCAAGCATTATAATGCCGGTTTATTTTTGTATTGTGTTGCAAAATCACAGCTCATTTTTATGAAGCTAACATATTTAGCTGACAGGGGAATTTCATGGCTAAGATTTTCTTTTCCGTCTAACCGCTGCCGTGCAGACAGCCTGCAGGAGGAAACGTGTGTCTTGTAATCACTTCAGAGGTGTTATCTGGTTTCAAAAACTGTGTTTTTAAGATTTAGAAGTGTTTATTCCTTGCTAATTTTTAAAAAATATCTGAGAACCATATTAGCATATCCCAGTATCCACGTGCATATAAGGGGAAGCCCCCATGTGATCCGACGTCACTACCAAATGTAGGTCATGGCATCTGATTGTTTGAATTTCTACCCATCAGATGACAAAATTATAAATGGCTTCCACACGGCGTGAATTTTGATCATATTGGCAAAATCATATTATCAATCCCTTATTTAAATGTTAAGGAATAAAATTATAGTGGTGCCAAAGAAAATTATTTTTATGACTGAAATCTTAAAAAACCCAGAAGCCGTACAGCTTTAAATAACAAAATGTGCTTTCACATGTCCCAAAATAGGGCCCATAGGGTTGCGTTGCAATATCCTGATCCTTACAAGCTCCACAAACCAAACAAAAACTAAAGTTTGACAAATTCTACTACAGTCTAAAAATTTTGATTTCAACATCAAGGGGAAGTTTTTTTTTTTTTTTTCATTTTTTTTTCAGAAGATCTACATCTTCTGAAAAAAAAAATGTTCAGTTGTAGCTTAGCTCCAAATTCAGAAAAAAAAAAAAAAAAAAATGCCTGGTTGTTCAGTTGAGTCCAGCATGAGGACTCAATCTACAACAAATAAATGTTGCTGATTTTTATTTTTATTATTATTATTTTTTATTTTAAATTGATTCATCAGTCAGCATATTGATAAGCCAGTCATTTAATGACTGTGCAGTTTGGAAATAAATGCCTTCAGATTTTTTCAGTGGCTGATCTGATCAGATTTAATGTGATTAAGAGAATCGTCAGGAGGTCGACGGTCACTTTAATAGAGGCAGCACAAAGAAGTGAGTCTGCCCAATCGGACACCAGAGAAGCAAGTCTTAATTGTAATATTCCCCAACATTAAGAATGCAGGAGTTCTCAGAAAACAAAAATGAGAAGAAAAAAAAAAAAAAGAGACCAGTAGCCAGACATCTTGGCATCTGTTACCATTAATTTACTGCTCACTGCTTTCAATATGATTTCCACCCATATGTTTCAGACACGTCTTTACCCCCCGAAAACAAACGGCTTTTTCTGTGAATTATTCACTCCAACACACACACACACACACACACACACACACACACACACACACACACACACACACACACACACACACACACACACACACACACACACACACACACACACACACACACACACACACACACACACACACACACACACACACCTAAGAGTACCATTTATAGTTCATTCAATCCATTTTGGGAACCTGCTTTTTTTATGCTACTCTGACATGACCTGATCAATTTTTTAGAACAATAAAATAATACGTAAGTTACTGTTAGATGTAATAAAACTCCATTCACTTATGTCCATCAGATCCAGAATAATCATTTGTTCTGGATCATTTCATAATGAAAAACACACAAGTAATGATGAGATGTTTGTGCTTTCTCAACATTTCTGTGAGTTTTTAGCTGCAGTGACAAAGTGGGAAAACCAAGCACACCCCATATTAATATAATGTTGTTACGTATAGCTTATTTTATAATTATTTCTTGCTTTGGGTAATTCTGCAAAAAATCAAACATAGTTGGGAGATTAAAGCTATACACTGTCTGGATTTTGGAATATTTAAGTCATAAAAGAATTTCATTGGCACCACTACAATTTTATTCCTCAGCATTTAAATAAGTGATTAACAATATGATGGTACCAATATGATCAAAATTCACACAGTCAGGAAACACTTTAGAAATTGACCCCTGATGGGTACAAATTGAAGAGCTCAGACGCCGTGACCTACATTTGGTAGCGAAGTCATAGATCACGTGGAGGCTTCCCACCCAATCTGTGAGAGGATGCTGGGAAGGACACTGCGACAGCCATTTGGAGTAAAGAAAGGCAGCGTAATGTCAGCTGGCTGCTCATTTGAAGAAAATAAACCAAGATGGCGGAAAAAGCTGAGAAACAGCTTATTTCATACAAATCTGGGTCTCAAATATTTTGTAAAAGGTAGCAAGAAATAAACACTTCTAAATCTAAAAAGCCTTTTTTTAAAACTAGATAACACCTCTGAAATGATTTACAGACATCTTAAAGATGTTAGTGTGCATGTGGGTCAGATCACAGGTAATCTTAAAATCTCACACACACTCACTTCCTCCTGTAATCCATCTGCACGATGGCACTAGAAGGGAAAAAAGTAGTTGCTGTTGAATTCTCATTAAAATGAGCTATAACTGAAAAATGTTAGAAAAATAAACCGCTATAATGCATGGATTTTGGTCAGAACTACATTAGTCAGTTTTGTGAAATTTGAAAGGCCGTACAGCTTTAAAGAGTTACTTATGATCAGTATAACTCAGTTCTTCTGGATTGGTTTGATGCCATTACGGTAAATAGTGGGGACATTAACCTTGGTGGGGGATATTGTAGGTCTGTACAAAATCAAAATTTTTACCATATATTCAGATATGTAGACAGACTCACACATTCAATTAAATGAATGTATGAATAACATGCTTTTATTGTGAAATGCATTCAGGAGGTGGCAGATTACCGTGAGTTACAAAGGGCCATTTCTTGACATGTTTGTCTCCATCTGGAGCAGTGGTGTCCAAAGACATTCCAGAAAGGGTCGAGAGGGGGTAAATGGTAAATGAACTGCATTTATATAGCGCTTTTCCATCTGTATCAGACGCTCAAAGTGCTTTACAGTTATGCCTCACATTCACCCTGATGTCAGGGTGCTGCCATACAAAGTGCTCACTACATACTGGGAGCATCTCAGGGATTAAGGACCTTGCCCAAGGTCAGGCTGGGATTTGAACCGAGGATCCTCTGGTCTGAAGCCCAACACTTTAACCACTAGACCATCACCTCCCCATGGGCAGGTTTTCTTTGCAGCCACTCCGGCAGGTGATTTTACTGTTCAGTTCAATTCTATTTATATTCTTTGAAAACTACTGAGTGTCTTATATTTAGAACTCAATAGATTTGAAATATATATTTTTTCTTCCCTGATTTTGACGTATTATTTTATTTGTTTTTTGAAATAATGAGCTACATATGACTGTTCAGCTGTTTACAACAAATACACACAAAGCGCCATCTGGCTGTATTATAAATAAAAAATAAACAAAAATTCTAAATTTGGAGTTTGATCAGGATGAACATTAGATGTTCCCCCCATTCCTCATGGTCTGCCGAAGTCTTTTTTTGTTTTGTTTTTTTGAGGTAATCCTAAACGTCAAAGTCACCTCATGACCTCTTGCGTGGAGATACAGTGTCTTAAACACGCACGCAGATTAAAGTGACACACTTTAAAGGCCACTGCACTGTTTAGAATTTTGATGTCTGGATCCGTAAGAACACCCATAAACACCATCTTCCTATAAACAAACTGACAGGATGCACCTTTCCAGCTCATTGTCGTCGGTTCCATTTCCTCTCCGATAAGCCTCAGGTGTGTCTTCTCGCGTCCTAATGTGTTTAGTCTGAACTGGCCCCTGAACACAATCTGCTCCAATGGTTCACAATGAGGCAGGAACCGTCCCGGTAGCCTTCGCCTGATAACAGTCGCCACTGTTAACGGGTCTCCATTGTTGCACGAACACAATGCCACTGTGACAACATCGCGGGCCAGATCCGCCGCTCTCGACCCGCCTTTGAAGTTTGCTCAGCCTGCGATGCCCTTGTTGTGCCACGGACTGACTGAATGATTGATGACTGTGCTCACGAGAGTCAAATACAGATTTTAGAGGCTACAGTTTAAAGACGGCCTGGAGGTGGAACTCTGCTTACATTAGACTTAATAACCAGTGTTCTCCCAAAGTCAGGCACTGTTTCTTTGTGCTGTTTCAGCAGCTATAATTTTAATGTTCATCACATTTCCAGCATTGGTTTAACTGTAAACAGTGTTATGAACTACAGAAAGTATGACTTGACAGTTTCTTTTTTTTTGTCTTTATCAATGCTAACACGTAATGCGGATGTATATACAGTAGTGTTCAGAATAATAGTAGTGCTATGTAACTAAAAAGATTAATCCAGGTTTTGAGTATATTTCTTATTGTTACATGGGAAACAAGGTACCAGTAGATTCTCACAAATCCAACAAGACCAAGTATTCATGATATGCACACTCTTAAGGCTATGAAATTGGGCTATTAGTAAAAAAAAGTAGAAAAGGGGGTGTTCACAGTAATAGTAGCATCTGCTGTTGACGCTACAATCTCAAAACTATTATGTTCAAACTACTTTTTAGCAATCCTGTGAATCACTTAACTAGTATTTAGTTGTATAACCACAGTTATATAACCACAGGCATTAATTTTGTTGGTTTGTAACTAAGATTTTGCACGTTTACTAGTGTGCTTGGGGTCATTGTCTTGTTGAAACACCCATTTCAAGGGCATGTCCTCTTCAGCATAAGGCAACATGACCTCTTCAAGTATTTTGACATCCAAACTGATCCATGATACCTGGTATGTGATATATAGGCCCAACACCATAGTAGCAGAAACATACCCATATCATGATGCTTGCACCACCATGCTTCACTGTCTTCACTGTGAACTGTGACTTGAATTCAGAGTTTGGGGGTCATCTCTCAAGCTGTCTGCGGCCCTTGGACCCAAAAAGAACAATTTTACTCTCATCAGTCCACAAAATATTCCTCCATTTCTCTTTAGGCCAGTTGATGTGTTCTTTGGCAAATTGTAACCTCTTCTGCACATGTCTTTTATTTAACAGAGGGACTTTGCGGGGATTCTTGCAAATAAATTGCACTCAACAAAAATATAAACGCAACACTTTTGGTTTTGCTCCCATTTTGTATGAGATGAACTCAAAGATCTAAAACTTTTTCCACATACACAATATCACCATTTCCCTCAAATATTGTTCACAAACCAGTCTAAATCTGTGATAGTGAGCACTTCTCCTTTGCTGAGATAATCCATCCCACCTCACAGGTGTGCCATACCAAGATGCTGATTAGACACCATGATTAGTGCACAGGTGTGCCTTAGACTGCCCACAATAAAAGGCCACTCTGAAAGGTGCAGTTTTATCACACAGCACAATGCCACAGATGTCGCAAGATTTGAGGGAGCGTGCAGTTGGCATGTTGACAGCAGGAATGTCAACCAGAGCTGTTGCTCGTGTATTGAATGTTCATTTCTCTACCATAAGCCGTCTCCAAAGACGTTTCAGAGAATTTGGCAGTACATCCAACCAGCCTCACAACCGCAGACCCGTGTAACCACACCAGCCCAGGACCTCCACATCCAGCATGTTCACCTCCAAGATCATCTGAGACCAGCCACTCGGACAGCTGCTGAAACAATCGGTTTGCATAACCAAAGAATTTCTGCACAAACTGTCAGAAACCGTCTCAGGGAAGCTCATCTGCATGCTCGCTGTCCTCATCGGGGTCTCGACCTGACTCCAGTTTGTCGTCGTAACCGACTTGAGTGGGCAAATGCTCACATTCGCTGGCGTTTGGCACATTGGAGAGGTGTTCTCTTCACGGATGAATCCCGGTTCACACTGTTCAGGGCAGATGGCAGACAGCGTGTGTGGCGTCGTGTGGGTGAGCGGTTTTCTGATGTCAATGTTGTGGATCGAGTGGCCCATGGTGGCGGTGGGGTTATGGTATGGGCAGGCGTCTGTTATGGACGAAGAACACAGGTGCATTTTATTGATGGCATTTTGAATGCACAGAGATACCGTGACGAGATCTTGAGGCCCATTGTTGTGCCATACATCCAAGAACATCACCTCATGTTGCAGCAGGATAATGCACGGTCCCATGTTGCAAGGATCTGTACACAATTCTTGGAAGCTGAAAATGTCCCAGTTCTTGCATGGCCGGCATACTCACCGGACATGTCACCCATTGAGCATGTTTGGGATGCTCTGGACCGGCGTATACGACAGTGCGTACCAGTTCCTGCCAATATCCAGCAACTTCGCACGGCCATTGAAGAGGAGTGGACCAACATTCCACAGGCCACAATTGACAACCTGATCAACTCTATGCGAAGGAGATGTGTTGCACTGCATGAGGCAAATGGTGGTCACACCAGATACTGACTGGTATCCCCCCCAATAAAACAAAACTGCACCTTTCAGAGTGGCCTTTTATTGTGGGCAGTCTAAGGCACACCTGTGCACTAATCATGGTGTCTAATCAGCATCTTGATATGGCACACCTGTGAGGTGGGATGGATTATCTCAGCAAAGGAGAAGTGCTCACTATCACAGATTTAGACTGGTTTGTGAACAATATTGAGGGAAATGGTGATATTGTGTATGTGGAAAAAGTTTTAGATCTTTGAGTTCATCTCATACAAAATGGGAGCAAAACCAAAAGTGTTGCGTTATATTTTTGTTGAGTTAGCTTCACACAGGCGTCTTCTAACTGTCACAGCACTTACAGGTAACTCCAGACTGTCTTTGATCATCCTGCAGCTGATCAATGGGTGAGCCTTTGCCATTCTGGTTATTCTTCTATCCATTTTGATGGTTGTTTTTCGTTTTCTTCCATGTGTCTGTTTTTTTTTTTTTTTTGTCCATTTTAAAGCATTGGAGATCATTGTAGATGAACAGCCTATACTTTTTTGCACCTGTGTATAAGTTTTCCCCTCTCCAATCAACTTTTTAATCAAAGTACGCTGTTCTTCTGACCAATGTCTTGAACGTCCCATTTTCCTCAGGCTTTCAAAGAGAAAAGCATGTTCAACAGGTGCTGGCTTCATCCTTAAATAGGGGACACCTGATTCACACCTGTTTGTTCCACAAAATTGACAACTCACTGACTGAAATGCCACACTACTATTATTGTGAACACCCCCTTTTCTACTTTTTTTACTAATAGCCCAATTTCATAGCCTTAAGAGTGTGCATATCATGAATGCTTGGTCTTGTGTGGATTTGTGAGACTCTACTGAATCTACTGGTACTTTGTTTCCCATGTAACAATAAGAAATATACTCAAAACCTGGATTAATCTTTTTAGTCACGTAGCACTACTATTATTCTGAACACTACTGTATGGGCACTTTCACATTAAAGGGAATACCTTAAAAATGGGTATTAATAGTAAAATTGTGACTCGATTCTTTAGTTTATTTCAGTAATATTAGTTTCTCGTATATCAGGTCCACATGGTGGGCACAAAAATGTACGTAACTTATATAGAATAGACAGGTGCAAAAACACCATATTAAAATCCATCTATTTTTGAAACCCACTTATTCCAATTAAGGGCCATGGGGTGGCTGGAGCCTGTCCCATTGGTCACTGGGTGAATGGTGGGAGTCCACGCTGCACAGGCCATACATACAAATTACTATATTATAGTCACCATTTCATTCAGTAAACCTTTTGCCAGGATTTAGGCAGAGCTACTGAGAATAAATACATCAGCTCTTCTAATATACAGTGTCTGTCATCTATCTGTCTTTATCTATTTATCAGGCATTTACCTAGATATAGAGATATCTATGAGACTTGTACAGTCTTTAAAAGCTAAATATCTAGAACAATAATTTTAATACTTAAAAAAAAAAATCAAAAAATATACAACTTTCTAACTAAACTCATATATGTATTTAGTGGGTAATGACAATCTGATTGCTAACAACAACAACAACAAAAAAATAATAATTTTGCTTTTGGATTTAAATTTTCAAATGTAAAAACTAATTTGAAAATTCAAACCCCGAAGCAAAAAATATTTTTTATCTAACTGCTTGTTACTTGTGATGGTGCACAAATGATTTGACACCAAATATTATTGATCAGTGCCTTAACAAACTTTTTCAGCACGGATTTGGATTTCTGGAGGCTGATATGTCGGCATGTATACGTTTACACCTTCAGGCAAATTCAGATGTGGACTGAAAATCGTGCCAAGCATTTTTCAGAAGTTGGACAGTGAAGTGAAAGTTTCCATCCTGTCGTCTCCACAGACATCCAGAGACAAACTGTCCCCAGTGTCTCAGGCTGCAGCATCTGTCCAGAGAGCCTTAATGCAAAAAACAGACATTTCTTTGTTCCATTTTTTTTCCCTCTTTTACTTCTTAAAACCGCTCCAGTGTGACAGGCGGACGTCTGGGGGGCAGATGATGTCATTTATTGATAAGCTGACGGTCTATCCACCAAGAGAAGGGCCATGTCACTGTTTTCCCTCAACTTATCCACCATTTACCGTCACTGCTCGCAGCCTTATCAAACAATGGAGATGTAAAAGAAATGACAGAGTACAGATCTCATTTTCTTCGATTGGAAACAGAGCGTTTTCGGTGCAGTGAGTCATCGCACACGGCCCGTTTCCTTTTGATCTGTGGCACAGAAATGATACAAATTGCATTTAGTCCCTGTGAAATGCAATAAGTGGTTTGGCGTGATGGAGAACATATTCGTTTATTAGCATGCAGCTTTAAAGCAAAGGGCTGCCTTCCTTATCTGAACTCATCAGCTTATTTTTTGATAAAAAAAACAAGAAGAAAAACTGGAGAAAGTGGACTGAGACTCAACCACAAAGTGCTCTGATACACAGACTCACCGATTCCATCAAGATCTGGGCTGATTTAGGAAATAAGATTGAGAAATTAAATACATTTATAAATTGTAGTGTAGGGATGGGGCGATTTTTTTGTTGAGCAGAAGTGACATCATGACTCATTTTATTCACTTTGAAGTTGTTTGTTCTTGGACAGTTTGACAGTGTCTGTTAGCAGGTTGATTCCTAAAAGATTTCTGTCAGACTGCACAGAATTGGGTGGAATGATCAATCCCCATTACATGTAAGTGTTAATTGGCCCATATTTTCATTTTCTTTAAGACGACACTTTCTGGAATTGAAGGTCTTCCTGCCTACTTATTAGATTGAAGTACAGCTTTATACCATGTCACACGTATTCGGAATTAGCAGGAATCAGGCAGAATCAGTCGGAATGGAACAATAAATCAAAAGTCCAGCCACATTTGGGAGGGACGTTCGAACAGACAGGAATCCTCACAGCTTTGGAAGAATGCCGTTGAAATACTTAGAATGTGCTTGGAACCGGCCTCAAATGATGCTTGCACATTTGTGTGTATAGCTTTTGAATATAGTCCAAATGTAGTTGGAACACAGTAGGAATACCTAGAATGTTGTCAGAATGCAGTAAGAATTTGAAACATGTACTTCGGATGCCGTATGAGTGAGGTTCGATCGCCACCCGAAATCTTGTTGGAAGGCAATCGAGGTGCATTCTGGCTCATTTGTGGCAGGATTGACGCAGCTGACCATTTCAGTATGCCCTCGAATGCCATCAGAATGTTCTGAATGCGGTTGGGATGCCGTAGGAATGTTTGGAATGCAGTCAGCATGCACTCCGAATGCCACTCGATATCTCTCCACTGGCCTGCACCTCAGATGTTTTGAGCATGTCAGACCCATTCCTGTGAGCTTACCACAGGAATGGGTCTGACTTTGGAATACACTTGGACTGCTGTCAGAGGTTTTGGAATGCACTTCGACTGTTCCAGAAGATGGGTTTACATCCCAACGGTATTCCAGCTCATTCCGCCTCTACTGTGACGGGGCCTTTAAAAAAAAAAAAAAAAACCTCTAGCTTAATCCCACCCATATGGAAAAGAAATAGAAAAAACTTACAAGAAGTTACATCAATTCCAGTAATAAATCTTTATGTTTGACATGTGTTGTGCTTATAAGTCTCAGTTTGATATTACACATATCTACTAAGGATTCTGTATGTGGAATTACTGTCATATATAGTTCTTTTAAGTTCACAATTTATTTAAGTTACATATTGCACAAACTTACTAAGGATCTTGTATCTGGTTTGACTGTCACATGCATTACTTACAAGTTCCAGATAGAACGGATACAAACTTTAAAAAAATTTATGTATATCTTTTCCATATTGGCAGGGGATAAATTTGCTCTCGATCTATCTGAAATTACCCAGAATAAAATCAGGAATAATATAATATATTCATAAATTTTCGTGTGTGTGTATACAGTATATATATAAATAAAATGTGTATGTATAAGAGTTATGAAATTAAATCAATGACAAAATCTAAATACAATTGCTGGCTATTTTGGAAGGTTTATTTATTAGGTTTATTACATTTTATCTCAAATCCTGGCTTACTTTAATATTCTGAACTTGTATATTTTGTCATTTTAAGATTTTATTATGTAATTCTTAACAGAAATGTAATAAAGTTCTCTATCTCCTAAAAATAAATAAATAATTAGAAGGTATTTACTCAAAACATATTTGGTCTTCAAATTTGCATCGCATGTGGAAATTAAAATCTCGCTTCCACATTGGAATTTGGTTTATAAGCATTAATTAACCATAGCGTTCTGTCTATGGGTTAATAAATAAAATATCTTTTATTATCACAGCCATTAAATTTGGCAGTAATCTGTTGAATCATTAATCTTTCCTGAGAGCGATTATTGGGAAAATACTAAGAAACAATGTTCCAGGTTCTTCTAAATGATATACATTTTATCCAGTTGTAGTTTATAAAGGATAAATGTTGTCATTGTTTTGTAGTACTGTTTCCTTATTTTAGTAAAGCTACAGTCTCTATATAATACGTTGCATCATTGGCTTGGTGTTAGGTGCAGTGTTAAGTTGCTGATGGCTCACCTCATGTTAGCATGTGACATGAGGTTATAAATCCCGCTGTGAGCAGTGGGATTTATAATGTGCTTAAAAAATACATACATGCTAATGTTAGCCTGTTAGTGAGGCTAATGAGATGCTAACAGGCAATGGCTGCTTGATCTCTGTGCTATAACATTAAAATTCACTAGCATCACATGATGTGATGCTAACAGAGCTGTATTAACATTAAAACTCACTGGCATCGCATAACATGACACTAATGGATTATAGTTAGAAATTAAAACTTGCTAGCCATTACCATGACTCTAACAGTTATAGTTAGCATTAAAAGCTTGCTGCTAGTGTCCATATGGGATGGGAACAGGGTTATAGGTGCATTAAAACTCATTAGCAATCACGTAACATTATGCAAAAGGATTATCGTTAGCATAGGCTACTCCCATTTTGAGCATGGATTTATATAGGCTTAAAAAATAAGCTACAATTTTACGTAGCAAATCTTACTGCACATCTTCATGTCATTTTCATCTTCCTGAAAAAAAATTACTGGTTGTTTTTGAGTTTTCACAGGACATATTAATGTAACAGTTAACAAATTTGGGCCTTGGAGAATTATGATGAGTTGAGTTTGACTAGTAAATCTCCCAAGGAAGTCTGTCAGTTTGTTACACGTTCGTAACACTCTACTGCATAAATATGCCAAAACTCCACCCAAACATCTGTATGAAGATCTGGAGACATTGGAACCTGTCAGTGTACATAAGGTGACACAAATGGACAAAAACTATCCTCCTCAGTGAGCTGGTATGTGCCTTCAAGAGGCTTTACTGCCGCCGTCATCACCCTGGTTTTTTTTTTCACGTGGCTCCAAACACTCTGTGGGTTTCCCACTTCATAATCGCACACATTTAAAGATGCAGTCAATTATTTCCCCCAATTTTTATCGCTTTGTTTGAGATCATTAATTGCAAACTCTTCAGTGACCTGGAAGCGTTTGTATGCTGGGTGCAACAGAACGCGGAGGGTTACGGCTTTCCCACTGACGTGCAATTTGATCAAAAATCTGAAAGCCAGAGGTCACTGCAAGGTCGCAGCCCTCTGTAAACAACTGTGACCTTTAATAAGGTTTTGTTGTAGGATGAGCGGATGAGAGATGAAAGCATTAGAGAGAGTTGCAGACATGTTTCCACACACATTGCCTCAAATCTCTCTTGAACCCAGTTTCCCCTCGACTTCACATATTTCATTTATCAAACGGTATGTGTTAATTGGAATATCCGCTTCATGTCATACCCACTTCCAACCATTTCAGATTTTCATTATTGTCAACTGCTTGTATCCATGAAAATGAATCCTTCCTCAAACAGCTCGGGAGATTCCACAAAAATTCCAGAAATTAAATTATTTTAAAAGCTTCTGAGTGACTAATTGCATAATGCTGCATTCCATTGTACTTGAGGACCCAACTGAGCTCTGACTCAGAAAAGTTAGATGGGAACGACCATTCAAGTCCGAATTACAAGTGGCAAAACTTGAGGAAGATCCATCGAGACAGTTTGTTGACTGATGTTGGCAAAATATGGCGGCGTGCACACACGTTGAGCTTCTTTACAGTCTTGCAGTTTTGCTTGTATGCAGTCTTGATGGTTGGGTTTATGACTGGGTCCGGACCTGAGTTGTGGATCCTTGGTCTTGCCGTCAGTACACCATAGGGTCACAATCTCGTGACGGTCCCTCTTTCAAGATGGTGAATGAAAATATGGCAGAAAGGAGCTTGATTTCCATTCTTGTTTATTCATCTCTAAGGGCTATCCACACTAACAAGAGTTTTCTGAGGGCGTCTGAGTTTTCCTGAGCAGATGCAATAGAGTGGATTTGTTTCAGAAGTCGGAAATGCTGACTCGGAATTATTACTTCTGTCTAGCAATGGAACAATAATTTGGACTTAATTATAAGGACCTATGATCAGGTTTTTTTCTTGCTTTAACAGGAGGGGAAGAAACTCTAGAGGAATGAACAAAGGTTGCCAGAACACAATTTTAGATGTCTAAAAGCCGGCTTCCTCCTTCTGTGAATCTGGAAAAGATTAATGGGTTACTCAGATAACTTACAAATTGACTAAAGCTTGGTACCATGCTCAGTTTACTTCACTGATGAAGGAGGCCCAAACTGAGGGTTTGTGCTAAAGGTCCAACAGAACCTCAAGACCACAGCTGAGGAACTGAATGGAGTTGAAGGCATCAGGCAGAAATGTGACATCATCCACTTCTAAGAGAGTTCTCCATCACCATGACTTAAAAAGGCCATAAATCCAAAACAGAAAAGTCTTGGCCTATTGTACTGGTGATCCACTGTAAACTCTTTTTATACCTTATATTTAGATGATTTGAATTTTATGTGGTGTACATCATAAAGAGGAGCAGGACTTGTGAAGATTCAGACTTTTAGAGTGACTGCCAATCCGATTATGCTAAGATTAGTCCTAATACCATTAGAAATCAAATTATTTCCTCTGTGTTTTCCCGTAAAAATCATTTGAGACTTCTTGACATTTGAGGTTGTTTCCTGTTGTATCGATGTTTAACTTTTTGCCTGAAGAAGGAATACTTAACTTGGCTTGAAACCTTTGGTTTTTGACTGTCTTTCTAACATAATTCCGTATTGGTTGCAATCATAAGGGATTTCTTGGAATTCTTGTCATTGCTCCAGAAATAGTTGCCGCGTCATCAGTGATTTGTAGCCAGTGAATGCATGAGACTTACTTTGGAACGTTTCTGAAGTTAAGCGATCCTCTCTTGCTGAAACGAGATGACCACAGATCCGTTGTGGCATGAAAAGAAATCCAAAGAACGGGGAAAGTGTGTAAGATGTGGGAAGAATTGTTGACTGAAATGAGTAAAATGGAGTGAGAAAGGTCCTAACAGTGACAAAGGACCACATTTCAAATCATTGCCACGAACAGCGGGAGAAGAAGAAAAATAGAAGGGGTGGAAATGAGAGTGGGGACTTTGAATGTTGGTAGTATGAGTGGTAAAGGGAGAGAGGCTGGCTGATATGATGAGAGGAGAAAGGTAGACATATTGTGTGTGCAAGAGACCAGTGGAAGGGAAGTAAGAGCAGGAGCATTGGCAGTGGGTACAAGTTGTTGTACCATGGTGAGGACAGGAAGAGAAATGGTGTTGGGGTCATTTTAAAGGAAGAGTATGTTAAAAGTGTGTTTGGAGGTTAAGCGAGTGTCTGACAGGGTGATGAGTGTGAAGTTGGAAAATTGAAGGGGTGATGATGAATATCATCAGTGCATATGCCCCACAGGTAGGTTGTGAGATGAAGGAGAAGAAGATTTCTGGAGTGTTAGATGAGGTGTGGAGAGTGTGCCCAAGCATGAAAGAGTGGTGATAGGAGCAGACTTCAGTGGGCATGTTGGTGAAGGGAACAGAGGTGATGAGGAAGTAATGGGTAGATATGGTATCAAGATAGGAATGGGAAAGGACAGATGGTAGTTGATTTTGCAAAAAAGGATGGAAATGGCTGTGGTGAATACCTACTTTAAGAAAAGGGAGGAGCACAGGGTAACATATAAGAGTGGAGGAAGGTGCACACAGGTGGACTACATTCTTTATAGGAGATGCAAGCTAAAGAAATCACAGACTGTAAGGTGGTAGCAGGAGAGAGTGTCACTAGACAGCATAGGATGGTTGTTTGTAGGATGACTTTAGAGGTAAAGAAGAAGAAGAGAGTGAGAGCTCAACAAAGGATCAGATGGTGGAAGCTGAAGGAGGAAGACTGTTGTGTGAAATTTAGCGAGCAGGTGAGAGAAGCACTAGTTGGAGGGGAAGCAATTTTGGACAACTGGAAAAGTACTGCAGATGTGGTGAGGGAGACAGGCTAGGGCAGTACTGGGTATGACATCTGGACAGTGGAGAGGAAGACAAGGAGACTTGGTGGTGAATGAAGAGGTCCAGGAAAGCATAAGGAGAAAGAGGTTGGCGAAAAGGTTTGGGATAGTCGGAGAGACGAAGAAAGTAGACAGGAGTACAAGGAGATGCGGCGTAAGGCGAGAAGAGAAGTGGCAAAAGCCAAGGAAAATCATATTGCGAGCTGTACAAGAAGTTGAATAGTAAGGAAGGAGAAAAGGACTTGTAACCGATTGGCCAGACAAAGGGACAGAGCTGGAAAGGATGTGCAGCAGGTTAGAGTGGTAAAGATGCACATGGTAATGTGCTGACAAGTGAGGAGTGTGTGCTGAGAAGGTGGAGGGAATATTTTGAAGCGTTGATGAATAAAGAAAATGAGCGAGAGAAAAGGCTGGATGATTGGCGAGAGTAAATCAGGAGTAAAAGAGATTAGCAAGGAAGAAGTGAGGGCTGCTATGAAGAGGATGAAGAGTGGAAAGGCAGTTGGTCCAGATGACATTCCAATGGAGGCATGGAAATGTCTAGGAGATATGGCAGTAGAGTTTCTAACTAGATTGTTTAATAAAATCTTGGAAAGTGAGAGGATGCCTGAGGAGTGAGACGAAGTGTGCTGGTTCCTATTTTCAAGAACAAGGGTGATGTGCAGAGCTGCAGTAACTAACAGAGGCATAAAGCTGATCAGCCACAGCATGAAGTTATGGGAAAGAGTAGTAGAACGCTAGGCTTAGAAAACAGGTGAGCAGCAATATGGTTCATGCCGAGAAAGAGCACTACAGATGCAATGTTTGCTCTGAGAATACTGTTGGAAAAGTACAGAGAAGGACAGAAAGAGTTACATTGTGTGTTTGTGGACTTAGAAAAAGCTTATGATAGGGTGCCAAGTGAAGAGTTGTGGCATTGTATGAGGAAGTCTGGAGTGGCAGAGAAGTATGTTAGGGTAGTGCAAGGACATGTACAAGAATAGTGTGACAGCGGTGAGATGCGCAGTCGGAATGACAGACTCATTCAAGGTGAGGTGGGATTACACCAAGGATCAGCTCTGAGTCCTTTGTTGTTTGCAGTGGTGAGGGACAGGTTGACAGATGAGATCAGACAGGAGTCCCCATGGACTATGATGTTTGCAGATGACATTGTGATCTGTAGTGAGAGTAGAGAGCAAGTTGAGTCTAGTCTGGAGAAGTGGAGATATGCTTTGGAGAGAAGGGGAATGAAAGTCAGTAGAAGCAAGACTGAGTACATGTGTGTGAATGAGAGGGAGCCCAGTGGAATAGTGCAGTTACAAGGAGTAGAAGTGGTGAAAGTAGATGAGTTTAAATATTTGGGGTCAACTGTTCAAAGTAATGGAGAGTGTGGTAGAGAGGTGAAATATGAGAGTGCAGGCAGGGTGGAGTGGGTGGAGAAAGGTGGGCAGGAGTGATTTGTGACCGAAGAATATCAGCAAGAGTGAAGGGGAAAGTTTACAAAACAGTAGTGAGACCAGCTAGTTGTATGGTTTAGAGACAGTGGCACTAACAAAAAGACAGGAGGCAGAGCTGGAGGTGGCAGAGCTGAAGATGTTGAGATTCTCTTTGGGAGTGACAAGAATGGACAAGATTAGGAATGAACATATCAGAGGGACAGCTCAGGTGGGACGGTTTGGAGACAAAGTCAGAGAGGCGAGATTGAGATGGTTTGGACATGTGCAGAGGAGGGACCCAGGGTATATAGGGAGAAGGATGCTGAGGATGGAGCCACCAGGCAGGAGGAGAAGAGGGAGACCAACGAGGAGGTTCATGGATGTGCTGAGAGAGGACATGCAGGTGGTTGGTGTGACAGAGGAAGATACAGAGGACAGGGCGAGATGGAAACGATTGATCTGCTGTGGCGACCTCTAACGGGAACAGCCGAAAGACGAAGAAGAAGAAGTGATTTTTGTGTATAAAATGCTAGAAACTTCAAAACTTTCTCCTTGAGGCCCACCTTGACCACCTCTCTTCAAAGGATCTGATTACTTTAAAATTTCTCAATGACATGCCTGTAAATAGATGTTTGTGTATGTATAAACTATGCTAGGTATCGTTATGTCCATGTTAGCACTTTATTGCATTGTTGTGTATTCTGATTGGGCAGAGGTAAGCGCTTCAGTCAAAGTTGTTTTCTTCTCCTGAGAACTTTGTTTGTTTAAACGAAGATAAATCTGTGTATATTTGTCATGCAAGAAGCTGTAGCGACCTGTAGCTAGCATTAGCATCACAGCAGATGCCGGCTCTTTTGTCGAGCCTCCACCGTACGCTTTAGTTATTAATTTTTTTTTTTTTTTTAAGTGGTCTGAAGGGAATCCATTTTGACAGAAAACCCGTAATTAAGTGTATTGGTGTGCCCTCTCGCTACCTAATGGCTTTATTTTGACAGTGTTAATTGTCATAATTGTCAGAATGGTACCTCTGACAACTCAACGCAGAGAGGAATTGTTGCACGTTGATGAAAGCGTTGTCATACATACTTCATTTCACGAGCTAATGCGGCTTGCGTCTTGCCTCTCCCCGTCGAGCCTTATGGGACGCTGCAACGTCAGCTTTCTAATTGCCTCTAATGAAACGCCAGTGAGGGAGGTGATCTAGTCCTATTTAGATCTCATTCCTGACAGAGAGACAGCGAAGGATCGCAGAAAGGAACTGAGGATTGCAGGGATGAGAGAAATGTAAAGGCCGAGGGAAAAACAAGTAAAATTGAGGAAGAATTGAGAGAAAAAACAAGTTTCAAGTGGGGAATGAGGCTTTCTTCATAACGAATGCATCCTAATTAAGGCTTTAAGGCTCCTCACAAACGAGCAGCGGTGAGATTTTCCAGTCAAGTTCTGCAGGCCGGCTTGACTGCTGGGTTTGGAAGGGTGTTGAGGGCTGCAGTACAGATGTTTAGACAGCAGATGGTGCTGTGCAGGACCCTGGGAGTCCACGGTGCTGCTGCTGCTGCCTGAGCTTCATCACATCTTCTAGATATTCCAGTGGGATGTCTGGAAATACAAAAGTGAGAAAGGGAACACAAACTGGACTGTAAAATTTTTCCAAGTTGTGATGCAAATGTCAATTAAAAATTTTTTAATAAATAGTTGTATTCTTTGCCAAAGACCATGTGTAGCAAAGACTGATTCAAAATAGAATTTCAAGAATATGTAATTTATTGAAATGAAAGCTGTTAGTGCTTATTTATTTTACACCAAACAAATCTGAATATCTTGTGTGCTGCATCACAAAAACACACAAACACATGCCCTGTCTGTATCTTTAATATTTGTTTGCACCAAATGCATCTTGAAATGACGGTGAAATGCCGTTTATCTGAAATCCCAGATGACATTTTCACTTGACAGACAGAAAATAACTTATCAGCATCAATTCTGTTTTGTGAAAATGAAATATTTAATAGTTTAAGCATTTTAGCTTTGCAGATCTAAAAGATGAAACTGGGAAAATAACCATCAGATTTGACATTGAAAATATTTCTTCATGACAGTGTTTAACGATGGTCCAAAATTACACCCACATTTATCTGCAACCTCTTATCCAAGATTGGGTCATGGGGGCCTGGAGCCTATCCCAGCTGTCACAGGGCATGAGGTGGGATTCACCCTGGACGGCACGCCAGTCTGTCACAGGGCCACGTGTACCAACAGACACATGCACACCAACGGACAATTTAAGGTTTCCAGTCCACCTAACCTGCATGTCTTTGGATGTGGGAGGAAGCCACGGAGGAAACCCACACAAACACGGGGAGAACATTCAAACTCCACACAGAAAGGACACAGGTGGGAATCAAACCCATGACCTTCTCACTGAAGCAACAGTGCAAACCACTAAGCCGCCTTAAATGAGTGTGTTTTGTAAAGTTGGTAGAACAAAAATCGTTCTTATTGAAGGAGCATCGGACCCCCCCCCCCCCCCCCCCCCCATCTCCTTGGTTCAGTAATTATTTTAAAAAGGACTTAATGATGAATTTGGGGTTATGATCTCTTCCAATTGTTTGGCCGGCGTTTAACAGATTGCCCAAATGGGCGCAGATGGCTGCCACCACGGCGCTGGAGTCATTCACCGCAATAATCCGACCGCAACAACAACAACGGGGTCATGGAACAGATAACGTGCACGGGATGTTCAAAGGCAACGATTTAGATGAAACTGTGCATGCTGGTAAGCAGCATGCGGATTATCCAGAGGAGTGAAATGGAAGGAGAGGTGAATCGAGGCAAAGATGGAGAGCAGTTCCTAGGAGAGCACCGCTTTCCTCCCCGCTCGGGTCCCGATAAGAGAATTACGGCTCGGCGAGGAGAGTCGACGGCGCAGGCTAAGTCTGTTTGTTAGCGCTCCATTAGAAGGCAAGATCAGGTTGATTGTGGCTCCTCCCCCTTCCAAAGTAAATAAGCAACATCACTCCATCTTTGGTTTATATTTTGGGAAACCCTTCATCATAACGGTTTCTTTAATGGCAACAGTGTGTCAAGGGCCACAGGAATAGAGCTAAAAAAAAAGTTTAAAAAAAATCCACTAACTATATATATATATATATGATGTATGTATGAAAGATGGATAAATATGGTGGAATCTCAATTAGGTGTCGGGCATGAATGCAGATATTAAAAATTTGGTCAAGAATCTAATTAGCTGGAGGTAATTAAACAGTCTCACACAGGGTCATTAATCTTTCCCACGGACCTTTGATGTTTTGCATACTGTCTTGCAAGTCATTAATAAAATTCATAACGCTTTTCTTTGTGGTGTTTTATCATAGACATTTTTTTTCACCCCTCCTTTCTTTTTCCCATCCTTCACCCCCTCCCCTTCTGCCCCCCCTCCACTCGTCCCCGAGTCCAGTGCACGTGTCAACACATCACAAGGCCCTCTCCTCTTCAGTTAATTTACTTTTTGGTGCATATTACATTGTAAAAGTTGCATGCACTTGCCCCCCCCCCCCCCCCCCCGCCATCTGACTACCACCACCCCTGCTCTTCTTCCTGCCCCCCCCCCCCACCACCTTTTTTTTTTCTTTTGAGAGCACAATTACAGCGGCAGATCAAATTAAATTCTTCTGCAAGCACAGCTCATTGGAGTGTAAACATTCCTCAGCAGTGTGGCAGCCGAGTGTGCGGCGTGTAGCGCCTTGCAAGAAGGAAGAGAAGAAAACACAACCGTGTGGCCATTGTGTCCCTCGTAATTAAATCCCCACAATCAGTCCATCTTAAATCAGTCACGCCGTAAATATGAAAAGGGCCCGAGATGAGCTTGAGTACTTACTCTGTCGTCAACACAGCAGGGTAATATATGTTATGTAAATCTGTCGGAGATTATAACGCTGCCGACTCACACGTTGACATCCTTTTTTTTTTTTTAAGACACTACACATGTTGTATGTATGTGCGACTAGATAAACGTGTGCATTTGCACACACATTATGTTCTGTTTATGGAGGCTAAATGTTTGTTTGCATCTGTTTGTTTTGTTTGTACTCAAACACAAATGAAGCTTTGAGAAGGTTCTATTAGAACTAGAACAGAACCCACACATTTCTGGAGGTGTGCAGCTGCTGATCCCGTCAGATATCACAAGCTAACCAGCGTAGGTTTTGATCAGCACATAGCTGAGAGACTTCATAGGAAGACCAGGAGCTGTGTGTATTTTTCCAGGTGAAACTAGAATTGTGTCAGGAAGAACGTGCAGTGTAAGATTTGTGCTAAATCCCAATATGGATCTGTATTGAATCCTAAAACAACAATTTTGGTTTTGCACTCTCAACCCAAATACGTTATCAGAAACTTAAAAAAAAGTTATTTTTTTAAAGGTTTTTTTGTCAGGCGTTTCAGAAATGGAAAATTTTATATAGTCAACACTAATCACACATAAAGAACTTTTTTTTTTTCAAATTCTGATAATTATGGCAGATTAACCAAAATAGAAAATGTGAATCTCATATTAAAATATTTAATAAGATTCCGGGGTCGAATTAGTACGTGCATGTCCTAGTTTGTGCACGTATTATTTGAGCGGTGTACGTAATTTTATACTGCACTTGCACTGGTGGAAATAACTTTATCCAAGTTTTATCAACTATAAGCACCAGGGAATGAACCAATAAAGGAATAAATAAGAAAAAAAAAAACAATTTCCAGTGTGTTGTCTTCGTCTTCCCTGCGTTTTATGACTCTCACACACGGAGCAAGTTGCTGTGCTCCATTTGTTGTGTTCGTACACGCACATGTAAACAAAGAAAAGAAAAAAACTGGCTGCCGATGTTGTTCCCTCTCTCTCTCTCTCTGCCCTCAAACTCGTCATCATTGTGTTATAAACCATCACCGTTTGTTTTATTATACTTCTGTGTAGTTAATAAAATTATCTTCACGGACAATTAGTTTGCGCGCGCACGTGAAAAAAAAATCTGGGAGAGGCACTTAAATTAATATTTTTTTCTGGCCATGATAATTTGTGCGCACGTTTTCCTTTAATTGAGCCCACGAATTAATAAAAACATGCACAACGTTTTCCTTTAATTGAGCCCTCGAATTAATAAAACGTGTGCACGTTTTCCTTTCGTTCAAAATGAACTCCATAATATGACCTAAATTGTCATCCTCACGATGGGGAGACGCTTCGCCCTTAGCATCCTTTTTAACGTGCTTAAACTCCAGATGATGTCATGCTGGGCAACTGGAGTTCTCTGTATGTCCTTGTGGCCCAAACCATGATGATACAACCCTGACCAGATCCATTGTAATGGGGAAATGTATTACACTGTCTGCTGGTTTGTTGGCTAATAGCCAACATTTATGTGTCAAGACAATATTGAGTGCACATTTTACAAATTGTGGCCACGTTTAAATAGATCGTGCCCTTGTTTTACTCAAACGATGCTTAAAACGTGCGCACAATATAATCAAACGAGCGCACAATATAATAAAACGTACGCACAAAATCATAAAACAAGCGCACAATATAATAAAATGTGCCCACATTCTCTCCACATGCAAAACATTTTGCGATGACACTTCCAGGGCTCCGTAGTTCCTCGCTCTCATCTCCCCTCAAACTCTCATAATAATCATAATTGTGTTATAAACCAGTCACCATTTGTTTTATTATACATCTGTGTAGTTAATAAATAAAATAATCCTCACGGACGATTCGTTCACACACGCACGTGAAAAAAAACTGCTGCTGCTGCTCTCCCCTCAAACTCTCCCCAGAGAGGAAGTGGTGATACAACAGAGAGGAGTTTTAAGGTTGATATAAAACTGACTTTTGGGTTGTGCAAGTATCTTTTTTTTTGTGCAAGTAATTTTTTGTGTTACTAGCACTAGTGCAAGTAGGTTAAAAATGTACTTCGACCCCTGAAGATTTAAAAAAAAAAAAAATTGGACAACTAAAACACCCCAAATGAAAAGGAACATTGAATTTCTGAAAAAGTGTGTTAATTTTTGCACTTCGTACTTTGCTGTGGCTTCCTTTTGAATGAATCCCTGCATCAGTTCCTCGTGTCGTGGGGTGATCCTGCTGATGTGTTCTGGCCCAGACAGCAAATGGATCCGGGCCGGATGTAGTCCAACATCTGGTACATTCCTGAAAACTGATCCGGTCCAGACAATTTTTGCACCCTGGCCCAGAGTCCGGCACAGCTCACTTTACAGTGCTGAACAGATCCGGACCAGATCAGAACCGATCCGCAAAAGACCAACCGTTTACAGCCCGTATCTGGCACGGATCTGGGACAGATGTGGTTCACATCATGGCACTGTGGTAGGAACATGGAGTTAGCGTACCGATAAAGCAATTTTATCTGCACTTGGCAGAAACTATCCTTTCTTAGGTTATAAACTCAAGGCTGTGAAAACTCGCAATCTGCGAGATGTGTGGATTTCATCATGGGGGCGGGGGGGTTAGTGTGTACTCTGTAAATGGTGATCGTTACTGAGGTTTTTTAAAATTCTTATCTCAAAGCAGTTTTTTTTTCTTTACGACAAGCAAGTTTTACAGGGGTAACTTCTGCGGATCCGAGGAAACTGATTTGTATCTGTAACACACAGATCAGTGTCTTAGAAAACTTGCTTGTGGAGTGTAATAAAAACATGCTGACATTTGTTTGCAATAATTACGAAGCAATGCTTTCACAGAATTATACTGTTTTATGCATTTGTTGGGGGGGCCCTTCCCAAGTGCTATTTTCGGCGTCAAAGCAGGCCCGTAGCACCTGAACCATAATAGCTGGTGCAGATGTGATGGCAGATTTGGAATCTGTGGATGTTTGCCCTAGAAAACTCTTCAGATCATTTTCATTGACCTACCTTGATGAAATACGGACAAAAAAGGAGTGCTTAGTGACAGTGCATTAAAAGTCATACATGGAAGCTGGATGGATTACATGGGTGCAAGCAAACTGAAAATTGACTGAACGTTTTCTGTGACTGAATGGCTGAGCGCCGAAGGGGCGAGGTCCCCTAGGGGGGTCCCAGGGCATGCACCCCCGGGAAATTGTGGGGAAAAAAATGCTGCAATTTGGTGCATTCTGAGAGCACTTTGGTCAGTTTTTCTTGGTTTAAAACATAGTGATATTTGACTCTTATACTGGAACAAAATATGGCTCAAGTCTTGATTTCATTAACATTTATTTACTATCTTGTATGTATTGTCTGTAGCAAGTTTCCACAAATGGACTGACGTCTGCATTAACTGAACTTTAATTCTGCATTCTTTGTTTTTTATTCTACATTTATCAAATTCTAAGTATGTCTTTTAAAAACAAACAATCAATAATTACACCCTTTCTGCTTTTAGGAATAATACACTTAAACACATAACTATTGCCAATGCAAATTCTTTGTTTAAAACCAATGCAATAGTTAAAAAATTAAAACAGATATTAATACTCGCTAGGCGAAAACGCCATCTGGCGGAAATTGGCGGAATATCATAGATCAGCGGTTCTAATTAAAAACGCAAAATGTGGACAATTAAGGGGATTTGTGAAAGAGACACGATGTGCGTCCGTAACTACAGATCGAGAGCGTAGATATGATGTGTGAGGTGAACAGATCCAGAGAACATTGAGGACAAAAAATGGGACCTCCTCGCTTACTATATAGATTTTTAAAAATGTGCTGTCATAAGAAGAAGCTGTTGATGCTCCTCTTTTTTTATCAAAGAAGATGCACAACATCGTAGTTTGAATCTTCTAACTGTAATTCCAAATTGTTTAACGTGAAGCAGAACATCTCCACCATCAAGTCGAGAGCTCAAACAAGACCAGCTGAGCCTTCCTCTGCTAAAGTTTAAATTCTCATCGTGATCTTTATCCAAACTCTTAGTGGGTGTTAATGAGAAAAATCTTTGACAGTATTTGGTCCCAATTAAGCTTCAGTGCACACATTTAGCAGATGGAGGGAGGGCAAAATTTTTATGTTTCCTTTGGCTTTGAGGTTGTTTGTTTCTTTTATTTTTCTTCTCACTGCCTCCAGTCAGCAGAAATATGGATGAGTTTGAGCAAACCGGTCCCTTAATTAGCTGAGGAATTATTACCTCCAATGAAGTTGGGAGCAGGTTTTGTTTTCATCCCTGTTTGTTTGTTTTGTGAACGGCCTGTAAAACGCAATTTTTCAGATATCAAATTTTTCAGATATGAAATTTTACTGAAGATCCATATCCTGATAGGCAAGAACTGATTCAACTTTCAAGGTCAAAGTCAGGAAAAACCTTGAGAAATTGGAAAAATCTGTATTTAACTCTGTCAAAAAAGATCAAATTTCTTTCATATTTGAGAGGTTATGTAGGCGGTATCCTTTATTGACTGACCAAGTGTGATCTGGGTTTGATACGGATTCCAGATTTTGTGGCCATTTAAATTTAACATTGAAAACCCCATTTAATGTATGTTTTACATTATATTCAATTCAATTCAAATCAATTTTATTTATATAGCGCCAAATCACAACAAAACAGGTTGCCCCAAGGCGCTTTATATTGTAAGGCAAGGCCATACAATAATTCCGTAAAAACCCCAAAGGTCAAAACGACCCCCTGTGAGCAAGCACTTGGCGACAGTGGGAAGGAAAAACTCCGTTTTAACAGGAAGAAACCTCCAGCAGAACCAGGCTCAGGGAAGGGCAGTCTTCTACTGGGACTGGTTGGGGCTGAGGGAGAGAACCAGGAAAAAGACATGCTGTGGAGAGGAGCAGAGATCAATCACTAATGATTAAATGCAGAGTGGTGCATACAGAGCAAAAAGAGAAAGAAACACTCAGTGCATTATGGGAACCCCCAGCAGTCTAAGTCTATAGCAGCATAACTAAGGGATGGTTCAGGGTCACCTGATCCAGCGCTAACTATAAGCGTTAGCAAAAGGAAAGTTTTAAGCCTAATCTTAAAAGTAGAGAGGGTGTCTGTCTCCCTGATCCGAATTGGGAGCTGGTTCCACAGGAGAGGAGCCTGAAAGCTGAAGGCTCTGCCTCCCATTCTACTCTTACAAACCCTAGGAACTACAAGTAAGCCTGCAGTCTGAGAGCGAAGCGCTCTATTGGGGTGATATGGTACTATGAGGTCCCTAAGATAAGAAGGGACCTGATTATTCAAAACCTTATAAGTAAGAAGAAGAATTTAAATTCTATTCTAGAATTAACAGGAAGCCAATAAAGAGAGGCCAATATGGGTGAGATATGCTCTCTCCTTCTAGTCCCCGTCAGTACTCTAGCTGCAGCATTTTGAATTACTGAAGGCTTTTCAGGGAACTTTTAGGACAACCTGATAATAATGAATTACAATAGTCCAGCCTAGAGGAAATAAAGTGCATGAATTAGTTTTTCAGCATCACTCTGAGACAAGACCTTTCTAATTTTAGAGATATTGCGTAAATGCAAAAAGCAGTCTTACATATTTGTTTAATATGCGCTTTGAATGACATATCCTGATCAAAAATGACTCCAAGATTTCTCACAGTATTACTAGAGGTCAGGGTAATGCCATCCAGAGTAAGGATCTGGTTAGACACCATGTTTCTAAGATTTGTGGGGCCAAGTACAATAACTTCAGTTTTATCTGAGTTTAAAAGCAGGAAATTAGAGGTCATCCATGTCTTTATGTCTGTAAGACAATCCTGCAGTTTAGCTAATTGGTGTGTGTCCTCTGGCTTCATGGATAGATAAAGCTGGGTATCATCTGCGTAACAATGAAAATTTAAGCAATGCCGTCTAATAATACTGCCTAAGGGAAGCATGTATAAAGTGAATAAAATTGGTCCTAGCACAGAACCTTGTGGAACTCCATAATTAACCTTAGTCTGTGAAGAAGATTCCCCATTTACATGAACAAATTGTAATCTATTAGATAAATGTTATTCAAACCACCGCAGCACAGTGCCTTTAATACCTATGGCATGCTCTAATCTCTGTAATAAAATTTTATGGTCAACAGTATCAAAAGCAGCACTGAGGTCTAACAGAACAAGCACAGAGATGAGTCCACTGTCTGAGGCCATAAGAAGATCATTTGTAACCTTCGCTAATGCTGTTTCTGTACTATGATGAATTCTAAAACCTGACTGAAACTCTTCAATAGACCATTCCTCTGCAGATGATCAGTTAGCTGTTTTACAACTACCCTTTCAAGAATTTTTGAGAGAAAAGGAAGGTTGGAGATTGGCCTATAATTAGCTAAGATAGCTGGTCAAGTGATGGCTTTTTAAGTAATGGTTTAATTACTGCCACCTTAAAAGCCTGTGGTACATAGCCAACTAATAAAGATAGATTGATCATATTTAAGATCGAAGCATTAAATAATGGTAGGGCTTCCTTGGTTATATCTTAACCAAACATGTCCCAATCACCCTCATATTTGAAAGTGAAGTGCAGACTGGCACTCGCTATCACCTGATCCTGATCTGATCCAGATTGTGCATGCATGCTATCGAAGCTCATCACGTCAACAAAAAGCACAGCCTGTTTATAGGGTTGGGTATCGAGAACCGGTTCTTTTCGGGTATCGTTAAAAATGATTCGATCCACCGATATCAATAGCCTTTTTGCTTAACGATTCCCTTATCGGTCCTTCAGAGCAGCTGTTGTTTTTGAGGGTGTTTGTCAGGAAAATGATCAATCCACCACGTTGATTGCAGACCCTGCAGCGGCTCTGTAATCAACCATTTCTGCAGCGTGACACCAGTTTGAAGCATGAAACAATGCTTCGATCCACTAGCTCGTTTCTTCATTGATTCTCTGCTCTTCAGAAATGGCACGTCCACTTCTTAATCCCTCTCAAAGCCATTAAAATATTGAGAGTAACTTTTGTGTGGATTAAAGTCAGTAACTGGGACTCTTGTCTTGTTGCAGTCAAGAAATGAGAATCGTCCTCTGTTCCGTTGGCACAGCTCCAAACGCTGTGCGGCTCTCTGCCGAGACACTGTCCGGTCACAATTAATAACTTCAAAACGAATCACCCGCTTTAAATAAGTGACACCTCTTTCCAAACATTGTAGTACAGACAAGAAACCACAGTTGACTTTTTTCCTCCCAAAATGAGATGTCCTGCATTCTTTATGAATTTCATCCTGACGTGCAGCACAGTCAGCTGCAAGAGCTCAGCTCAGATGTATGGAAAGACATTCATGCCAATAATGTCTGAAAGGAAATGCTTTTGACAAAAACTACAGATTGTTTATTCCTATTTATGTCCAGAGATCAAGCATCCACCATGTAGAGTTTATGTCCAAGGTTTAAGGATCCAGTGACCAATTCCATATTTATTTACTTTAAGACTCAATAAAATGTTGTTCAGTTTCAATTCAATTTCAATTTAATTGTCTTATAAAGCGCCAAATCAAAACAAAAGGCGTCTCAAGGCACCTCACATAGAACAGTTCAACATAAAAAATTCAAATAAATAAATAAAAATAAAAATTCAAATGCATAACTAAAAACATAAGTAAAAGAATAACACAGATAAAAAATAAAAACTATTCACAAGAAAGAGAATAAAAATAGGCTTTAAGTCTTGACTTAAAAATGTCCACAGACTCCGACTGCCACATGGTCGCAGGAAGACCGTTCCACAGAGAGGGTGCACGATAAGAAAAAGCTCTTTGACCCGCTGATATAGAAAACCTGTAAAGCCTACTTTTAGTACACAAAAAATTCACAACAGGTATCAATAAGGGAATCGATAAGGAATCGGATCGATAGGTGGAATCAATAATGGTATTGATATCAATAAACCTTATCGATACCCATCCCTACCTGTTTATATGATCCTATACCAACAAAACTGTTTAAGGACCTGTGGCCCACTCTTGGGCCAACTGTGCTGGAAATTATTGATCTTTCTTTAACTTCTGGATCTGTTCCTAAATGTTTCATATCTGCAGTGATTAAACCATTACTTAAGAAATCTAATCTTGACCCTAGTGTACTGAAAAACTATCGGCCGATATCAAATCTAACATTTTGCTCTAAAATTCTGGAAAAAGTGGTGTCATGGCAGCTCGTAGACTATCTTACTGAAAATAATCTCTTTGAGCCACTGCAGTCTGCTTTTAGAAAATATCATTCCACAGAGACGGCTCTCACTAAAGTGGTGAATGATCTGCTTTCAATGGATTCGGACACCACTACGGTTCTGCTGCTGTTAGATCTCAGTGCTGCATTTGATACAGTGGATCATCATATTCTACTTGATAGGCTGGAAAATAATTTTTGGATTATTGGGCATGCCCTTGCATGGCTGACGTCATACTTGACCAGTCGTTCTCACTGTGTTTTGTACAGTAACACTATCTCTAACCTTAGTGACATGAAATTTGGGTTCCACAGGGGTCTGTCTTAGGCCCCCTGCTTTTCTCCCTTTATATAGCACCCCTTGAGCAAATATTGCAGCATTTTGGGATTACCTTTCACTGCTATGCTGATGATACTCAGCTATTACATGCCAATAATTGCTCGTAATCTTGTTCACATAAAATCCTGAGAAGATTGCCTTGCATCAGTGAGAAGTTGTATGTCTAGAAACTTCCTACTTTTAAACTCTGTGAAAGACTGAAACGATGGTTCTTGGTTCAGTGAGACATCGGCATCAATTTGACCAGTTAACGTCAACCGTTGTACTTTGACCTCCACATTAGAAATATTACTAGGACTGCTTACTTCCACCTGCGAAAAATATCGAAGATTCATTCCATCCTGTCTATGGCTGATGCTGAGACCCTGATCCATGCATTTATCTATTCTAGATTGGACTACTGCAATGTTCTGTTTTCTGGTTTACTGCAGTCCAGCATTAGGGCCCTTCAATTGGTTTTGACACAAAGCAGAAAGTTCGACCACATTACACCCATTCACTGGTTTTCTGTCCCAGTGAGATCAGATTTTAAGGTTCTGCTACTAGTCTATAAAATTGTTCATGGACTGGCACCTCCCTACCTAGCTGACCTAATTAAACCTTACGTGCCGGCCCGGGCTTTACGTTCTCAGGGTGCAGGACTACTTTGTGTCCCTAGGGTGAATAAGAAGTCTGCAGGTCATAGAACGTTCTCTTATCATGCCCCTGCTCTGCGGAATGATCTCCCTGCATAAATAAAACAGTCAGATTCTGTGGAGACTTTCAAGTCCAGACTTAAGACGCACTTATTTTCCCTTTCGTATGGCTAGCATACTGGTATAGTATAAAGTTTGGGTCTTTTAGTGAAGCTTAAGGCTAGTGGCCGGCGATCACCTTAGTATTTCTTCTGTATTTCTTGTTGCTTAACACTGACAAATTATACAGTATTTCTTGTCTTTCTGATGCCTTTTTTTTCTCTCTCTGTTTGAGGTGCAGCTCCATCCAGAGATGGGAGTTGTATTTGTGTTGGCGATCCTCCTGTCCTGTGCACCAACAGCATTTCCTGTATATTCATTTTGTGAATTGTTCTGTGAATTGTTCTGTAATTTGTGTCTGTATCATGGCCCAAGCAGAGGGTCACCCTTTTGAGACTGGTCTGCTTGAGCTTTCTTCCTCAGAGGGAGTTTTTCCTTACCACTGTTGCTCTGGGGGTTAGTAAGGTTAGACCTTACTTGTGTGAAGAACCTTGAGGCAACTCTTTTGTGATTTGGCATGATATAAATGAAAATAAATTGAATTGAATTGAATTGTGGATTTTATGGAAATTTGAATTTAATATTGAAAAGCCCATTTGGTGAACATTTCATATTATAGCGCAATCAAAAGTGCCTCAATCACTCTCATTTTTTTGTTCTGGATTTACCTACACCACCAAAATTGGATGGAGGTTCCAATTTTATGCCTGTTTGTCTTCCAGTTATCAGTTGGAAACCAAGTGCCAAAAAGCAGTGACAAACTGTGCACAGCAGAGATAACCAATGTTCTGTGAAAATGATCTGAAAAAGAATTCAGAAACCGAAAAAGTCGAAAAAATCCTGACACCACCAAAAAAAGTTTGATTCAAGTGCATGAACTAAATACATCCTCCTGACATTTGATCGTATCTAATTTAGCTTATGAAACACCACTTTTCATAAGCTAAGGGCCCTATCCCACTGGGGAGTGGATTAATTGTGCATGAATTGAGTACACAAAGTACGTGCATTCGTTGTCGTCTGCAACAAAAATGGCTAAAAATGACAAATGTCCCATTATGAATTATGGATATATTAATAATGTATAGCGAATATATGATGAACAATCATGGTTGTATAACACATGTAGTGAGGAAACTGATCCGATGCACTGCAATTATCATGGGTGTATTATGAATGCATCGTGCACATGTTTGCGCGTGCACAGCATCTGTATTGCAGTCATAAAATAAGCGCACTCGCTGTTTCGACATCACTATTCACACCAACACAACAGCCTCTGGAGCATTTGCTGGACTTGGACAAGTTGATTGGAGTAAAGAAACAGTGAACAGGGTGAGTGGTGCCATCAGCGGATCGCATCAGAGCGCAGCTCGTCTGAACGATTATAAGAAGAAGTTAAATCTGTTATAAACATTGGAATAAATAACTGTAACAGCTGCAGACAAGAAGGAAAAAACACACAACTGTTTTATCAAGCCTTGACAATGTAAACAAGTCAAATAATTACCTTTTTATATGGCTCAAAATGCTTTCTGCAGCTTGCTAGCCGTTCGCGCAGAGCGTGTGGCAGCCGGTAGAACAAAGAATGGTGTCCAGCTGTCCAGCTGTGAACACAGCTCATCTGATTTGCATCCGCTGCGAATCAGATGCAAAGCAGACGTAAAACGCTTTATTCGTGGCCAGTCTGTATGCAGATCACTTTCCTGTTATTTTTGAATTTATTGCTCCTCCATCTGCTAGTAAGCCACTTGTTCCTGTCTCTCGCCGCCGTTTGGACACCTCCTCGACAGCGGGAGACGTTGCTGCTGCCTTCATGGACTCTCTGTTTTATGCCATGAATGGACTGGTTTCTCCATTACTCCCAGATAACATCCTCTCTTCTTTCCACTCTACATGCACAGTAATTTTGGACTCTGTTGCACCGATGCGCTGCAGGAACTCAAAATCCGACCCCTGGTTAAATGCCACGACCCGTGCCCTCAGGCAACACTGCAGACAGGCAGAGAGAAAATGGAAAAAGGACAAACTACAGGTGTCTCTGGGTTTTCTGAGGGACAGTCTGACTATCAGAAGGCTGTGAAGGAGGCAAAAGCACAATATCTGTCTCATATTATTTCGAGCAGTTGTCATCGTCCCAGTGTGTTATTTCAGACTATAAACTCAGTTGTAAATCCACACACCTCGGTTTTGATGGACGCTACAACCACAACCTGTGAGGAGTTTCTTCAGTTTTTTATTTATAAGGTTTCATCAGTCAGACAGAACGCTGATTAGAGCTGTAATGTTGAGTTGTCTGCTCCTCGTGTACATTCTGCTGTGCTCGAACAGTTTGAGCCCATTTCTTTTGCATCTCTCGCTGATGTTGTAAAACACATAAAATCTACAAGTTGTCCTTTTGATGTTGTTCCAGCTAAGGTGCTGAAGGAGGTTTTTAATACTGTTGGGGCGGGTCTCCTAACTTTTATCAATGCTTGTCTTAGATCAGGGTCTGTTCCATGCTGCTTTTAAACCTGGACGCATCAGTTTTATCCAATTTTAGACCTGTGTCTCATCTGCCATTTCTATCTAAGGTTTTAGAAAAGGTTGTCTTTTTACAGTTAGAATAATTTTTAGAAGACAATCTCATCCTTGAAAAATTCCAATCTGGGTTTAGATCGCGACACAGCACTGAGTCAGCACTTTTAAAAGTTCATAATGACATCACTTTGTCGGTGGATGCAGGGAATCCTGCTGTGCTGGTTCTGTTGGACCTCACAGCAGCCTTTGATACTGTGGATCACACAGTACTTGTTTCCCGGTTGGAACATTTTATTGGCATTCATGGTACTGCACTTAAGTGGTTTAGATCACATTTGGCTGAAAGGAGCTTTTCTGTCATGATTGGGGACCTTTCCTCATCAACTGCTCCTCTGTGCTGTGGAGTGCCGCAGGGATCTGTCCTTGGGCCGATTCTGTTTTCTTTGTACATTCTGCCATTGGGGTCAGTTATAACCCAGCACAACCTGTCCTTTCATTGTTATGCAGATGATCTGCAAATCTATCTGCCTGTGAGGACTAATGGGAGTGATGCTTTGTCATCATTATTTAATTGTATTCGTGATGTAAAGCAGTGGCTGTCCCAAAACTTCCTTTACCTGAATGATGGTAAAACTGAGATCATGGTGTTTGAGCGCACTGGCATACCAAATGTGGTAACACCAAATGTTGGTGCTTTGGCTAACTATGTAAAACCAGCTGTCAAGAATTTGGGAGTGATATTTGACAGCTGTTTGAGGTTCGATCAACAGATAAATTCTGTTGTCAAAGCTAGTTTTTTCCAGCTTTGCCTTTTGGCTAAAATAAAACACTTTCTCAATAGACGTGATCTTGAGACAGCCATTCATGCTTTCATCAGCTCCAGACTTGATTATTGTAATGCACTTTATTCGGGCATTAATCAGTCATCTCTTGCACGTCTCCAGTTGGTGCAGAATGCTGCTGCTTGTCTTTTGACAAACAGTTTTAGACGTGAGCATATTACGCCTGTCCTGTACTCACTCCACTGGCTTCCAGTTTGTTTTAGAATTGATTTTAAAATTTTAATGTTTGTTTTTAAAGCTATTTATGACCTTGCACCTCCCTACTTGTCTGAAATTTTAACTTTGCGCACCTACAGTAGGATATTAAGGGCGTCTGGCCAGCTTTACTTAGATGTTCCAAGGTCAAGATATAAATGCTGGGGTGATCATGCTTTTGCGGTAGCTGTCCCGAGACTGTGGAATGAGCTACCTCTTGAGTTACGTACTATTCCTGACCTAGCACTTTTTAAATCTAAGTTAAAGACTTATTTATTTAAACTGGCTTTTAACACTTAGTGGGGAGGTGACATGTTCTGTTATTTTTATGTTCTTTTTTATGTGTTGTTTTAAAATTTTATTTTATATGTGTTGTATTTTTGTAAATTTGTGTTTTTAATGTTAAGCACTTTGGACACCAGTCGGTGCTGTAAAGTGCTTTATAAATAAATGTTGATTGATTGATTGATTGGTGGTGAGGTTGTGGATTGCATTATGCAGTCACCGGTCTTGATTTTATTTCCAGTCAGGTTTTTTTTTTTTTTTTTCTTTTCTTTTGGCTTCTTTGGTGATGGGGTTGATTTTCCCATGTTTTCATAAGCAATGTGTGATCCTAGGTTCACCAAAATGATGTATCTCAAACTTGCTAGCATGTACTTGCAGCGAGTAAACCATGTCTAGTGGAGCAATCGCTGATTCCTCTTTTTTCTTCTTCAGTCTACCTGTGAAATGCGAAAGATGGAACTTCCCTTTTGAATTGTATCAACATGGTGGTGCAATATAGCGGTTGCCACCAGGGGGCCTGATCCCACGCAGGAAGATGCATCATTTTGTTGTTACGGATAATTATACAGTAACAGATGGTTGTGAACATGTTCCATTTCTGCTAATAAACGCTCCTTAACATCTGCACACTTAATTTTGATCAGATTGCAGATTCTTCATCTCCAGTTTGCTGTTATTTGTGTTGAAGGCATCGCCGCAGCCTCCCCTACGTTGCACGGCCGCTCTGTCATCCTTTATTGAGGCAGGAAAATGAAGCGGTCTACCGCTAAAAATTAACTGGCAAACAGAAAACAGAAAAGAGGTGGCGGCGGCGGCCTCAAAGGCACGTTTCAGACGGCAGCAAGGGTTTGAGAGAGGTTTTCGTTTACCTGATAAAATGACGATTGTCTCCCCCGAGAGCAGATAAAATTATTTCAGTGGGAGCACAATGGCGGAGGTGCTTATGTTAATCCCAATACTTCTCTTAAAAAAAAAATGCAGCAAATAAGATAAGCTCCAGCCTGAAGGTAAAGACCGAGGCGGAGGGAGGCCGCTGTCACATGAACGCTTCCTCTTTCACTGAATTCCTGTTCCAAGTTTGTGTCAGAGCATTTACATAATTCACACCTACTCCCGGCAGCCCCCCCAGCAAACCGTATTCTGCAGGAACGGGACGCTTTTAGTTTTCAAACGCATTCCTCTAAGGCACAAATCACAGCATTCCGATTTATATAAACCTGAAGCCACACCCACCTGCAACGAGAATGGGGACCCCCCCCACACACACACCAACAGAATAAATGAGTCCAAATGAAATATTCACATTGTAACAGGATTAACTCGCTCTGCACGTATCAACCTGCAACTAACTGTTTATTGAACCAATTAATTCCACAACAGAATGTTTCATTTGTATGTCTGGAAATGCCTGCTTTTTAAAAACCTCAAATTTCTGAGAATTCAAAGACCATCCTTATAGCTGCTAGCCTCGCCGTGCAAAACATGTTTAGACCAGTACCAGAGCGAGTACCCCGCCGGTGCTATGGAGCCTGCATCCCACACAGGTCATCTCCGGTGCCTCTGACTTTTCACTGTAAGATGAAATTCTGTTGCTTTGCTCATTGCTGCTTTTTCTTTTTGTTTGTTTGTGTTTTTTTTTTTCAGCCTAATTATTGCCTCCTTCGCTTACATCATCACCTATTCTGAGTTCATATTGAGTTGCATTGAAAAGCTACTAAATACAAATCTGATACAGATACAGAATACAGATCTTTCATGTGCCATGGAATAACTAGGACACATCTGGTAGGTCAGTTGTTTAGTTACTTATGGCCAGTGAAAATGAAAAGACGATGTATAACTGTGGCCTTCTTAAATGATTCAGTTTGGTATTTTGTTGAACCTCCTTATGTTAAAGCTGGAAGGGGCAAGCATGTCTTGATTGCTTCATTCGTGTCCATTACGGTGGTGTAGGTCAGCAAAACTACAACAATTCTCACTGTGCAAATACGAATCTGTGACAAATCCCAGCGGACTGAATCCCAACCCCTTATTACAAAAAAATGGACAAAATCCCAGTCTCCTTCCAAAATCCCATCTCACTTGAAGGAGTTGCGATTCTGTCTGCTGGGATTTTATCTTGTCACCGTGCAAATACTGATATATCCATATGTACATGAATAAACCATCTGATTCTTTAAGCAGAGCTTTTCTGGCATTGTTGGATACTATTTGGATTGATCAGTTTGTGCAGAGGTCCGCTCATAGCAGCACTGACAGCTCGATTTTGGCTTGAGGTGTAGATGTTTCTGCTACTACAGTCTTTCTTCTCCCGCTTACCCCGCCCACAGATTTATCAGAACTTGCTCCTCGATGACTTGAGCTTCTTGGCTCACACTCCGGTCAGGTTGGCTCCATCAGTGTTCTTATTGATAATCATAATTCAGCACTGCGCTGTCTGTTTTTTCAACTGCTCCTGTTGAGATTAGAAGGCGCAACTTGCAGAAACAATGTCCTGAAGATCTGTAAGATCTAAAATGTACTTGTAGAGCTTCGTGCACAGGTGGCACGATTCAAGACTGGAGGTCGAGCTTCATCAATAGCATGAAAACCTGGCTGATTTATAAATATGCATTTTCAGGTACCAAAAAAGACTAATTATTCTAAAATATAATAATGGGTAATGATAATGATCATAACACTAGATTCTTGTTTAATCTAGCGCGACTGCTCCATAAACTCTTTAAATGTTTCAGTGAAAGATTTTATGTACGAGGTCTGTGATAAAAGTAACGGACCTTATTATTTTTTTCAAAAACCATATGGATTTGAATCACGTGTGATTACATCAGACATGCTTGAACCCTCGTGGGCATGCGAGAGTTTTTTCACGCCTGTTGGTTACGTCATTCGCCTGTGGGCAGTCTTTGAATGAGGAGTGGCCCACCCTCTCGTCGTTTTTTCATTGTTTAGGAATGGCTCAGAGACTGCTGCTTTGTTTGATAAAATTTTTTTCAAAAACTAAGGCACAACTGAGTGGACACCATTCGATAAATTCAGCTGGTTTTCGGTAAAACTTTTTAACGGCTGATGAGAGATTTTGGTCTGGTAGTGTCGCTTTAAGGACGGTCCACGGCGCCTGACGGCGATCTGCGCTTCGAGGCGGCAGCGTCTCGCCGTTTCAAGTTGAAAACTTCCATATTTCAGGCTCTGTTGACCCAGAAGTTGTCAGAGAACAGAGAACTTTCAGAAGAAGTCGGCATGAGGAGTTTATTCGGACATTCCATTGTTAACGGACATTTTGTAATGAAAGAACGTGCAGGCAGAGTCGCATGTCTGGCCAGACCCGACTGCAGGGGTCGCGACAGGAAAAACACCTCCGTTGGAAACCTTAACGGGCAAGTTGGAACATGCCCAAGCTGTTAAACAGTTTCTCAGTTACTCACTTGTTGAAAGCCATCAAAAGCCGCCTGAATTTTACAAATGGTTTTCAACATGGAGGTGTTTTTCCTGTCGCGGCGCACACAGATTCGCCGAGTCGTCACGGAAACAACTCGGTGAATTTGCGCGCACGTCTTTCATTACAAAATGTCCTTAAACAGTGGAATGTCTGCATAAAGTCCTCATGCCGGCCTGTTCTGAATCTTCTCTGTTCTCTCACGATGTCCTGGGTGAATTAAGCCTTAAATTAGAATGTTTTCAGGTCGAAACAGACTGACGGCGCCTGGAAGCGCTGCGCGACGTTCCGCTCCGTGGGAAGTCCTTACACCGACAGAAACACCCCATAATCTCTCATCAGCCATTAAACTTTTCAGCGAAAACCAGTTTAATTTCTCGAATAGTGTCCACTCGGATATCCCTCACAGGTCCAGAAAAAATGTTGATAAAGCAACGCGCGCCATCCGCAGCGGCTGTTCAGACAAAGAGATTCCGACGTGCGGGGTGGAGCACTCCTCACTCAAGGCCTGCCCACAGGCGAATGACGTTACCGACACGCGTGAAAAAACTCACGCATGCGCACAAAGGTTCAAGCTTGTCTGACGTAAAAACATATGTATCAAATCCATTTATTTTTTGAAAAAAATAAAAAGGACCGCTTTTTTCATCACAGACCTCGTATTTTTAAAAAATTAAATATTAGAAATAAAATACCCAAGTCTGCCTTGGCCATATTGGAACTCTTTCAGCTTGATCTTGATATTACTTCTCAAGAGGATCTTTATAAGTTTGTGATGGATGCTAAATGTACTACGTGTTTTACGTGATTCATTGCTGACTAGGCTCGTCAAAGATCTGTGGTCAGTCGTTGGCTCCTCTGTGCCGAGCTTCATATCTGCTGGAGTAAAACCTCTTAAGAAAACAAGTCCGGACGTAGGATTGCTTGAAATTTCTAGACCTGTACCTGTTTTTTCATTCATGTCAGAAGGCTGTGGGATGTTGTACTTTCCCATTCAGTTGAATGTGGTTCTGTGTGTGTGTTCTGACCTCGTTCGTGAGCTGTTTGAATTGGTTTTGCAAACAGCTGTGGGGTGATTTGTTTTTTGCTTTGAGACGCCTGACGCCCGTGTTTTGTTTGCTCCTTTACTGTGGTGTCTCAGGGAACCCAGGAGAGTCGTGCTTCAGGGATCCACAGCGACAGCAGCCGAGCAGGTATTTCCCCTCAGAGGGCCACATTTTTCACTTACCAGTCACTTCCTGTTTGCTTGTTTATGTTCTTATTTCCTCAGTAACAGTCAGACAGGTTTATTATTACATTTTCAGCTCTGCCAGTGCTCTTGTAACCAGGATAATTAAATGTGCTTGTTAACAATGGCAGCTAATGAGGAAGACAACTGCATTAACGGCAGACGCTGATTAGACAAAGACGAGTGCTCGCAGCAGGACTCGTTCTACCTGACCACACCCCTTCTCTAATCCTAATGGCAGTGACCTACAGGTCATCCTCGCCTTTGTTTTTGTGTCTTGTCGCTTGAGGTCCCGTGTTTTCCCACTCAGACTGTCATGAATCTGTTCTGGTCCAGAGATGGTCGTCTCTGCAGCGTGTTGCAGTCGTCGCACCTGGGAGCTGCCCGGTGCAGCCGCAGCCGGCTGCCAGCCAAGACGGAGCAATTTGGGGGCAGTCGAGCATTTAGCGGACTTATTGATATGTTTGACGTGCACAACATATTGTTCTGCAAAGGGGGGAAAAACACCCCACCTCTAAATACACGAGTTGTCAAAGAAACGAGTCTTGACATCTGCGTTCATTACACAAACTACAGCAGCATAAAATACAAGTGTACACACACACACACACACACACACACACACACACACACACACACACACACACACACACACACACACACACACACACAGTAAAGTCACATGCCTTTTCAGCATGTCAACCATGTCTTTCCATTCAGATTATTTTTAAATGTAGTTACGAGGGGCGATTGAGAGGTTTTGAGCCTGACTCAGAAAAAGTAGGGTGTGCTTCTCCATCTTTTGCATTCTGAGAAACCAACATTTCTCAGCACTGCACCCACTGAGTCAAAACTTCACACATTTTCAAGAAATACTGTTTTCCTAGAATGTAAAAGCTGGAGAACCACGCCCTACTTTTTTGGGGTCAGGCTCACAACTTCTCAGTCGTTCCTCGTACATCTGCCGAGGAATGTTTTCAGTGACATTCGCCTCTTTATCCATTAGCAGGATAAGTATTTTGATGTAATTTGGTGAGCAGATGGATAATGTTCTGGGAAATAAAGTGCTTGAGGTTTAGAGGTGATCTAAAAGATGTTCTTGGACTGAGATCCAGAAGTATGTTTGGCACATAACAGCATTTAACTGAAAAAGTCGTGACAGGATGTTGAAGAAATTTGGTGCACAGATGGTTAATAGCTGAGAGAACGAGGGATTTTATCTGGATCATGTTTTCAGTCAAGGATCCAGAAGAATTTTTCATCAATATGTGGCTTTGGAGGAGCTATGTTCTCTAAGTGCCCTCTAGTTGTGTTTTGTTTAACAAAAAAAAAAGGTTTTCATTTTAATTTTTTTAATTGTCTTTATATTTAAATGCTTATTTTTGGTGTTATTTTACATGTCATCTCCAACTTGTCATTTCAAATTTGCATTACCCTGCAGTCATAATAGCTACAAATGAAGGCAACAAGCAGTTGGCCTTTGTTGCTTGTGCTTTAATGTGCACAATGTTTAACAGTAGATTATAGAGGATGGAAATCGTGATACTCATATGGAACCAAGGTTTACTTTATTTGTTTCAGTCTAACGTCTTTCACAGCAATGTTCCTGTAACACTAGTTAGCATGCTAACATCTCCGTAAGATGTCTTGTAGATTACTTCAGAGGTGTTATCTGGTTACAAAAGCAGTATTTTTGGATTTCTAAGTGTTTATTTCTCACTAACCTTGACAAAATATGGCAAATAACAAAATAGCGGACATTAGATTCAAATAGAAATACAGTGTTTTGGAGCATTTTATACCATCTTGGTTTGTTTTGTTCGGGTGAACAACCAGCTTGCATCATGCTGCATTTTTACTTGGACTGGCAGTCGCATCACTCAGCATTTGCATAAAATAGACTTCTTGTCTATTTTAGCCACGCCTAGCTGGCGACATAGCGACAGTTGTCGCTACAAAACGCCCATTCTTATTGAAAATGAATGGCAGGTCATCGCTTTGCCTCTGTTGCTTGTAGCTAATGTGACGTAGGGTTAAGCTTTTAGGAAATAATACCTTTGTGCCCATTAAGGAAAATACAGTTTTCGGCCTGTATCTGGGAGCAGAACACATAAAGCCCGTTTTAGCACCAGAAAGTCAAAAGTGTGTCATTCTGCAATGTTAGAGTAACTTTAGAGTTTCTGAGGTTAGGCCTGTAAAATTTTCAGGGGTTGTTTCTTACTGTTAGTTGCCATAGATTACCAAAGAGGACTGACCTAGGTTTAATATTTAATAAGTTATGACATGATCACATTTATGCTTTTTTAGCAGGTTCGAGGTTTTGGACTAAAATTTGTCTTTGCATTTATTCAAGCTTTCACTGCGCTACATCGTAAGCACTTTATTTTCAATAAAATTGGAAACAGGTTCTTTTGGAAATAACAATAGTTACAGGATTACATTTGTATTTTTTACAACAAGGTTAAACATAGGCTTGGGTATCGAGAACCGGTTCTTTTCAGGTATCATTAAGAAATGATTCGATCCACCGATATCAATAGTCTTTTTGCTGAACAATTCCCTTATCGGTCCTTCAAACTGGCCGTTGTTTTTGAGGGTGTTTGTCGGGAAAATGATCATTCCTCTATGTTGATTGCAGACCCTGCAGCGGGTCTGTAATCAACCACTTCTGCAGCATGACTCCACTTTGAAGCTTGAACCAATGAAGCAGTGCTTTGATCCACTGGCTCGTTAGTTCTTTGATTCACTGCTCTTCAGAAGTGGCAAGTCTGCTTCTTAACCCCTCTCAAAGCCATTAAAATGTCAATTGTGGGTCAGTTGTGTGGATTAAAGTCACTAACTGGGACTCTTGTCTTGTTGCAGTCAAGAAACAAGAATCATCCTCTGCTCCGTTGGCACAGCTCCAAACGCTGTGCCGCTCTCTGCCGAGACAGAGTCCAGTCGGAATTAATAACTTCAAAACGAATTGCCGCTTTAAATAAAATGACACCTCTTTCCAAAAGCTGTAATACAGACAATAAACTACAGTCGACTAAAATGTTTTTTTCCTCCCAAAATGAGACGTCCTGCATTCTTTATGAATTACATCCTGATGTGCAGCACAAAAGCTCAGCTCAGATGTATGGAAAGACATTCATGCCAATACTGTCTGAAAGGAAATGCTTTTGACAAAAACTACAGATTTTGTTTATTGCTAATTATGTCCAGAGATCAAGGATCCACCATGCAGAGTTTATTTTGTCCAGAGTTTAAGGATCCAGTGACCAATTTCACATTTATTTACTTTAAGATTCAATAAAATGTTGTTGACATAGACCTGTAAAGCCTACTTTTAGTACACAGAAAATTCACAAGAGGCATTGATAAGGGAATCGATAAGGAATCTGATTGATAATGGTATTGATTAAAATCTTATCAATACCCGTTCCTAGTTAAACATCAACTTCTTCAAAATATATCATGTCTGACTAAAAAACGTAAAGGTGGCAGGACCAGAGCTGCATTTCCTCGTTATTCAGCACAGACTGTGTGGAGTCCGTTCTGCACCAAGTGAGCCTGAACTGCCTGGACTCCATTATGGAGCGCTTCATTCATACTATTATTATTGTTATTTTTTTAAGTGCACCATGCAGGTTATTTATCCCATGTTTTCTCTTCACTCACACACCGAGTGGAGACCTTTTTGAATGATACAATAGTGCATTTACACAGCGGAACAGGAAGCTGACACACTGTAAAGTACTTCTGAAAAGCTTTTGGAATACACCGAGAACCAGCAGAGAAATGAAGTAGGCTCCAGATAAGAGTCGACTTGTAAAACATAATTATATTTCTGTCGCCGGGGTGCTCCTCCTTTGAAAGGAATGCATTTAACCTGTGATTCATGCATGGCAAGAAGTTGTCAGAGAGAAAAAAGAGCACCCGTTAAATTGTGGAGGTAAGAAGCCTTGAATAAAGTGTGGCTAAGGTCATACCATTTTATGAAAATAATTCGATTCGGTGCTAGTCTCCTCTCCTGCAGGCTTTTACTCCAGGGAAAAGGATTATATCGTTTTCCTTTTTCTGCTCCCGAAGGATTGGGAAAGGTCTAGTGGTATTAAATCCAGTGAGCAGGTTTGGGCCCGAATAACCCCCGAAAGTAAAAGTTGAACTGTCGACTGCTCACTTCTTTCATAACGATGGGATTCACTGATTTACAAGTATTCCTGCTGTTGATGATGTAAATGAATTCACACTGGGTTCATGTAACTTGGGGAAGAAAGCAGAGGAGCGTCGACACTTTTCCTCCTCTATAAAGGAAAATGCAGTGTTTGCAAAAACCAGGCTTAAGTTTTATCTTGATTTTCTCCTTGAAATATATTGTTAACTGTGTTTACTCCCATTGTAGCACATTAGTAATCAGGAATTTTGTGTGGGTTCCCAAACACTATGTGGGAAATCCCATCTAGTTCCATTCCACTGAGAAGATACCAAAGGAGAAGGGTACTAAAACACGTCCCTGACTTTCTATCATGTTTCTTTAGTGTACATGTCATACATGATCAAGGTTTTAACTCTGAACCTTCTCATGTTTGGTTGCTTTAAACCGAATGTGAAATAGCATTGTAAGCACAGCCTGGACATAACCTGTGTGACATCACCTGTAGGTTTTCTATAGAGACCTGGAAGAGCCATTTTGAAGCCCAAAAATTGCTTCTCTGGGTGTTGCCTTGCTGGCAGCTGCTTACTCTGCCTACGTCACTCCCAACCCATATTTAAATAAAGAGGTGGCGCGTGAGCGAAACTGTGTGGGACCTGGACGGGATGAATGAAGCCCTAACATGTCATCCATCTTTGAGTCACCAACAGGCTAAGCTAACAGGATAACCTCAATGTGCTTTGATGTGGGCATTAAAAATTATGACACTACTATTTCTTCAGTAATTGTGCATCATCTAGACCTAATGTCATCAAGCTACCAATAGCTGCTAAAGCGATAATGCCATGAACATACAACATTAAATAAGATGAAAATTTCACGTGACGCAAATACTACAGCACAGACATCTTAGATGATCCGCCGGGGCTTCATCTGAGACCATCAAATCTTACTGTTTGGTTTAGTCTTCTGGTCCGTCTTACTTTATCATGGTTATAGGATCATGGTTATTGTAAACCAGGACGTCTCTGTCCATCTGAATTATCTGCGTCCCCCTCTTGGGGTTTCTGTAGTTCTGATGAGATATTTCATCCCTTCAGCATGTTCTCTGTTATCTAAGGGCCTCTTCCCCGTTGGAAGGAGTCCAGGGATACCCAAACCACCTCAGCATTTGGGTGTTAGAATCATTGTCATATCCTTAAGTGTGATACAAACCACCCCGAGAAGGATCCATGCTTTGGTCACTTGGATCCATGGTCTTGCCACTGGACAGATAAATTAAGGGTTTTAACCTAAATTGATTGCTGTATCTCAATGAAGATGATCTGGAACAGTGCCCTTAATGCTGCTGTTATTGCCCAAATCCACTTGCACTCAATTCTGACCTCCGTCATAAGCAGGACCCCAGATACTTGAACTCTTTTACTTGAGGCAAAAACTCATTTTCAATTTGAATCAATATGTCAGTTTTCAGTGAGTTTCTGCCAATATCTTTGAAGGGGTGATGGTTCAGGTCTTCAGAGTTCCAGTAAGTTTGTTAGACCTGGATTGCTAATGATTAGAATCCTCCTGTATGACTGGACTGTTTTGTTGTGAGGGTTGTTTAAGGAAACGTGGAAGATGCTCGTGAGTTAGCATCAGCTGAGGTGCTGGTTTTCCTGAAGGTGCCTCCAGGATCCCAGTGACTTGAACAAATGTTTTAAATAAAATATGAAGCTTTTTATTCACCCTGGTTGAGAAGCTCTGATACAAAACCATGACTGGTCAGTCGATACACAAGCCTGGTGTAACTGTTGGACATGTGTCACTTGGTTCTCCCTTATTTTTTTTTCATTGATATCAGATTGTTTGTCACAACTGGTAACTTAGTGGGTAAAGGAGTTGGGCTACCGGTATGTATATTTTGGTTCAATTCCCATGTGCATCACCTGCCTGTGTCCTTGGACAAGACCCTTGATCTGGCGCCTTGGATGGGGAAGTAAGCTGTGATGGACTACCGTCCCATCCAGGAGGAGTTGTAATCCTCATCATACAGTTGGGTCTCAGGTCCTTTTTCTTACTACTTCTTCTTATTGATGTGAGGGTGTAGGATTCTTGGTCAATTATCACTGGCCATTTTTTGTTGGCTTATTTAGAACAAAATGTAAGCAGATCCAGCAGCAGGTTATGTCGCTGCCACAACTGCCCCGTTTCCCTGAATTGCAGATTGCGTTGACACATAACTGTCAAAACCTCAACACGCTTGATTGAAGTTGGATCCTGCCATTTTACAAATGTCGTGTTGTTTCTTTCTCTTCCAAAAGAGACACTAAATTCTACAAGTGTGTTTAAGGTTCTTTTCAGGTGCTGCATCACTGCCGGACTTGAATTAATTTCGGCGCTCTCCAACAAATTTCTAAGCCCTTCCAATCAGGCAGATTCACAGTACTTGAACTGACACTCCATCTGGATCGCCGCCACTAAGCAGGTTGGCATCATTTGAATCGGGGGAGCTGCTCCTGTCTGCCAATCTTCATACGTAAAGAGACCTCGTTATTCAAATGTATTCAAGACTTACTTTATTACCTAAAATAAATGTGGATTAAAATTAAAGCACCCCCACACACATACACACACAAAAACACTTTGCAGTCCACTTGAAGTTTGCCCATCTATAAAGGGTACTATTGGCACTGTCTGGTACAGTATCTGTCGGCTAAATGTGAAAGGTCGGCATGATATCGAGGAGCCTTGCAGGATTTTCTAGCCCTATTGGGACTGGAAATTGAGGTTACCCTCTGTTGCTGTCACCTTCATCTGTCCCTCCTCCTCCTCCTCCTCCTCCTCTTCTGAACTCGCCCTGACAAAAAGCTTATGCATCAGCCGCCGAGTGCCACCCAAGTTGGCCAAAGTGAACTCTGTCGGATCAAAGTCGTTTATTCTTTGGCTTGGCGGCGTGCAGGAGGTGATAACATTGCTGTGCGAGTCCTTCGGCGCGTTCCTCTGCAGTCTGGGCAGCTCCACAGTCTGGAGAGGACTGGGGCATCCTAAAGCTTGAGTGCCGCGTTTCCTTTCTCTAAATTGTAATTAAAAGGGAATAATTATTTCTCAGTGGTGGCTGTCCAAGCAAACAGACTGACAGCTCTCTCTTTTTTTTTCCCTGTTCTTCGAAGACCCGTAGTTGATATATCCCCGGCGGGTTCAGTTTTTTTTTTTTCCACTTGCTTTCTGAAGCTGCCACTTCTTGGTTGTATTATCTTTGTCTCCAGCCCTGGCCCTCCGTCCCCGCGCTGGCGCTGTTGGCACAAGCCTTGCCCCCGCCATCCCTCTGTTCGCCGCTCAACTTTTCCTCGCCACATGAAAGCGGCTGCCTGCTGAGAGGCCCGGCCACGTGGCCTGGACCCCACCTTTTGCTCCCAAATTTTCCTGACCTAATTAGCGCTGAATTAAATTGGACAGGATGCATTCATTATTAATTTCCCGAGTCGGGGTCTTGAAATAGACATTCGACATAAACAGAGGGCTGAATTAGAGCGTCTCCCTCCTCGTTCTGGACTTCATTTGGATGCACAGTGAGAGCAAAGCCGCACTCGGAGACAATGCGCGTTAATCAGTGCACTCTGCATTTGACTTTTTTCTTTCTGCAAAACCTCCAGATATGCAGCTTGCCAAAATAATCTCTCACTCTTTCGCCAGCACTTTTTTGTTCATTTTGTTCATGCTCTTGCTGCTGGTAACTGAAAATCTTCTCCACTTGCTGTTGTTGAAACACCGACCTGACCTCATAAATGGGGAAATAAAACCATGAAGCTCAGATTTCTAACAATGTGACGCTGCCAATGACATCTGGTGATTCTTCTGTTTGTTTGCTCTTCGCAGGATTGCACATTTTTTGTATCCATTCTTTCAGATCAGTTCTGTCTAGAACAATACATAAAATAATTGTGCTGGTCTCCATCTGGCCCCAGATTGTTGTCCTGATTCGGGCTCGATTGTCCAACAGCAGTCTAACATACGTTCATACTCCACATTACTGCCGATTACGAGTGACAGTGACAGCTTTCCTTTGATTAGTAAGTCCCTTCGGCTGCTCCCTTGTTTGCACTTGGGGTCGCCACAGCAAATCCAAGGTGGATCTGCATGTTGAACTGGCACAAGTTTTACGCCGGATGCCCTTCCTGACGCAACTCCACATTACATGGAGAAATGTGGCAGGGGTGGGATTTGAACCCGGAGCCTTCTGAACTGAAACCAAGCGCATTAACCACTTGGCCATCAAGCTTTCCTTTGATTATGGATGAATATTATATTTCCAGAGGAGATTTAAAGAGGTTAGCAGTGAGTTAGTTGATGAATGCACTGCCCTGTGCATGATCGCTGCCCACTTTGTTTAATAAAAACGCCTTGTTCAAAAAACAGGAACAACAAGCTGCATTTTACTTTAATTTTATTGTTTAAAGTGACTACACCGCCAAATCCACATTCAAGCAGAAGCCATTAGTCTCAAAATGCACAAATAAAAATCAATGCAGGCTGTAAAATTAAATTAAGAGATTCACTTTTGTGCATCACAATGTCACATCATGAATTCTCTGAACATGTTCAAAGCTTTCCTGATTGGTCAGTGCATTCCATGATTAATCCATCTATCACTCTTGTGTGAAATGAAAAATTACAATATGAAAAACAACCGCTTAGTGGCTTTTTCTATGTTGATTTTTAGCAAAAAAAAAAGAAGAGAATTATTATTTTGTGTCGGAAATGAATATCGGAAAAGTGTTTTTTCAGTTTTGTTTTTTAATTTTTGGTTTCACATTGAAAAATGAATGAACCAGTGATACACAGATTCACTATTTTCCCACATTACATTTCATGCTGCAATTTTGCATTGAATTATTATTATCTATAAAGAAGTGTCTGTGTGTGTATGTGCCTTTTCTACCTCTCTGACTGTAAAATCGACTTCAGCTTTCAGATGAGGCTTGTGCATGGCACGATGATGTGCATCATTTATTATGAAAATTTTGGGGATTCATTTTCAAAACCTTTATTTTGACATTGTAGCATTAGTACTTCCAAGATGGCGCCCCTCGTAGTGTCTGTCCTGCAAGACCTCTGTTTGTATGTGGATTTCCATCAAAATTTGTTTCCATGTTCCATTTATTTCGGCATATAAAATAGCTAACTTAAAAAAAATTATATATATATATATATATATATATATATATATATATATATATATATATATATAGGCTTTATTTTCACAGGAAACGTGCTCCTGTCAAAACGTGACCCTGTGGATAAAATCAAGCGCACTCTTCTTCTATGGCATTTAATGGCAGCCGGCATCCTTATTGTTGCAGTGCTGCCACCTTCTGCATCAGTCTGTTATAGCAGTACTAAATCCTCTTGAGTCCAGTGTCTTTCAAGTATTTAAAAAGCCAACACTTCCCCCTCTCACTTGACCTTATGGCTGAAATGCTTCTTACAGAAACTTCTTTCAGGCCTTACAGTTGATTTCCTTCAGTTTTTACTCTTTAATAGATAAATCATTCAAAAATGATGAGATATATTTTTAAAATAAAATATTTGGGGGGAACGTTAAAGCACTGTGCTAATACTGTACAGGTATATTCGTTGGTTGTGATTTTTATTATTTATATTACAACTGATGGCATTTGAAAGTGCTGCCTTTTGGTGATGGCATTTCATAACACTTTATTTAGAATTCAATCTGGTGGTGGTGGTATTTGGCATCATTACGCGGCATTGATCTGGTGATGGTCTTTTTTTTTATCATTTTTTGAGCTTCCAATTTTCTATAGGAACACAAACCTCCTACAGACACTGCACTAGTTATTATTTTATTATTATTATTTTTAAGCCAGAACTGTACATAAACAGATGTCACACATTGGCAATAGGAGACCAGCTTTAGGATTGTGGGTAATTTTTCAAAGATATTTATCATGTGAGATGACTGACTTTTCAACTTTGCACTAAAATTAAAAGGATTTGATTGTAAATTTAACATAACCCCACCGATTAACATGTTAAATTTAAAATGGAAGAATTCAGATAACAAATGACTGATGTATTATTTAAAGCTACAGTGTGTATAATTTAACACCATCTAGTGGTGAGGTTGCATTATACAGTTTCAGGTCATTATGTTGTTTCTCTTCACGTTTTCGTTTCGCTGGTGACGAGGATTCTTGCTCCTTTTGACTTAACTTGCAATGAGCAGTATGTACAGTCCTCCATTTCTCAAAATCCGGGTTCTCGAGCATGCTAGCCTGCACTAGCAACCACTAGACAGTGACTAGGGGAGCAACCACTGATTGCTCTTGATTCCTTTAGATTTCTGGTTATTGTATCAACATAGTGGTGCAACATGGCCGCCTCCATGAAGGGGTCTGCTGCCAGGTACATGTGAAGCGCTCGTTATAAGATGATGAAAATGCATCCACATCAGTTCATTGTTTCAGGTAGTTATACACTAATAAACAAATGGCTGTGAATGCTAACTTTCACTAAATATTCCTACCAAGCTATAGTGTGTAGGATTATAAAATCCTACACACTGTAGCTTTAAATGTTCCTCATATATTACAGAATACTACGTGCTGCAGCTTGACATATCTCAAAGTTGGGTACAGGTGCTGATCAGATACTCTCCGCTTCACTGGCTTCTTGGCAAGTCCAGATCGGCGGTGATGACTTTGAGTTGTTTTTGGTTTTGACTCTGGTGAGCTGCAGGTCCTCCGACTGAAGATCAGTGGTGGGCTGGTGGAAACTCTGCTGGCGGTGACCTCCTGCGGTCGTCCGAGAAAAGAGCTGTTGACTTCCAAAGCGTTGGTTCTTTGATCCGTGGCAGTGGGTGTTGGCGCGGGTTCAGCTGGTTATTGTTTGGCCTGAAAAGAAAAAGATTGCATACCAAAAACTTTTACCAGTGTTTTCACTATCTCAGAAAAAGTAACAAAAGTGTGCGCAGTTCTCTGTTATGAGAATTTATTTGCATTTTGAGGAACAAAAGCACAAAGAAAATGGCAAGCTGACGAGTTTGGTGAAGGTCAGTGGAGCTTTGGCAGATTGAAGAGGAAACTAATTAAACGCTCTCAGGTCTGGATGCAAAGACAAATACAGAGAGGACTCACTGGGGCACATTTAGGGTTTAAATAAGTAACTGACTGTAGTTTGGAGTACGCAGTAGATGATTACTAATATTTTCAAACATGAATTTTCAATTAGATTCTATTTATTATGCCCTTAAGAAGCAGAAATATTAAGTGGTAGGGGGAGCTCTGCCCGTCTGTCTCCATGAGTCTTGTAAGGACAACTTTTCCTAAACCAGTTGATGGATTTCAAAGAAATGGTAATGGAGAATCACCATGAAGGAAAGTAAGTCTGGTCCGAAGTATTCATGGGGAGGGAGATAACCGGACTTATTTCTCAGCTGGCCTGGGAACGCTTCAGGATCCCCCAGGAAGAGTTACGATTTGGCCGAGGATAGGGAAGTGTGGGATGAGCTGCTGCCACTGTGACGTATAGCTGGATAAGCAGCAGAAAATGAATGAATGAATAATTACTGTAAGTTCCCCAAGCTCTTTTATGTAATGGTGCATTTACACATAGGCAAGACGCGTTACGAATGTCATATTTGCATCATTCTTGGCACATTCCTGACATTCTTAACGTGACTTAATGCATCTGAATAGGTTTCTTAATAGTGTGTGTTGGTGCGTGATATTTGTGGAGCATGTTTTTGGCTGTCAAAAAATCTTCCACGAATGTCACGCACCACCCTCCTTTCGCCTCATGTCGTGGAGGTCGCAACTGAGCGTGTTGATTCGTCTTGATTAGTGCTGATCTTTAATTGAGCTTGGCAGTGTTCTTCTCTGACGTGTGCACAATTAAACCCTGCTGCACCACATTCAGTTTCATTGATGGAATATGCCGAAGATGGACAGTGATGCCAAGTTGCCAGTGATGCCAAGTTGCTCATCAGCGTGCTCTTGTAGGTGTCCGACCTGCTGCTGCTGCTGCGCTTGATGTTTGGGAAAACGAGAGAGACGAGAGCCGCGTGAAGCCACACATCTGGCTCTCTCTGTCTCCTCCTCCTCTCTGCGCCACTCCATGGCACAGAGCCCAACAAAGCATGCAATCACAAAGTTCTTCTGCTGTGGATTTTGAGGAGCAAACTGGAGCGATCTGAATTGTTCAGCAACTGACGGTTGGATGAATATGGTTGTGTGTGTGGAGACAATTCGCCTCATTCACAACATGACAGAACTTAACGATGCGCTGTTACACGCGATAGCATGCAACAACGCGAAACATTATTCTTGACTGTGCGCAATGGTTCCTGATTATTCTCTAGCAACACGTGCCATTAATTCTGCCCTTTACCAAAAACCAAACCTCTATATTTCACATTTTGAATTTATTGAAGTTCACATGGAAGTCAGGCCTGGGCCTCTCACAGACAGCGTCCAACTTGTGAAAAGGCCCACAACTGTGGCTTGTACAACACTTTAATATTAGATGGGCAGCACAGTGGGTGTGGTGTTGGCTCACATTTCTAATGTTACTGGCTCTCACCAATAGGGGGAGATCTCCCTGTTTCTGAAACTTGCACATATGATGGAAGTGAAACTTAACTCATATATTTCTCAGAAACGTCCAAACAAATAACACAAACAAACACTTGGTAACTAACATAGAATAAGGAATTAGCACAGATATTATCTAACATTACCATCACTGATGTATAATATATGCAAGTTACCAGTGTTGACAGTTCAGTGTGGTTAAACAGTAGGAAAGCAAAGAAAATTCATGCCATACTTTTTAAAACAAGACTGAAATTAATTTCTAACGTGTAATTATTATTATTTTTTTGTAATTTATGTTTGGATTAAATTTATTTTGAAGGCACAGTACATAATAAACAAGCTGGCAAAGTCAAGTACGGCTAAGCCCTGCCCCTATCAGACTGTTGCTTCTTCTAGCTCCACCCCTTTCGCTGTCTGAGGGATGAGCTCCGCCACTGCACTTTGTCAGACGTGGTAAGCCCTGCCCCATCCTATGTTGCATTTAAAAATCTGTTGTATGCACTTTGACATGTTGAGCCATATCCTCCCGCAAGCACACACAAGTCCCGCCCACATATATCAGAAATTACTATAAAATTTGTAATCGAAATGACTGTAGAAATTAATATGCTTAAAATTATCGAAGGTTTGGGGAATTTCTTTTGAAGCAGCAACAGTTTCTAACCATTAGTTGACAGTTTTTTTTTTTTTTTTGGCAAGAATTTTTTTTTTTTTTAAACGGAATTCATTCTTTTCAAAGACAGTAACAAGCCATGTCAATCAACTTTGCAGTAAAAAATATTAAAGTAAGTCATTTATGGAGCGAACGATGATGAGCATGGACAGAGTTGATGACCTAAATGTGACAACATATTTTTGTAAATGGATCGATTCCCACCTGGGTCCTTTCTGTGTGGAGTTTGTGTGTTCTCGTGTTTGCGTGGGTACTCTCTGGGTGCTCCGGCTTCCTCCCACATCCAAAGACATACAGGTTAGGTGGACTGGAAAATTTATAATTGCCCGTAGGTGTGCCTACAGGTCTGAATGTGTCTATATGTGACTCTGCGACAGCCTGGCGTCCTGTCCAGGGTGAACCCCGCCTCACGCCCTGTGACTGCTGAGATAGGCTCCACCCCTATGACCCTTAATTGGAGTAAGCGGTTGAAGATGAGTGAGCTGTTTAACTCGTCAATATTTATTATTATTTTTATTATTTCCTGTTCATTTTGTTGCCTCAAGTTTCAAAGGACCACAATGGAAATAAGTGCATTTGTCACTTGTGTTATCCTTGTGAATTGTAATGTATATGTATACAATGCTTACTAAATAAAATCAATCAATCATAACATATTTAAATTGCCTGAAAAGCAGATTTTTCTTCGGGTGGGGGGTTATTTTGTGATCAACTACTGAATCCTTTTATTTTCCACTTGTACCATTTGAGCTGGCGTGTGTAAAGCTGTGAAAAACATGGCCGCACAAAGAAAACCTGAGAGCCAAAGTGTGCTGAACATCAATGCGCATCTCGTGTGGAGTTTTCTGGAAAACTGCCGAGTGGATCAAAGCAGCCGAGGTGTCACACGGGCTGAGAGGTAAAAGCTTCTTCAAGTTGTCAAAACCGAGCTGGATTCAAATATGGTACACAGTCTAAGAAGAGAAAAGGAGAGAGAACACAGGCAACGATATGTAAAAGAGAAAAGATCAACCGTACAGTCATGTTGTAGCCCAAGGCGAAGAGCTGCAGCTGGAACAAAGACAGGGCCTGCGATTGTCAAGAGGCATGGATAATGATAGCTTTGCATGTAGGGTACAAGGCAAACATCAAGGCCATGCACATCGCAGTGCGCCACTTTAAAAAAGCAGGCGTGAGGAACGGGGCCATGGGAGTGAAGATGGCCCCAGCACGGCCCCCAGTGGCTTCCCTAAAGTCTCTGCTGTAATGACGGGCAGGTAACCCGAAGAAAGCAAAGACCTGCCTCCTTATTTACGTCTCTGCTGACAGCCGCTTGTCTCTGCAAACTGTTAAATCAGTAATAAATAATAATAAGACGTTGAGACCAATAACGTGATGGTCTGATGAAATCACTCAATGTTCCACTGAAGTAAATAAACTCACTTAAAAGCTGACTTTCTACTCATTGATGTACAACTAAAATGCTTCAGTCAAAAATGCAACGCACCCTCATGGTTAATTGCCACTGCCAGAGTTGCGGAAAATTTGGAGAATTTTAAATTTAAATGGATCGATCTGGTGCCGTTTGAGAGGAAAATGAATCAGCTAGAACTATGGTAAACTTTGTGCTCTTATTAACAGTTTTGTGCTCTAGTATTAATTTAATCGTAACCACGTTGGTTGGTTACGTGTTAATGATGGTCGACCGATTTTGAAACGTTGTCTGCTCCAGAAACAAAATGTGCTATTTATTATGGATTTTGACTGAATTCAAATATGACAATATTGTTTCCAAGATATTTAAGTTTTTTACATTTTATTTCTGCACAATTATACAGGATGTTCTTTGTTTTTTTTAAAGAATGATCATTTGAGATCATTTTTTTTTTTAATTCTTGAAAGGGTAGTTGTAAAACAGCTAACTGATCATCTGCAGAGGAATGGTCTATTTGAAGAGTTTCAGTCAGGGTTTAGAATTCATCATAGTACAGAAACAGCATTAGTGAAGGTTACAAATGATCTTATGGCCTCAGACAGTGGACTCATCTCTGTGCTCGTCCTGTTAGACCTCAGTGCTGCTTTTGATACTGTTGAATATAAAGCTTTATTACAGAGATTAGAGCATGCCATAGGTATTAAAGGCACTGCGCTGCAGTGGTTTGAATCATATTTATCTAATAGATTACAAATTGTTCATGTAAATGGGGAGTCTTCGTTTGGTCTAAGGTTAATTATGGAGTTCCACAAGGTTCTGTGCTAGGACCAATTTTATTCACTTTATACATGCTTCCCTTAGGCAGTATTATTAGACAGCATTGCTTAAATTTTCATTGTTACGCAGATGATACCCAGCTTTATCTATCCATGAAGCTAGAGGACATACACCAATTAGCTAAACTGCAGGATTGTCTTACAGACATAAAGACATGGATGACCTCTAATTTCCTGCTTTTAAACTCAGATAAAACTGAAGTTATTGTACTTAGCCCCACAAATCTTAGAAACATGGTGTCTAACCAGATCCTTACTCTGGATGGCATTACCCTGACCTCTAGTAATACTGTGAGAAATCTTGAAGTCATTTTTGATCAGGATATGTCATTCAATGTGCATATTAAACAAATATGTAGGACTGCTTTTTTGCATTTGCGCAATATCTCTAAAATTAGAAAGGTCTTGTCTCAGAGTGATGCTGAAAAACTAATTCATGCATTTATTTCCTCTAGGCTGGACTATTGTAATTCATTATTATCAGGTTGTCCTAAAAGTTCCCTGAAAAGTCTTCAGTTAATTCAAAATGCTGCAGCTACAGTACTAACAGGGACTAGAAGGAGAGAGCATATTTCACCCATATTGGCCTCTCTTCATTGGCTTCCTGTTAATTCTAGAATAGAATTTAAAATTCTTCTTCTTACTTATAAGGTTTTGAATAATCAGGTCCCATCTTATCTTAGGGACCTCATAGTACCATATCACCCCAATAGAGTGCTTCGCTCTCAGACTGCAGGCTTACTTGTAGTTCCTAGGGTTTATAAGAGTAGAATGGGAGGCAGAGCCTTCAGCTTTCAGGCTTCTCTCCTGTGGAACCAGCTCCCAATTCAGATCAGGGAGACAGACACCCTCTCTACTTTTAAGATTAGGCTTAAAACTTTCCTTTTTGCTAAAGCTTATAGTTATGGCTGGATCAGGTGACCCTGAACCATCCCTTAGTTATGCTGCTATAGACTTAGACTGCTGGGGGGTTCCCATGATGCACTGAGTGTTTCTTTCTCTTTTTGCTCTGTATGCACCACTCTGCATTTAATCATTAGTGATTGATCTCTGCTCCCCTCCACAGCATGTCTTTTTCCTGGTTCTCTCCCTCAGCCCCAACCAGTCCCAGCAGAAGACTGCCCCTCCCTGAGCCTGGTTCTGCTGGAGGTTTCTTCCTGTTAAAAGGGAGTTTTTCCTTCCCACTGTCTCCAAGTGCTTGCTCACAGGGGGTTGTTTTGACCGTTGGGGTTTTTCCGTAATTATTGTATGGCTTTTGCCTTACAATATAAAGCGCCTTGGGGCAACTGTTTGTTGTGATTTGGCGCTATATAAATAAAATTGATTTGATTTTAAAGGGGACGTGATGGTCTAGTGGTTAAGCGTTGGGCTTGAGACCAGAGGATCCTTGGTTCAAATCCCAGCCTCACCGGAAAATCACTAAGGGCCCTTGGGCAAGGTCCTCAATCCCCTAGTTGCTCCTGGTGTGTAGTGAGCGCCTTGTATGGCAGCACCCTGACATCGGGGTGAATGTGAGGCATTATTGTCAAGCGCTTTGAGCGTCTGTGGCAAATGGAAAAGCGTTATATAAATGTAGACCATTTATGTAAATATCTGAGGAACTACATGGTCTCAGCAAAATAAATTAAACAGGCTTAATGCTGAGCACAATAAGATTTGTTCTTCAAAATTTGACTGAGAAATTCAAATGTATGTGGTTTTCATGAGCGATTTCACAAGTTTTCAATAAATCAAATCAAATCAATTTAGGACAACCTGATAATAATGAATTACAATAGTCCAGCCAAGAGGAAATAAATGCATGAATTAGTTTTTCAGCATCACTCTGAGACAAGAGACCTTTCTAATTTTAGAGATATTGCGTAAATGCAAAAAAGCAGTCCTACATATTTGTTTAATATGCGCATTGAATGACATATCTTGATAAAAATGACTCCAAGATTTCTCACAGTATTACTAGAGGTCAGGGTAATGCCATCCAGAGTAAGGATCTGGTTAGACACCATGTTTCTAAGATTTGTGGGGCCAAGTACAATAACTTCAGTTTTATGCGCCCTGCTTATGACACGGCACACATAAAGTCGGTTGACGAGCCAAACTGTCTCTTGTTCTTCTTATGGATTTCCCAAGGCTTTCCCAAAATGTTTTCCAAATCTGCTCGACCATCTCTTCCCATGCTGTTGGTCATCCAGATCGTTTGGCCCTGCACACACACTCTTCTGCTTTGACCTTTTTGTGCCATGTCCAAATCTGCATTGCAGTTGGTGCATTTGTAATGAATTGTCTCACAAATGCACACTGCACACTCTTGTTCGACTCCTTGTTCTTTCCTCCCAGTGACTGCCATTTCTATCAGAAAGAGAAAAAAAAAAATAAACATACAATTTTCAGTTGTTTCTACACATGCTGTTAAAATTTGAGATCATTTGAATTAAATTTGTTCAAGTTATTAGATTCCAAAATATTTTTTCTGAACCACCCTGTATTGTTGGTAGTAGATTTCATCATAAAGAACAAGTCTTTGAATGTTTTGTCTGATTGGTTATATAATGTTATATAATAATATTTCACCTTTTCTCTTTTTGTAACACTTTAAGAAATCAGTAGAACAGTTATACAACATATTAACCTGTAATAACGGGTCTTAAAAACTACAGCCAATCAACAATTTCAAGCCTTTTCATTCTCAGTGGCCCACAAAATGAGAAAGTTTGACTATATTTATTTCAGAAGCATTTTGGCTGTAGACCAGATTAAGATGATAAAACAGGCACGCCCACTCAGCCTGATCAAAGAGACAGAGGCTGTTACTGCTTCTTTTAAAAGATATGTTCAAATATTAATACAAATAAGCCAATTTGTATAAACAGAATATTTAACATTATCAAACAACAAAAACTTTCACATATTGAAACAGATTTCAAAAAGTAACTTATTGTCACCATTTGATGACTTTACAATAAATCACTTTTACAGCCAGGTTTTTTTTTTTTTTTTTTTTTTTTTTTTTTTGAGCCTGGAGATGGATATATGAACATTTTCTTGGACTTTGTTTCCATCAGTCATTAATATAAATGTTGTGGTGCTGTATGGTAAATGTGTCTGGAGGAGGCAGTTCAACAACAGTCAGTCACTGTGCAAAAAGGAGACAAGTGAGGGAAGCCACCAACACACCCAGACAACAAGGACTTAGAGGCTCTGTGGCTGTGATTGGAGAAACTGAGCATCGTGCAACTTTTGCTTGTTGCATCTTCTGGCCACAGCTTGATGATGGAGTGGAGCAGAGGTAGAACACATCAGATCCAGGCTAAACAGGGGGGTGGCGGACAAAAAGCTTTGGGCTTCCCAAACTTTCCCTGTCACTGTATCCGTTTGTCTGCCAGTCGATTTAATGCAATTTGTGAACATGGATTTCTTCAAAATAGAACTGTTGCTGCACGTTTGAGTCATAAAGTGTTTGTTTTCTTCACAGTTGGTGCAGAGCTGTTTACTATATCATAAACTCCAGGAGCAATTAATGAAATTATTATTGAGAGTCCGTTCAGCCAAGCGTGCGGCATTTCCCTCTGTGCATATGTGTCTTGATTTTTGTGTATTTCCCAATAGAGTGCAACTTTTCACTTGGCGGGACTCCTCTTAATGACCGTTGGCTGCCAAATGTTTCTTCAGAAGCTGTAAACATCATTTTTCCACCGCCTGTTCCCTGGATATACCCGACAAAAATAAGTGTTTAAACTTTATACGCACTCCAATCCAATTACGGGCACTTTGAAAAGTTCATCAGTAATTGCCAGACTCTGCACTCTTCTGTCAGGTTAGCTGGAGTGCAAATAAAAACGGGCGCTTCTCAGACGCGTACAGGCAGAAACATTAAAGTCACGCCAGGGATTTGGGATGATGCTGTGCAGCGCGCGCGTGCCCTCTGACCGTAAACACTACAATGATGTGTACATACGGACTGTGGGGACTGGACGTAACTTTAATTGTGTAAATCTCTGCTCTTTTAGGAAGGAAAGAGGTCACACGATGATGCTCAACCAGGATCTGCTCACACTTGACACGCAATTATAAAAAAAAAAAAAAGAAAATAAAAAATGGAGCCATAGATGCATTATTAAATAACATACTTTTGATGAAGTAAAATTTTCTTTAAAAAGCCACAGTTTCGGGGGGAATCACCCTGTTTGTCCATCTGTTTGGGTTTCATTGAAACCTTTTTCAAAATTAGCTGTAGTCTGTGTCCCACTGTCTATTTTTTCAAGCATGTAATATCCATGAAAATCAAATTTTATTTATTTTATTTACAGTGTGTCAGTTTACTATTCCTAAAATATTAGAGCCCAAGAGCACATGGATTTTTTTTCTTTTTTTTTTCTTTTGCTATAGATCTTGGAAATTGGGACACATTTCATTGTCTACAGACAATTTGGGTACGTCATTTTTTTTAGATAAACTTGAAAATCATAGCTTTTTTTCTGTCAGTATATCATTGATAAATAGCCTAATAACCCTAAACCAGTTAGAAATTTGATCAGTGGAGTTATGATGAAATGATATGAAATTTCATATCATTCTTTCTGTAAGAAAATGTTGAGCTTTGTTTGGAAGACTTCTGAAATGATATTTAGGACGTTATTTGTCAATATTAACAGGAAATTGGTAATTCAGTGTCTGATAAAGAGCCAACATGTTTCAGCTGCCAGTTTCACTTGAAAATAGATGTAAAATTTCATAAAACTGGTTTGGCAAACAATATCAACATGTGTTTTTTGGGGACTGTACGTTTTTGGATATAATACTGTCCAACCGCAAAACTGTTTGGGATCCTTTTGAGAAAAGCTGGAGCACATTTTCTTATTTTTGCATCTTGGTACACCTGTTTGTGGAAAAGCCGTCTCACAGTGGGGAAAACCATATGAAGATATGCATGAAGGAAAATAATTCTGCTCTGATGTCTTCAAGGGGACATAATTACATTTTAAAAATGGTCAGTTGTGTTTGAGGAGTTTGACCCTTTTGTTAATTTGGTGTTTCCTCACAAAAATGTACAACCACTGATGTATAGTACATGTGAGCAACTCTTATGGGTAGGGAAAGGGGCGGGGCTTATTTTGTGAGTTTGCTCGCAGACTTCAAGTTTGTACAGTTACTTATGAGCTGTGAAAATGAATGCATTGGGCATAAAAAAATTACTGTAATTTCTAAATTGTCCGTGTGGCATTGTTTTTAAATCTCTTGAATTAAATCTGAAAGGCGACATTTCAACATGTTGGTTGCTTTATTTTTAACTCTGTTGTGTTGGTGCACAGAGTCAAAAACCGTCACTGTTCACACACTTATGGACATGACTGTTTGACCTTTCAACTTCACCCAAGAATAAAGGTCATGTGATGAATAAAAGGTTGATGTGTTGTCAAATGAGTGTTTAGTAGAAACCACTTTAATCAGTCTATGTTCATTCTAAATATATTCTGTAGATATGTGTTGGTCAGAATTTTGACCTCAGCCTGTGACCTTTAATGTCCTTCACTTCTTCCTGTTTTAAATTGAAATCACTTTGTCCTTGACTGACCCACAATCATTCCACCAAGTCTGGTCCTAATTTGATTTTATTTTCACTTCACATAAGGATGTGCGTGCATACACACACACAGAGACACACACACACACAGCACCACGTATTCTTGCTGAAATAAGCAGGGATGTCCCTGAAAAAGACGTTGCTTGGATGGCAGCATGTGTTGCTCCAAAACCTGGATGTACCTTTCAGCATTGACGGTGCCATCACAGATGTGTACGTTGTCCATGCCATGGGCACTAACACACCCCCATACCATCACAGATGCTGGGTTTTGAACTTTGTGATGGTAAAAATCTGGATGGTCTTTTTCCTCTTTTGTCCAGAGGATACGACATCCATGATTTCCAAAAACAATTTGAAATGTGGACTCATCAGACCACAGCACACTTTTCCACTTTGCATCTGTCCATTTCAAATGAGCTCGGGTCCAGAGAAGGCGGCAGCGTTTGTGGATGTTGTTGATGTTTGGCTTTCGCTTTGCATGGTAGAGTTTTAACTTGTACTTGTAGATGTAGCGACGAACTGTGTTAACTGACAATGGATTTCTGAAGTGTTCCTGAGCCCACGCGTGAGATCCTTTACGCAATGATGTCAGTTTTTATATGCATTGCTGTCTGAGGGATCAAAGGTCACGGGCTCATAATGTTGGTTTTCTGTCTTGCCGCTTACATGTAGAAAGTTCTCCAGATTATCTGAATCTTATGATTATATTATGGACTGTAGATGGTGGAATCTCTAAATTTGTTGCAATTGAACATTGAGAAACATTGTTCTTAAACTGTTGGACTATTTTTTCACACAGTTGTTCACAAAGTGGTGATCCTCGCCCCATCTTTGCTTGTGAACAGCTGAGCCTTTTGGGGATGCTCCTTTTATACCTAATCATGACACTCACAGTTAGTGTCCTCAGTTCCCAAATGCTTATTGAGTGTTGTTAGAAGGAAAGGTGATATAACACAGTGGTAAACATACCACTGTCCCAACTTTTTTGGAACATGTTGCAGGCATCCATTTCAAAATGAACAAATATTTGGACAAAAACAATAAAGTTTATCAGTTTGAAGATTAAATATCTTGTCTTTGTGGTGTATTCAATTGAATATAGGTTGAAGAGGATTTGTAAATGATAGTATTCTGTTTTTATTTACATTTCACACAGCGTCTCATCTTCATTGGAATTGGGGTTGTAAAAGACAAAGGCTCACATTGTGCAGCCAGCTGCCCTCCCGACATTGCCTCTCCCTCTTCTTCAGGGGGATGGAGGCTTTCCAGAACGGTGCCCAGCAGGGGTTCCTGTTTGCCCTCTGGCCAGCGGTTGATCTGGTTCACGCTGAAGCCCTGACTTGTCAATGAGACGGGGCGGTGATGAGACGACACGGTCGACAGTGATCGGCCTTGCATGTGTCCCATTCAAAGGTTACACACACAATTAGAGACCTTTCTCTGAATGGAGTGGGTGTGAGTGGGTGTGGTGGCCTGTGGTGGTGTCTTTCTGATGGGTCGGACATGTCTGGTCTCCTCATGAAGGCTTGAGGCCTGAATGCCTTCAAGGCTCCTCGTCTACAACCCAACTGTATCCAGAGGGTCGTGGGTTCAGTCTGTCCTTCCACATGGAGATGGTGATTCCAGCAGGATCACGTTATTATGCAAGTGAGACCAGCCCGGGATTATCGTGGATGTACAAGAGGAAACATTGAAAAGTTTAAGCAATTCTTATTAAAGCTACAGTTTGTAGGGTTTAGTGTCATCTAGTGGTGAAGATGCAGATTGCATTACAGTGTCCTCACTCAAAAATTAGTTTCCTTTCATATTTTTGCTTCTTTATTCATTGTCCCTTACTTTATCTTGTGATAATATGTTTGATCCACCATTTTACAAAAATGTATATCCTCAAAGATGCGCTCGTAATCTGTAGATAGTCTACAGGGGAGCACCCGCTGACTCCTCTTATTTTTTCTTCAGTCTTCCAGCCGAGCTGCAAAACATACCATGTTTTCCTGAGATTAAGTCGCACCTTATTTGTTAATTATCAGCTCTTTAATTGATGATTTTTGTGCATTATTGTGGTGCAATTTTTCTAATGGTATTGTAGTTTACTTTTTATTATTAGCATTTATTCTTTTATTATTGGAGCTTATTTTGTTTCATGGTTTTATTTTTGTGAAAACCCTGAAATAATAGTTATTGATGGATGAGTGATTTTTCGGTATACAAGTTGCACCGGAGTAAAAGTTGCACCTGTTTGCTGTGTTATCAACTCTTTAATTTGGGATGTTTGTGCATAGTTGTAGATAAAAAAAATTTATTGGCATTTCTTCTTTATTAATGGAGCTTATTTTGTTTTATTGTTTGATTCCTCTGGATAAATAGTAACAATTATTATTAACAAAAGTGCAATATTTCCTTATCTAAGATGCACTGGAATAGAAGTTGCAGGACTTTACAGACTAGAGAGGATAAAACAAAAAAGCACCAATAAATACTGCATGTCCCTTTTGGGCTACTGTAGCAACATTGCGGTGGAATATGGCTGCCTCCATGAGGATCCCTGCTACTATGCAGATAGGAAGGCCTCGTTCTAAACGTGAAAATGCATTGATTCATTGTTGTAGATGGTTTTTAATGCTATTTTCCAGTTTTGCAAATACGTAAGAGTTGTCCCGAATTTGTGCATTTGTGGGTTACACTGTAAAAGTCTCTTTTCCCCTTTAAAAACTGTGCTTGTGTTTCTCATATAAATCGTCTTCATCATAATTACCTGCCTGGCTAATTGTCCTCCACAGATGGAGGAATCCTTCACTGGATTTCACCAAATTATTTCACATTTTACCTGTCCCCCCCCACCACCTTTTTCTCCACAAACATATTTTAAGCAACATGTCGTTGTGCACTTATCGAACAAACCTCTGTTTTCATCTCTTTCTGAAGAGAATCATTTGCTCCAACAGACTCAATTTCTTTCTTTTTCAGCCCATTGTGCGTATTTGGAAAGGTGATTGGCTACACTTGTGAAGTGCTCGCCTGGAGCCAATGCGGCCTTTTTTTTCCTCCTTCTTCCTGATTTGAGCCAAATCGCTATGTAGTAATGAGCGGCATCAGAACAAGGAAAGTTGCGCACCATGGTTAAGCGAGGGTTTACTCATGTGGGACTTTGCCTCTGATGAAAGGGAGATGCCATTACACCCTGAATTTGTGACAGGGCCCCTTGAAAGCGAGAGCCCTTGTTTATCAATTTGCTTTTAACATCACAAAGATGAGACGCCGTGCGCGGCGGTGGAGCAGCGGTTTGTCTTATCTGGCTTCAAAGCGTCCGCTGCACTTTTTTTCTTTGTGCTCGTTGCTTTCTTCCAGTTCAGCTGCAAAGTAAAGGTTTGCGTAAACATATGCAGAGCGTCGCGCCCCCTTCCTTGAAGAGCGAACAAGTTGTCGGATTGGCGTATGTGCGCCTGATTCTTTGAAGGAAGCGCCCCTCGAGCCTTGTGTACACACTCACTAAGCCTGTTTTGTCAAAGCAAGGTGGAAAGCAACGTATGTAATAAGCTCGCCTCTTGTTTGCCGTCTCTTCTTCTTCTCCTCTCTGGGCAGCTCTGTACTTTTTGAGATGCCTTTCTTTCCTCGCCTTGACAGGGACAGCTCCGTTTCCCATTTGATGTATGCTTGACGGTCAAGGATAATGGTGCGCCGTGGGACCGTTGTCATCCCTGTCATCAATAGGATGGCCAAGGGGGTGGCAAGAACCCCTCTGAAGCTACCTTTTTTTGTAGCCATGTATTGTCTTCTCCGGGCGTGCACGCCGCTCGCTCTATTTCAACTGGCGGCATGGTATGGCGGCGCCACGTACTACACAAACCTGCTTTTTCTGACACGCCACCCTCCAACGCCTCGTTGTCTTTTGATAATCCCCTTCTTCTGCTCTCCCTCCGAGCCTCGCTCGCTCCCTGCACGACAAACTTCCCTCTCTCAATTTTACATTCACGTCTTCTCAATGTCAAACTAAGCCTTGAAAACTACTGATCATTTTTTTTCTCTTTTTGTTTGGACTGAATCTAACAAGGATCCCTTTCTCTTTGATGTAATTAAGCTCCCGAGGCTTGATCTGGGCGTCAGAGTTAATTTTTTTTCCCGAGCATTGCGGGGAGCTATCAGAAGACTTCAGATGTCAGGCACTCTTTCAAGCTTCACGGCACCTCGTTTTTCCTGCACCTCACATAAAAGATGGGGGGTTGGATGAGACTGGGGGTTGGGGAGGTTGGAAAAACAAAACCCTCGTCCTTACTGCCCAACACCTCCATCACCAGCAGCACCGCCGCCTCCCTTCTCTGGTCTAATAGTCCTCCTTATCTCGATGCCAGGATCCCCTAGGTCCCTTTTTGTGCATCTGTCAAAAATTGCCCACCTGTAGCCCCGGGGGTGGAGGGGGTGGTGGTGGGGGGCCTTGAGAAGGTCTTGGCTGCATTTTCTCTTAATGGGACTTGGTTTCTGTTGAGCGAGCAACCTGTGTCACTTCCACTAATGACGTGTCAGAGGACACCCACAGAGAGGCGCCTTCGTTTTTACGTGCCAACAAGGCCACGCTGTCTACCGCCGCCGCCACCACCAGCAGCAGCAAAATTATTGACGGCAATTTGTATACACGCTCCGGTAGTCACAGGGAAGGAAGTGGTCTTCGGGGAGGTGTGCGGTGCTCACAGGAGTTTGTAAAAAATGAAGGCAAGGTTGAGTTTTCCTTTGGCGTGAGGCTCCCTGTTTGGTCTGCAGGATAATCAACCTGGGTCAGTTTCATAGGCGAGAAATACCGTCTGAACATCCAAGGCCTGACCTGCATTTGCCAAAGTTCTTGGGGGGGGGGGGGGGGGTTTGCAAGTTGATGGTTTCGATAAGAAAAAGGAGACGGAGAAGGCTTAGCGATTTGTCTCCCAACTCTAGTGTTTCACGTCTCCCCCTGACTTCTCCTCCGCGCTCCAACTTAGCTCGGCCAACAGACACTCAGCCTGTGTTTGGAGCGTAATCTTCAACTTCTAGGTAGCGCCGCGCAAGCTTGAAAACAAAATCTCCAGAAGAGAGGGAGGAAAGGACGCGCATTTGGGGGGGGTGCAGCATTGGAATAAAGGCACATTAGACAGACAGTTCCTCTCAATTGCTGAAACAATAAGCCCTATTTATCGCCCATTTGAAACCAGTTTGACGTAACGCCCAAACAGAGGAGGCTTTCATCTCGCTGGCATATTAAACTGTCACAGTGCTTAACTTTAAATTAAGGTGACACGCCACTGACTTGGGGATGTCACTAATAGTGCAATGGCGACCTGCTAATAGAAGTACAATATGACACATTTGCTTTAACTAAAACCTCCGCTGTCAGATTACAGCGGTGACATCTTAAACTTTTCATACATTAACGTGACACTTGGAACAAATGCAATTTGGCTCCGAGACCGGGACAAAAGAAGGCGTTTGATTCAAAGCGTTCTGAATAGTATTGTCAGGAGGCGTCTGGTGGGGAAAGGATGACATTTTCTCGCATTAGGTGAATGTAATAAATCACACGTGTGCCGTGTGTAGCAGCGCGCATGTTTAAGAGCTTTACAGAAATATCGCTGCAGAGAGTTTGATGGCTCAGTGGAGTGATTTGGAGCTGCACATAAATATAACACTACACGTAAATATCAGGCTAAAAGGTTGAGGGCGCTATTCTTCCATTGTGCTTTAAGAAAGTAATTTCTCCTTTTGATTTCCTGCAGAGACGTAACAGCTCAGCCTGAAATGTGTTCAGCGACATGCTCGCTGAAGAATCTTTCAATTGTTTCAACTGTCAAATGGCATTTGTTGCATCTGTACGCTCGCTACAATACGTGTCAACGCTGTCACGGGATTGTTGAGTGTCATTGTTGCAGTTTGTAGAGGAGCCGGCAGTTTCTTCGCTTAGGTAAAAGTACAAGCGGAATGAGTGCATTTATAACCTGTTTCAAAAATTTTGTTTTTCTTATGTCTTCTTTGATGGAATACAAAGCCAGATACAGATTTTTTTAAGTATTAAAATAATTTAGTTGACACCAGTGTACACTGAAGTATTTCAAATTGCGAAACTTTTATTTTGAAAATCCACTTTTTGCCACACTTTTGTCATTTAGCTCCAACCTTTATCCTTTCATCCTTAATCTTCCAACTGATTCCACACGACTCCCTCCCTTATTTTTGTTTAACCACGTGATTTTTTTTTTTTACTTTTTTATTATTATTTTTAATGTGGCTGTAAATCAGTTTTAGGAAGCTATTTTTTGTGACTTCTTGCTGCAAATGTGAAATTCCTAGCTTCACTGTCTTCAGAAGAGATTTCAAAATGGTGAACGCTTCCAGGGTTTCACATTTTGAAAATACGAAAAATCAAACTTTCAACTTCAAAAAAAAAATCACATTTCCAACTCTTCCATCACAGAATCTCATGAATGCTCCAAACCTTAAAAAAAAGAGAAGAAATAATCAAAATATCATATTTCTTTAACTTTGAATTGGGCTGTATTCATACACTAATGATCAATTTCTGGAAAACAAAATCAAATTTTATGGATGTTTATCTTCAGATGCATGTTACTCTTCTACAACACCATCAGAGGGCAGATCTGAGCAAGAATTTTATGGGATTGTAGTGTTTTGAAAATGCTGAATTTGTAAACGTTATCTGTAGAAGTTATGTAAAAATATCTTATGAAGATTTGGCTTTAAATTTCTAAAAATACCTTCCACCTGTTTGAACAGTTAAATAAAATGGTAAATGGACTGCATTTAAATACCGCTTTTCCATCTGCCTCAGACGCTCAAATTGCTGTACAAATAATGCCTCACATTCACCCCGATGTCAGGCTGCTGCCATACAAGGTACTCACTACACACCAGGAGCAACTAGGGGATTAAGGACTTTGCCCAAGAGCCCTTAGTGATTTTCCGGTCAGGCTGGGATTTGAACCGAGGATCCTCTGGTGTCAAGCCCAATGCTTTAACCACTAGGTGGCCAAGTGGCTAGTGTGCTTAGTTTCAAACCCCATTCCTGCCACATTTCTCCGTGTAATGTGGAGTTGGGTCAGGAAGGGCATCCAGCATAAAACTTGTACCAAATCAACATGCAGATCCACCTTGGATCTGCTGTAGTGACCCAGAGCGCAAATAAGAGAGCAGCCGAAGGGTCTTACTCTTTAGGTTGCCTGTGAACTCTGTTTACTTTGAGGAAAAAAATCAGATATTAGATTCCTGACACTGGTTCAGGATTCTGTGTTGGAGGGAACTGGAACAGGTCTGGAATGATGTGAGTGTTTATACACACACACACACACTCATTGTGTATTTGTGCCACATGGAGGCGCCACAAAGAAACACACTGTGATCTCTGTGAAAGGTCTTTGACATCAGTGAAGCCGGTCAGGAAACGTCATTTGGGGCTCCGAGCTGCAAACAGGAGAGAAGACTTCCTGTGAAAATGTCTGCGTTTAGAGGCTCCTATTGGATAAAAAAAAGAATAAATATGAAACCGCCGCGAATTCCAGTAAGCCAAAAAACATCAGTGATAATCAGAGTTTAGCGATGGATATTTTGGAGTATGAACAGTTTAACCTATGACGGAGGATAACTTGGGGGGAGGGGTGCTTTTCGCAGTTGTTTATTTTTTTATTATTATTTTTTAAAAATTAAACCTTAAGCTTATGGGTGGGTGACAAGGACTTTTGTGTAGCTTTGCAACTTTGCACATAAAAAGCTGTTTACGCATCTCCAGAGTTTCTGTGTTACACATAAATTTATACCTGAATAAACGATTAACAAAAAACAAAAAAACCCTCAACGGACTCATCCTCAGCGTCGGCGCTAATTGGAAAGGGGGAAGATGAGAGAGAGAGGAAAAAACCCCCAGTAAAATCCCCTAATTCCTGGATTATAATTTAAAATATTCTAAAATGCTAATCAGGGAATTGCAACCAACAAAGGGATAATAAGACGGTCATCCAATTACTGCCATTTTCTGCCGGTGTTTGCAGGGGCCCGAGTGGACCTGAACGCTTCGTCTCCCGTTTTAAACGCAAGGCGCTCAAGCTGTGAGCAAACACCGGTGCTGCGGCTTGGCCCTCCCTGTGTCTGCCTGTCTCACAAATATGTTAATTAGGGTCCAGATATTCACACACTTAATTAGCCGGAGCCTACGATGTTTCGTTTTGATTGGAGGGAGAGAAAGAGGAAGGCAGTGAGACTGGGTGGGGGGGGGGAAACAAAAAGAGAAGGGAGGGTTTACTTTTCAACGGTGGATTTAAATATGGCCTGAAGGTGATGAGGAGGTATTGTTAACTACCGGACTGAAATGAACTTTTCTCCCCCTTTTCCTTCGGCAGCAGAGAAAATCCAGCGTGGCTGAGATTAGGCTGTCATTTGCCGGCGAGCGTTTCCATTTGGAACTTGAAATGATTGTGCTATTTGAAGTGGCATTCATCACATTAACATATTATATGTCCAAAAAAAAAAAAAAAAGAAACCGAGACTAGGCCGGCCTGTGCACCTAAACGCTGCACCGGAGAAGATACTGGCGCCAGGCCTCCGCTTGCACCTTCAAAGAAATTGCACACCAGCTGCCACAATAGACATCATTAGACATGAAATTAGAAATGTTTTGGGATGAACTGCTGACATAAAGGACTGCGGGGATTTGACACAAGCTCGTTGCCGAGTACGATTTAGGAAAAGCAGCCATGCCAAGTGTGTGTGTGGTCGGGCATAATGGAACACAATATCGACTCCTGGCCCGCGGTCAGAGGGTTATGGCGTGGCTGCAGAAGGGGAAAATACAAAGATCGGTGTCATGAGAAAATAAGTATCAGAAAGAGAAACTTTGACCCGACTCCAAAATAATCTTTCAAAAAAACTAAATTCAATTAAGCAGAATGCTTAGCAGTGAAAATCTGTGCTTTCGCCCAACTGAAAACGGCGGAAAGCATGAATTAATTTTTACTTTTGTGATTTCAATTTTCTTTAATTTCATCAGGGGGCAGTCTATTATTCACTTTATCTCAAAGGTATTTTAATATCGCTGTTGCTCATGTAAATCACTCTTATTTTTTTAAAAAAGAGAAGACAAGCAGCTTGGCATGTTTATGGGCGAATCCTGCTGAGCCTCCTCCCCCTTCCCCTCAAAGATCAGCCCACCACCCCCATACGCAATGACCCAAAATACAGTGGGACACCATGCAGGGTCGAGATGGCCTTTTCTTAAGGAGATCTGCAACCAGAAAATACACATATTTTCTATAACTGTCAATCGTGTTTGCATGTTTCGTTGAGATTCTCTGACACAATGTGCACGACAATGGTTTCAAATGTGAGGTGTGATGAGAAGATGCCAAAACACTGAGGAACAGAATATTAAGTATTAAATATATATAACACCCTGAACACAGGTTTTTCCTGTATTTCCTGTCTTTTTCCTGCAAATCACAGTACGGCGTGCGCTGCACTGCCGCTCGGCACTCCAAGCTGTATCTGACCTCGTGGCAGACTTACACCACAAACCAAACTGCAAGAATCGCTTCGAATCCTGGAATTTTAGAAGAAATTTGACATTGGTCCAAAACCAATCCCCTGGCTTTGGGAGTATGTAAAAGACTTTCTTCTTTACCTACAGCTGACTGGAGCACCAGCTGGTGGCGAGCGGCCAAGACTGCAAGGCGTTTGCTTTTACTTGGAGGCTTCCCGCACTACTGGACCGCTGAGGGATTTAGTCTCCATGATAGAATTGGACGGCAGTATAGATTATTAACAGGACAAGTAGCGGGCAGAGTGAGTGGGCGCACAAGCTCGGGCCCGTTTGTTGGAATTGGTGTTGGACTCCTTTTCATTTGTTTTTGCTTTAATTTGCATCTTGTTGGTTCTCTGAGCAGCTTTTTGTGGCAGACCTTATGAGTTATACTTATGCGGGTTTTATGACATTTTAAACCATGAGCTCGTTATGTTATTTGCTGATTAACAACGTGAAAAATACAGGGACAAATTAGCATTTTTATTGAAAATTTTTACAGTCCACAAACACATTTTGGATTTTTGGATGTTAAATATAGTTCTGCTATAGTTTTTAATGTATTGTAATGATGTGTTTTGTATGACATCATATTAAAAGCTGGGCACAATGTTTTGTGCATATTCCTGCATATGTCCACGCACTTAACGTTTATGGTTAAGGTTCAATTTTGAACTACTCTTATGGTTAGAATAAGAGGAAGATGACTTAACGCATTTCTTGTTTTGTTTGGAAGATCCGCCATCTTGTTGGTGACATCATCAGCATCTGTTGGTGGATGGATACGTATGAATATATCTGAACATTATTGTGTTAATTTTTCGTGCATTTTATGACAAATTCTTAATGAAAATAAGCTGCAGGGTTTTGTATTTTTTCTATCTGCTTGGGGCTACAATTTTTTGGGGCAATTTATGTCTGTTAGTGACAGGCGAGAGTGGGAGGACAGGAATGCGAGGCTCACACAGGCAGCTCTTGATGTAGAACAGTTTTAATGAGGAAAGAGAGGGTCGGTACACAGATAGACAGTTCAAAAGGCTCAGCAGCAGTACAAGGATCATAAGGCTAGTTGTGGTCAGGTCAGGCAGGCAGGAGGTCAAAAACATGATGAAGCAGGCAATACTAGAAAACACAAGGTCAAGAGCTGGAGAGAAGGCACTGGGCACATCAATCTGGCGAGGAACAAACACAGACAGTGAGCATATATACCCCCAGAAGCCAATCAGCAAATCCAGGACAGGTGTGCAAGGAAGGAACCAGAAACAGGGCGTGGTCAGAGACAGCAACAGACACACCCCAACCAGAAAAGGAACACAAAGCAAAGCATACATGAACAAAAGAAGATAACCAAACCGACCAAAAACAAAACAGAAAACCAACCCCATTGTCAATCCCTGACAGTTACCCCCCCGCCACGGCCGACCCCCGGCGGCCCAGGGAAAGAGGGATGAGCGGCATGGAACTCGTGGATCAGACCGGGGTCCAAAACAAAACAGGAGGGAACCCACGACCGCTCCTCAGGGCCATAACCCTCCCAGTCCACCAAATACTGGAAACCACGACCGCGACGGTGCGAAGCCACAAGCCGATGCACAGCAAAAACAGGGCCACCATCCACTCACCAGGTGGATGGCGGGGGAACAGAAGGAGGGCACAGCGTGCTGGACCGGACGGGTTTGATTTGACTGACATGAAAAGTAGGGTGTACGCGCATGGACTGGGGAAGGCGAAGACTAACAGAAACCGGATTAATGACCTTGGTGATAGGGAAAGGACCAACGAACCTGGGACCCAATTTTTTAGGAATGCCCCTAAGAGCCAGGTGGCGCGTTGACAGCCAAACCTTCTGGCCTGGAGAGTACGACAGAGTCACTGATGGATTCCCCTCTGTTTATCATGCATTCCAACGGTATTACATCTTCACCTAAAAGTAAACAATTGTTACTAAGCAACCACTTCTTATTCAGATTTTCAGCTGCAATTTTCAGGCACCACAGACTTTAGGTGCGTCAACAAGTCCTTGGCTAAAATGGGAATGGCTTTTACTGGGAGGAGTAGGGACACTAAAGCACAGTAGCCTGACACATTCCTAGGCAATCTGTCAAAAATTCTATTATCTCCACACCACCACCACACGTCACTTCGGCTGACTGGTATAAATGAACCGTTTTTCTGTATTATTCGACTACACCACTTGTCTTATTACATTTTCAGCTAAAGCTTCATAGGCTAAGAGTGTGTTAACTCATCACGTCAACAGTTCAAGCTTGAACTGGAGTTGTGAGCTTTTCAATATCATCATAATTCTCAGTACAGTCATTATAGTTTTCTCCACTAAGGTCTGACTGTTTCAATGCTTGATATTTTGGCATAGTTTGTTGGAAGGCCAGATTACACTGTACAAATGTATTTGACACCATTCTGCCAACCATTGTTTTGATATAAGGGATCACACAACACATGCAAAGTCCAATCAGAATTAGGACTATAATAACTGGTGTCACCATTTTCAATAGTAACTGCCAACATGGTCCTGAAGTCAACCAGGACCAGGGATTCCACCGGTTCACGGCTAGGGTGTCTTTATGCATTGCATCACGAAGTTTATTCAGCTCTTCCAATGCGTCCTGCATATCCACTGAATGAATGGAGTCTGGGATGAAAGTACAGCATGTTGTGTTCAGCAGAACACAAACTCCTCCCTGTGAACCAGTAAGCAAGTCTAAAACCATGCGATTTTGCATCACCATGGTACGTAAAGCATCTATTTCAGTGTTTTGAGCTGCTACTATTTTTTCAGTTACATTCATGAACAGACCCAATCGATAATTCAGAGTTTCAATCATTAATGAATTTTTTCCCACTCCTATCCAGGGGAACAATGAATGTGCTATTTTATCTCCTACAGACCACAATTTTTGGTCCTTTGGTACATCCGAGCCCCACATGTGATCATGTGGTAACACATCTGGGTATATCAATCTCCTCCGTCTGGTGCTGCCATTCTTCTCTGTGGAGGTCCTTGGCACTACCACATATGTATGGTCAGTCACCTGGGTAGGTGCACACACACCACCCCAATTTGGTGGGAGACTCATGTACAGTCTGGAACCACAAAGCCAATAGATGTCATCATACACCGGAGTACCATTTACAGGTGGTAGCAAAAACTTACTAACATAAGCACATGATTCATCCGTTCCCCATGGACAGGAGCCTGTATAATTACATCCCCGTCCAATGTGATGAAGATAAGTACCATCCACATATTATGTTTTGGTTAGGCTTAAATTATTTGATAAAACATACGTTTGGGTACACAGACGTTTCTTAATTTTACCTACAGTTTTATTCCCTGTCCCGTAAAAGCAAATTGGGAATGGCCGTTGTGATGACAATTTAACGTGATGATATTTTTGCGTTTCCCTTCAGTCTAGTCAATGGAGCAGCACTTGGGCACGCTTGTACGTCCTCTGTTGAAATCCCTATCATATAAGTGGTTGCACTGAGGCAAGTGGTGTTACATCTTATCAGATTTGCTGAGAACTGCTGCCCCCGAAATACAGTTTGATTATGCATCCATATGATAAGACATTCTGTCACCCTAGCAGGGTACGGTTTAGCCGTCAGAGCTGGGTGTGTTGAGGATATAGGTATTTGCGAACAAACATAACAATTAGTAACGTAATTCCATAGCCAATAAATTAACATATCTGTACCACATATTAGTATGGTATATATGAGGGTGTCCATCTGTCTCATTCACATTATGAATAAACCTCTTCTGACGTTGCTTGCGTTGTTCTCTGGCTCGGTCCACAGTGAGCTGCAATTCTTGGGTCAACCACCAGGCCAGGAATCCGAGGAGCACGAAACACACTAAGATCACAACGCAACCGGCTGCCCTACCAACAGTCTGGCAGCGGCGGCGCTGAGCACGCCGCTCCGGGGTCTGCTGTAGTTCAGTCATGATTGCTAGGATACAGTGTTGTTAACCAACCTCACCTAATAGTGCAAGGATCTCCCTGCTTCACTGGCATTGAGACAATCTATTACTAATTAAATAGACTCCCTTTGTAGCCAGACTTCCCCTTACACTGTGGAGGCAGCCAACACACGCTGTATCTTACAGTGATGTATCCACGTTGATCTCTCCGCTATCTTTACTGCAGTTGGTGTTGTTAACAGCACTTGGTATGGACCTTCCCAACGAGGACTGGACCAGTTCTTCCTCTTAATCACTCTGATGAACACCCAGTCTCCTGGCTAGACTACTGGAAGGCCGTCCTGTGGAAGATCAAAATTATTCGGCAGTAAATGTGTTTAAGTTATCCATCTGTCTGTGTTAATGTCTTTTTCATAAAATTTGCTAATGTTTGTTCCTCATCTGCTGTTTTAGTATCCATGTCAAAATTGGTAGACGATATGGTCGTCCATAAAGTATCTCAAATGGTGTTAACCCTGATGGTGTTGGTGTTATTCTCATATACAATTTTACTAGGTCCAAACATTCAATCCAGGTTTGTTTTGTCTCTTCTATACATTTCCTTAATCTTATTTTTATTGTGCCCTTTGTCCTTTCCACTAATCCTGCACTGTGTGGGTGGTAAGCACAATGATGTTTTAACTTAATTTTCATGTGTTCTGCTACTCTTTGTACAACTTCATTTACAAAATGTGTTCCATTATCACTGTACAATGTCTCTGGTATTCCATAATACGGAATAATTGTCTTACACAGTGCTTTTGCTACTGTTAAAGCATCTGCTTTTTGTGATGGAACAATTTTTACCCATTTTGAAAAGGCATCAATTAATACTAGACTGTATTGATAAGGTCCACATCGATTTAGTTCAATAAAGTCCATATGAACAATTTGAAAAGGATACTGTGGTTTTGGGAATTGCCCTCTCCGGGGTCTTATACTTCCCTGTGGGTTGTGTTTCAATCAGGTAACACAGGCTTTAAAAAAATTTTTTGAGTATAAATTAAATCCATAGATAGTAAAGTATTGGTCTACCATATATACCATCCCCCCTGTCGACACACCCATGTGTCGCAATTGCAGCTGCTTTGAATAAGCTTTTGGGTAGGATGGGTTTGTTATGTATACAATAAAGTCCTTTGGGGTTTGGGGTTGCCCCATTTTTCAACCACAAATGTCGTTCCTGCGCTGGTGCCTGTTTTTGCATATCCAATAAAAGGTCAGAATCTATTAATGGTTCATTCTCTGTCTGGCAGGCGATAAGAATGTATCCAAACGTTTGGAATAATAGCCAACTGGTTTATTTTTATTACCATGTTGTTGTAGCAAGACTGCACACATGAATCCCCGTTTTGTGTCCACCATGAGAGTGAATGGCTTGGCATAATTGGGCAGAGATAATACTGTGGAACTCACAAGTTCTTGTTTAAGAGCTGTAAACTGTTCTTCAGCTTCTTTATTCCGTTGTATTTTGTCAGTCATATCCATTGGTATAGAGTGTATTAAATCCTGCAATTTCTGCACCATCTCTGCATAACATGGAATCCAGGCTCTGCAATAATTACAGATACCTAGAAAAGTCATCATTTCCTTTTTCTGCTTCAGGTTTTAACGGATATTGTTTGATCCGTGGTCTCCAATCAGATCGTGGCTTAATTTTGACTGGCGGAATATTTTTCAACAGTCCTACATCTGTGGGTGCTTTCACCCAGAGATGAGGAGGCAGTTTGGCCAATAAAGTCTCATCTTCCTGTGTCAACAACACAGATGTTGTTAAATTTCAATCATCCAGATCTACTTCATGTATCACCGGTGTCGTTCAAGCACTTACAAACTTGTATTTCCGATACAAGCCTGTGGATGGACTGAAATCCCACACCGACATTGCATCTGCTCCATGCCAATCAGTTGCTTCCTCAGCTATCTTAACAATTCCTCCAAGGTCCTTCCAGGACTGAGTGTCTGCCCTTATCAGTGAAATATGCGGCACAGCCTCAGGTTTTCCTCTGTACCATTTGTCTGCACTTTGGGTCAGCACTACACTACACACAGAGGTGGTTTTTCTGTCTGTGTATAGGTGTGCTACTGTCTGTAATTCTGATGGAATTTTCAGAAATCCTGCTCCATACCTTTCATCCTTTCGTGGAGTGAATAGTATAGTTATGTGTAGATCTTTAGGTGACATCATTACTACATGTTCTCTGTTTTCACAGGCCATCAGACCTTCCTCCAATAATTGTTCAGTTTGTCTCAATTCCGACAGATCCAAAGAGCACTGCCAGGCCTGGGCCAAATTTGTATATACAGTAGCGGGCTGCCTTTTTTGTTTTCAGATTTCTTTCTGCGTGTATGGCGTGGTCTACATACTCTTGTAACCCAGCTGTTGGGAACGTTATCATGTGTTTGTCTACCCATGCTCGGATATCTGATCTGGAGTTGGCATGGAGTGCATTTTTCAATTGTTGTTCATACACGCTATCATTTTTCAGTGGTAGAAGACCACTGTGCACTTTAAAAACTTTTTCCATTTGATGTCGATAGTCTTCGAATGGTTAATCATCTTTCTGTTTTGTGCGATTTATTTCTGTGTAATTTGACTTATGCTGGTATTTCTGCTTAACTCTCAGCAATAGTGCGGCCAATCGATCTTCCAATTCCTGACTATCATGGGCTAATGGAGTGTGGTCTGCCTCTGCAGGATCCCAATCTCCTTTTACATCAGCCCAATCCTTTGTCACAGTTGCCATTATGACTTGTTGAACTTCATCCCCTCTAAGATTGTAGGATTTAACCAAAGCGGTTACGTCAATAATGTACTGGGCTACATCTTCTCGTGGGGGAGTTACACCTTCCACAGCTGCCTTAACGTCTGCTTGTGTCCAAGTTCGGTACACAAGAATGGTTCTTGGTCCTGACGTATGTGGATTTGCCACATGAATCATTGGATAGACTCCTGATCCACCTGGTTCCTGATCAGCCGGTGGGGCTGATGGTCCAGGTTGTTTTTCTTCATCTTTTGGTGTTTTGGATCGTGTTCTCATGACGTGTTGTGTAGGGTCTACATATGATGGGGGTTGTCCCTGTGGTAAATCTGGATAGAGTTTATTCTCCTTTATTTCAGCTTCTGGCTGACTGTGTTTTGTAGTATCCAATTTTACTACCATTTCTACTTTTGGAGCCGCAGGCCCTGTCTCATTATCTTCTTGTCTGTGAAACATCACGTTCCCCTGCTCCTTCTTATCATTTACTGTTTCTTTCTGTCTTTCCTTTGCTTCTCTAAGGCCCTTCTTTCGTTTCTCAACTTCTCTTTCCCATGCTACAATTTCACCTTGACCTTCTTTTTTTTTTCCAATTTTTTTTTTTACTTGTTCCACACTTTTTCTCAATACTGTTCTTTAGTTTAGTTAATGACTCTTTCTGCAGGCGTCCATCAAATCCATGATCTTTTATCCACTTATCTAAGTGTTTTGTTGAATTTGGATCAATTTTATTCATGTATATCCAATTTTTTGTTTTTAGATTGTCCCGGGACTTAGGTCTCTCATTTTTACTGTTAGATTTACCCATTTTGTGTTTTCAGAACGTTTTAGACCAGTGATGGTTTTGCCCCTACAGGGTCCTAATCCACTGGTGTTGTTACAATCACAGGGTAGTAATCAACTATTCTGAGAAGTGCGTTCCCTTTCGCCACCCCGGAGGGCACGGGAAGGCCTTGCCTTTGCTTCTTCTCAAAACTTACTACTTACTTTCCTGTGAGATTTTCATAGAGGGGAGTCGAAGTGACTCCACACTCTCACTCAGTCACCTTTATTACACTCACACACAGTTATTTTATTTACACAAATACATAGAAACACTTTCAATAACCGTACGCGTATTCTTAGGCCAGGGGAGCTCGCCCTCCCGTGGAATTTAACTAATGTCCTGCATTAGGGGAGTCCACCATCCGTGCGACGTTTAACTGCCTTTTCACTGTGCACTTATTTCTAACCGGTATTTCCTTTACGTATTAAAACAGAGGAGTCCGTACCCTCCTTCCGGAATTTAACTACGTGCGTCCTTCGCTAACCGTAGAGGAGTCCGCCCTCCTCACGGAGTTTAACTGCTTTACATTAACAGACGATTCCACGCCATCGTTTACGGAGTTTAACTGTTTATGTGATCACATTTATCCCCTACCGGTACGCGTATATAAACAGAGGAGTCCGCACCCTCCTTCGGAATTTAACTACGTGCGTTCCTCGCCATCGTAGAGGAGTCCGACCTCCTTACAGAGTTTAACTGTGTTTCATTAACAGACAATTCTGTATCATCGCTTGCGGAATTTAACTGTTTATGTGATCTGATCACCACTCATTCAGTACTGTCACAAAGAAATTTTACTCACTGACTCGACTTCCTGTCTGTCTTCTTCGGGAAAATCTCGTCAACCAGACGATGCCAACGGTGGTCGACAATTGCAGACACGATCAATCGATCGGACCTTGGCCAAGGATTTACGTCTGGACTTGGCGACCCCCGCCGGACACCTCCGGTATTGTTGAGATCCCGGACGAGCCCCCAGTCAATGTTGGGTATTTTCTGCCTCCAAACATTCTTAAAACCTTGATAAGACAAACAGAGTCAAGAAACACCAGTGAGACAGAAAGTCAATTTTAGCTCGCGAGGAGTGCAAGTCAGGCTATACACCAAAGCTACACTAAAGTCTGGCCTGCGCTCCTGCTCTTTTATTTAGGACTTCCCTACATACATGGGCGGTACAGCTCCTAAGGGGAGGAGTTGCCGCAGAACCGCTGATTGCACAATACATTCAGGACTTTCAGAACCTTTTTAATCTTGGGCTCGATTAAGATGTGTTTAAGACATCTAACGATTAATCACACTTCTTCTGACACAAGGACTAATGTATCATAATCACACTGTGGTTGGAACATTCAATTCTCTATTCTTTATCTCACTGCTGCGCTTATGGCTGCATTCTGCCTGGGTCATCTTCACATGTCCTGAAAAAGAGCTTAGCGTGCACACAGAGATACCACAACTTGCAGAAGCACGTCATGTCACATATCTTAAGTAACCTTCACCCATCACATCAGTACAGTACACTTTATCAGAGCAGAGAGAACTACAGTCTACCAGAGCAGAGAACACAAAACATGCATGATAAAATAAAACAGTGTATCTACAGAATAACTCCAACACCAACGAAAAACGTAATAAGGCCGAGAGGGCCCGTCCCAGGTCTGACAGCAAAGAAGAATCAAACGTAGGGCGGAGGGGACCGTGGAGTCGAGATTGGTAGTAGGAAATAGCGAGGGTTGATGACCATAAACAACATGAAACGGGGCAAAACCAGTGGAACTTGAGGGCAAACTGTTGTGAGTGAGTTCGATCCACGGAAGCTGGTCCGACCAGGTTGCGGGATGGCGGGACGCGAGAATCCGGAGTCCTTTTTCCAGTTCTTGGTTCAGCCGTTCCGTCTGTCCGTTGGTCTGTGGATGATAGCCCGAGGTGAGACTACTAGTCACCCCGAGGAGACGGCAGAATTCCCTCCAAAAATGAGATGTAAACTGTAGACCCCGATCAGAATGTCCTGCGGCAGCCCGTGTAACGTAAACACCTGGTTCAACATAACCTCTGCGGTCTCTTTGCCGGATGGTAATTTCTTCAACGGAATGAAATTAACCATCTTAGAAAGGCGGTCTACTATCGTCATTACAACTGTATGCCCCTTCGACGACGGGAAGCCGGTCACAAAATCCATTGTGACGTGTCCAGGGGCGAGTTGGAACAGGCAACGATAGCAAAGCTCCAGCGGGCGGACAATTGGACGACTTACATGACAGGCATGAACATACTCTGTAACATCCCTAACGAGCCCGGGCCACCAGAATCTTTGTTGCACTGCGAAAAGAGTTTTCTTGATTTCTGGATGATTATATATTCGAATTTCGTGACACCGTATAGTTTCTCCCCTAAGGGAAACCGGAACAAAAAGCTTGTCCTGAGGACAGCCTGTGGGAACCGGTGCATCGCCTAACGTGGACTGTATCCTTGACTCGATGTCCCAAGTGATAGCAGAAACAAAACACGTCTTAGGCAGGATAGTATCCGGGTCCGCAGACTCTTCTATTGAGTCCCCCTGTTGGGATAGAGCATCAGGTTTACCATTTTTGCTTCCTGGACGATAAAACAGGGTGAAATTGAAACGACTAAAAAATATGGCTTACCGGGCCTGGCGAGAATTGAGTCGTTTGGCAGTCTTGAGATACTCTAAGTTCTTGTGATTGGTGTACACAACGAAATGTAATTGTGCCCCCTCCAGCCAGTGCCACCATTCCTCCAAGGCCACCTTTACAGCTAACAGTTCGTGATCACCGATGCCATAATTGTGTTCAGCAGGGGATAACTTCTTGGACAAAAAGGCACATGGGTGGAGCCTATGGTTGGAGGGGCTTCTCTGAGACAAAATCGCCCCTACCCCCACATTAGAGGCATCGACCTCCACCACGAACTGTTGGGCTGGGTCAGGGATGTGCAGCATAGGGGTCACAGTAAAGCGATGCTTTAAGGTTTTGAACACTTCGTCGCATTCCGGTGTGCACACGAATGACCTAAGCGATGAGGTGGCGTTATGTAGTGGGGCTGCGACTGTACTGAAGTTACGGATAAATTTGCGATAGAAATTTGCAAACCCAAAAAACGTTGTAACTCTATGCTGGAAGTGGGAGTGGCCCAGTCATGTACCGCTGAAACTTTCTCGGGGTTTTTTTTTTTCTGCTTTTACATAAAGGTCATTCTGAAGCAGTGTTTGCAAGACGGTGCGAACGTGTTGGGTGTGTGTTGCCAAATCAGCAGAAAAGATGAGGATATCATTCAGATAAACGAAGATGTATTTGTTCAAATATTCTCTCAGTATGTAGTTAACAAGATTTTGGAACACTGCGGGTGCATTTGTCAGGCCAAACGGCATCACAAGGTACTCATAGTGTCCAGATGGTGTATTAAAAGCTGTCTTCCACTCATCCCCTTCTTTAATACGGACCAAATGATAAGCGTTCCGAAGATCGCGTTTGGTGAAAATGGCTGCTCCATCTAATAATTCAAAAGCGGAAGAAATAAGGGGCAAGGCATAAAGATTTTTAACAGTAATATTGTTTAAACCGCGGTAATCGATGCAGGGACGGAGGGTCTTATCTTTCTTCTCCACAAAAAAGAAGCCTGCCCCTGCAGGTGAGGATGACGGTCGTATCAGTCCAGCCGCTACGGACTCCTGAATGTATGCATTCATTGCGTGACGTTCAGGTTCAGACAAGGAGAAGAGTTTTCCCCATGGTGGGCTCACACCGGGAAGTAGCTCTATAGTGCAGTCGTAACGTCGATGCGGCGGTAACGCTTTAGCTTTACTAAATACTGCGGCAAGGTCATGGTAGCATTCGGGAACTCCGGCGAGATCCCGATTAAAACTCTGTTGGGTGCTTTCAAGGCTTTCCAAGCAATGATTATTACAGGCCGGACTCCAAGAAATAATTTCTCCCTTCACCCAATCAAAGTTAGGCCCGTGTCTTTGGAGCCAGGGCTGCCCCAGTATGAGCGAGTGAGTCATCTTTTCCATTACACGAAAACTGATTGCTTCAATGTGTGTCTGAAAGGTTTGTAATTTTACTGATTGAGTGCGGTGAGTGATTTGGCCCAGTACGTGGCCATCAACAGCACGTACCACCAGAGGGCAAGAAATCTTATACAGCTTAAGGCGAAGGTCCCTGGCGAGAGAAGACAAAATTAAATTGGCATCTGAACCTGAATCAACAAATGCCGAAACATCAATGGAAGTGTGATCAGAAATGATTTTAGCTGGAATAATGTTATGAGTAGACTCACCCGCAATTCCGTTCTTGACCGCGCAGTGGCACCCTTGGCTTGACAGTCACCAATTAAATGTCCAGACTGTCCACAGTAAAAACAGAGGTTGTCCACACGGCGGCACTGTCGTTCTGCTGGATTTAGGCGCATGCGCCCTAGCTGCATCGGCTCGTCGGTGCTGTGCGGACATGGATCCGGTCGGGAAGGGTGATATAGGCGGGGGGGCTGGAAGGCGCGTTGTACCGGTGATCCGTATGGGTCCCACGGCGCGGACGGTCCTGGAGTCGTCGATCAGTGCGGATGGCGAGCGTGATCAAACCATCCAGGTCCCCCGGCAAATCGATGGCGTTCAACTGCTCCTGGATCTCAGCCGACAGACCCTGAAAAAACATGTCGAGCAGGGCGGCTGGGTTCCACTCACTCTTCGCCGCCAGGATACGGAAGTCGATGGCGTAATCTGTGACCCGGCGGCCCCCCTGCTTCAACTTCAACAAGGACCGTGCCGCTTCCCGTCCTGGAGCGGTATGCTGGAATACTTGTTCTAGTGCTAAGGTGAACGCCGGGAGTGAAGCACAAGATAGTGACTGGTGCTCCCATTGGGCTGTGGCCCAGGCAGCGGCTCGTCCGGTCAGGTGAGTTATTATGTAAACAATTTTTGTTCTGTCTGTGGGGAACATGGGTGACATCAATTCAAAATGTAGTTTGCACTGGGTGATAAACAACTTGACGTCCTCTGATTCGCCTGAGAAGTGTTCTGGGCGTGATAACTGGTTGCACACGATTGGTGTGGACGCAGTTGCCGGTGAGGCGGCTGGTGGCCCCAGTGGGGGGTTAGGACTCCCGGTGGCCGCATCCGACGTAGCATGCTCACTAAACCCAGCACTGAGCGCAGAGAGCTTGTCTTCCTGCTGAGCGATTTGCTGGCTGTGATGGCGTACCACCAACTGAAACGGATTGGAGCCCGCTGTGTCCATCGTTGGCCAGATTGACCTGACAGGCGAGAGTGGGAAGACACAAATGCGAGGCTCACACAGGCAGCTCTTGATGTAGAACGGTTTTAGTGAGGCAAGTGAGGGTCGGTACACAGATAGACAGTCCAAAAGGCTCAGCAGAAGTACAAGGATCATAAGGCTAGTCGTGGTCGGGTCAGGCAGGCAGGAGGTTGAAAACACGATGAAGCAGGCAATACTAGAAAACACAAGGTCAAGAGCTGGAAAGAAGGCACTGGGTGCATCAATCTGGTGAGGAACAAACACAGACAGTGAGCATATATACCCCCAGAAGCCAATCAGCAAATCCAGGACAGGTGTTCAAGGAAGGAACCAGAAACGGCATGGCCAGAGACAGAGACAGCAACAGACACACCTCAACCAGAAAAGGAACACAAAGTAAAGCATACATGAACAAAAAGAAGATAACCAAACCGACCAAAAACAAAACAGAAAACCAACCCCACTGTCAATCCCTGACAGTTATTTAATAATGTGAATCCATTATTTATTGCGTAAAAATTGCATGCCACAATTTCCCAAAGCTCTACAAAATGTCTTCAAATTAAGTCCACAATATTATAGTATGAAAGACAGAAAAAAAATAAATTAAAGTTAAATTTTTAGAACCCTGGCACCACTTTTAATCTTGACACCAGGTGCAGAATGAATTGGGCAAAGTAGTGCAAATGCTTTTAGGGTGTGCTAAAGTTCTAGTTGCTATTTTGAGTGTGTATAAGTGAATGATGCTGTGTGTAAAGGTGTTGGATTGTCTGTCATTACTTTTGGGCATGTTGTAGTCCCAACATATTCTCAACCAGTCACAGTGTCGTCTGTCATTCCCTTTAAATCAGAGTACACCAGGTGCACAGTACTGCGCTATGAAGTGGACATAAGTATTTTCTGGCTATAAAAGGGATCTGCGAAAGTGGAATCAGCTGGTAGAAGTGACATGATGCTGGAAGTTGCTGTGTCAGTGGATTAACACGTATGCTAATTTTTTGGCCCTTTAATGCCTTTTGGAGCCGCCACAGGCGAAGACTGTTAACTGACCTGTGTGTGTGTGTGTGTGTGTGTGTGTGTGTGTGTGTGTGTGTGTGTGTGTGTGTGTCAGCGACCCATCACCTGCAGTAGTTATTGGTGGTAAGTAAAAAACTGTCTAGCCGTAACTGGACAGTTGCTGTTGCGTGCACTTTGGTGCATATGTGACCTTTTTCTCTGCTGACGTGCATCTACATTATCTTTTTAAAATCTTGGCACACTGTGAAAACTGAATCCATGTCTTGCAATTTTAGGAATAAACTACAATGTGTTTAATATTTTAATGTATGACAGCATAAAATAAATTTTTGGCTTCATATAAAGCTGTATGACTTTTTTATTTATTTATTTTTTTATCCCCCACTAGCCGAAGGCCAAAAGGGGCATTATGTAGTGGTGAGTTCCATCTGTCTATCCAAAAAAGAGTAAAAAGCATTCTGAAATCAACTCCTCTCATAGTTTTAGGAGGAATTTTGTGAAACTTGTGTCAAGTTCTTGTTGTAAGTTGGTAATACGCATATTATCATATTCTTCTTGTTGTAAGTTGGTAATACGCATATTATCATATTGTTCGTAGTGGACCCATTTTACCAGAGTTATGGCCCTTGATTAACAAATCAGTTTCATGAGTTGGTGCCTGCACTCTGAAATCAACTCCTCTCACATTTAGGACTAACATTGTGAAAACTGGAGGAGGTCCTTGACATGTTAATAGAATGTTGCAAGCACATGTACCAAAGCAGCATTTGCTAGCAGGAGGATATTGTGCTCTCACAGCACTCTTGTTTAATATTTAAGTCATAAAAGATTTTTAAAAAGGGTTTCGTATGATTTTGCCAATATGATCAAAATTTGCACTGTCTGGAAACGATTTATAATTTTGACCCCTGAAGGGTGTTATATGGCTGGGGGGGCCTGGCTGCCTTTTTGTTTCTGTCCTTTGTTTCTCCTTCCAGGTGGCTTGCATTTGGGACTGAGTGGCTGTGTTGCTGAGGTTATCAGGACCTCACCCTGATCACCTGCGGCTCGTCAGGACTCACAGCTGAGGTGCATCTATATGGATTGGAACATGGTGGCATTTAAGACTGGAGTACACAGTGTGTATTTGCCAGAGACTCGACCTTGTGACCAGACGGGTGAGATCGTCGTCTCGGGAGCCATCTCATCATCAGTGGATGCAGAGAACGTCCAGGGTTTGATGCACGGTCTGTGAAAGAGGAGGGGGTGAGGTCTCACGCTCGTCAGCACACTTCCTGAGGTACGTTAGATTTTGTGACTAACATTTATACAGTCAGTAAATGTGGTGTCCCTCACACCTTTTTATATTGAGCTGTATGTTAGTCATGTATCGGCTTCCACTGCAGTGGAGTTTTGTGAACTGGATGTTCCATGCCTGCAGGTTGGGAAGCTGATTAGTAATCAAGCCAGGAAGTGTTTGCTGTTTGTACACCTTTAAGTGTTCTCTCTGTGTGTAGAGTGTGGACTCACATAATGGTTCCTTCTTTCACAGACTCGGTTTGTTGCGGCCACCTGGGGGGTGTCGGCGGGGTCCTTGGGTCCGAACAGCTTCTGGCTCCGGACCGTTAGCGCTGCTGGGAGCGCACCACGCCAGACCGCACTTTCTTTTGTATATTTTGTATCACTGTTATGTATTAAATTCAGTTAGCCTTTGTACCGTGCTCTGCTTATTTCATACTGGGTCCTTCAAACGCTGGTCGGTTCTCCGAGCTGCGTCCGACACATAACAAAGGGTACAAATTCAAATGATCAGATGCCATGTGACATACATTTGGTAACAACACCATAGATCACGTGGGAGCTTCTGTGCGAGGATGCTGGGAAGGACACGGCGACAGGCAATTGCAGTAATGAAAGACAGCGTGACATCAGCTTGCTCCTCTCTCAAACAAAATAAATCAAAATGGTGGAAAACACTTAGAAACAGCTTATTTCTGTATAAATCTATGTTTCTCATATAGTTTGGAAAAGTTAGTGAAAAATAAACATTTCTAAGTCTAAAAATGCTGTTGTTGTAACCAGATAACACCTCTGAAGTGATTTACAGACATCTTAGGGATGTTAGCGTGCACGCCCCGGGGACACACGTCATGCAAGTGGGTCAGGTTACAGGTCATCTCAAAACCTTACACATGCACACACACGCTTCCTCCTGCAGTTCATCTGTACAACGTTGACAAAGGAACAGGTGATATTCGCTGAGGAATTCTCCTCAAATAAATACGAGTACCGTATTTTCCGGACTATAAGTCGCACTTTTTTACATGTTTTGGCCGGGGGTGCGACCTATACTCCGGTGCGACTTATAAATGAAAAATATACTGGTAGGATCTCAATTAATTTACTGTAACAAAACAATTTTACGTGACAGAGTCGATCTATGTTTTAAAATGGCCACCAGAAAAGGAAATGCAATGCATCATGGACACTGTAGTATGGCGGCCGTCCTATAAGTCACGCTGGTTGCGATAACCAATCAGAGAACAGAACGTTGGACGCGTATTCCTCACCTCACCCACAGCGTGTGAAGCTGACGAATACGGTGCTTGCTGTTATTCCAGCATGGCGAACAAAACAGCTTCAACCCTTGGATATCAGTGTGAGCAGAGTGTTTAAGTTGACGCTGAGAGCTGCGTGGGAGCACCGGGTGAGCGACGGCGGAGGATTAGTGTGTACACTTGGAAGGAGCTGGCGTTGATGATTGTGAAAAGCGTTTGAAGCAGACGAACATGGTGTTTATTCCGGGACGGCTAACAAAACAGCTTCAATCCTTGGATATCAGTGTGAGCAGAGTTGACGCTGAGAGCTGCATGGGAGCACTGAGCGACGGCGGAGGATTAGCGTCTGCACTTGGAAGGAGCTGGATCGACAACGCTGGGTGGTCATGAGCTGCGCAGGTAGGCGCTGCATGGTTCGGCTCGCAATGTGGTCCGCAAAATACAAACATATCTGTAGGTAAATGCAGCTCACGAGAGGGCACTCAAGGCTTGTGTGACTGTTCCTGCGACTTCTGACTACCATAGAAAAATAAAAATTTCAACGTTACTGATAACTTAACAAGACAACGGAGAAGGCCCGAAAAAATGCCACCAAAAAGAAAATCATACTCTGCAGATTGTAAGTTACGACTGGTGAAATATGCATCTGAAAACGGTAGCCGTCACAATATTATCATCTGAACTTTTCATGTTAAGTTAACATACCTGTATGTCCATGGGACTTATAGTCCAGTGCAACTTATTTATGGTTTATTTTTCTTTATAATGATAAAGTGGCTGGTGCGACTTATACTCCGGTGCGACTTATAGTCCGGAAAATACGGTATGTTCTACTCATTAAAATGAGCTGTAATTTCGTAACTTGTTACAAAATAAAAAGACATTGTAATGTTTGGAAACTAAAATTGGTCAGTTTTGTGAAATTTGAAAGACCGCACAGCTTTAATTATCACACAGGTTTTGAGTTGCGCCATCGTAATGTTGGCATTACTCTCTGCTCTCGACAGCGTACCATGAGCTTAAAATCTCTGCTATAAAGAATCTGGTGGCCAGAAATAACTGTAGAACGACACGACGGCGGCTGCTGCGGCATTAGACCTCGAAGATTGTGCAACTTGGCGAAAAGCGAAAAGCTGTGCACTGACAGGAATCTGGATGCATATTGAAAAGGTTTATTCCTTCTTTAATTTGGGAGATGTAAACGTACAGATGTGGGAGAAGACTTCACCTCTCTCTCGACAACCCCCCTCAGGGTCTGGGGGAATATGCATTTGATGTGATTGGGTGGGATTTGTGTCCGTCAGCGGCAGTCAGGATTGAGCGCACTCGTCTTTCCTCTTGTCAAACCGCGAGTGTATTTATACTTCCAGATAGAGCAAAACAGAAGGGGGAAAAAATCCTCCTGTCAGCTATTCTTACATAAAATATTAGAATTCTCATTGTTAGGGAGACTTGGGGTGAGAAAGCTTAAGCCTCTTGACTTATGAATTTTAAAAGTATCTGCAGAACTAAGAGAGGAGGCTTCTTGATTCCCGCCTTGACCTTAATCTTCAATAGGTCTCACAGACAGGTAGAGTGATAAATGGACTAAAGTGATTCCACTTGAGAGGAATAGAAGCTAAGCTCACTTTTTTTTCTTTTTTGTTTTTTTTTTTGAAGGCTTGCATGGGTTTCTTATCGCTGGCGGGTGACAAACAGCTCAAAAACTCCAGGTTCCAGAGGAGCGTTTGGGTGCATCTTGCCAGCTGGTCTAAAGCGTAGATTAGTTTACAAGTTTGGCTCCACTGCCAATTGGATTAAAACTCATCACGCTGGGTTGGGGGGGGGGTGTCCATATTTTTTGACAGTCTACATACGGCAGTCAGCATCAGACTGTCGTGGACTTATGCTAAATCCTTTTTTAAGTGTTTATCTCAAAGTATTGTGACCAGCATTGTCAGCTGGGTTGAGTCGTTTTGATTCCCAACATGCACGCAGGGATTTAACCTTTTATTCCAAAGATGGTCTCATCTTTCGCCCTCGGGCAGCGCCTGTCGTCGGGACTCGAGTCGAGGTGGAAATCCCCCTGTCACGGACCATATCTAACGTGTGTACACTGAACGCTAATCAGCGTAATCACTCTGAACTAGTTCACACAAAGGCTCTTTATTTTTCAGAATTGGTTCGGTCTCCTTTTAGGCTCGGAGGTTTATTTGATTAAGACTGGAGCGCGACGTGAGAAATCAAGGAGAGGGACTTCAGTGGCATTCCTTTGGAATATTTATACCAATCCCCAGGCTTGTAAATCATTGATGCACTTTTCCCGCTCACGTTTGACTGCAGCAAACCTCGGCGTCGAGCACAAATTAGGCCTCGTAATAATAAACTAACCTCCTACTCGGGCATTGTGTCTTGTCAGATCAGAGTAGGAAGGTCAAGAGCAACTGGACCTCAAGGGCACCCGTGGGATCCCCTGAAAATCCCTAACAGCTCTGCGGTGGGGCCGCCGCAGAGGCCTTTAATTGTTATTTCAGCATCCGCACCCCTCCTCCCTAACCTCCCACCCCATCTTCCCCTGCCGCGGTGTCCGGGCAAGCGGAGTGGTCCTGATAGCTTCATAATGAGAGGCAGAGTCCACAGGGAGCAGGCTAGTGACTTCCAAATGCATTGCCCTTGTTAGCGATGTTTGGCGCGCAGCTCCATTGTTACAGATGTCGGTAATAGAGCGCTAATAGAGATCCATTACCCTTAGCTTGATTGTGTGCATGTGATGTGGCGAGGGCAAAGAGCCTCACAAGATGACGCCGCTCACAGCTGACCTCTGCCTCCTCATCAAACTCATTTCATTTAGTCAAACCCATAGGTGGGTCCATTTCAATTTTTTTTTAAATCAATGTAATCAATTTATAACACGCCAAATCACAACAACAGTTACCTCAAGGTGCCTCACACAAAACCGTTCAGAATTAAATTCAAAGTAAGTGAGGAAATTAAAACATTCAAATACACAAGTAAAAGAATAAAACAGATAAAATAAAAACTATTCATGAGAAAGGGAGTAAAAATACGTTTTTAGTCTTGACTTACAAATGTCCACGGAATCTGAGTGCGTCACGGCCGTAGAGAGACTGTTCCATACAGCGGGTGCACGATAAGAGAAGGCCCCCGACTACTTCTTCACCCTGGTAACACACAGTAGTCCCGCATCCTGCAACCGCAGAACCCGGGCCGGTATGTAGGGCTTCACCAAATGGGCCAGGTAAGAAGACCTTAAAATCTTACAGAGACAGGAAGCCAGTGCAAAGAAGCCAGAATGGATGTAATATGGTCAAACCTTTTGCTTTGTGTTAAAAGTCTGGCAGCAGCATTCTGAACCAGCTGGAGACCCCAAATGCTGGACTGCAGTAACCCTGAAAATAGAACATTGCAGTAGGGTCTCAGCATCAGCCATCCAGGGTTTTCATGTATCCCATAATCCCTTGCGTGCTAGAGAGTTTCTGTAGTCAAACAACATAGAGAATCCACATGATGACAGTTGTAAATGAATGTTATACTACAAAAATGTAATTCTTTATGCTTTTTGGCACGTTAATAAGAGACTGCTGCATGATACCCTGAAAACTTGCTAAAACAATTATAACAAATAATCCGTGTTGGCTATGTTTAATCTGCGTGGAATTTAATAAACGGAAACCAAATTTCAGACATATTATATATATTAGTCTGGAACAAAGAGGACAAACAGTGTTGTAAAGAACAATAATCAAGGCGTTAAAAAGCAAACTTCACTTTCCCCCAGAACGACATGATCAGGAAGCGATCACAGCTCACAGCAGCTCCCACTGAAAATAACGGAGAGACAGACTGTGATTCTCACAGTCAAAACAAACACAATAACAACGTCTATAAACCCAGAGAATATAGTCATGAGAGTTTTAGGGACAATATAAAAATAGTTTTATGTTGAGATGTTAATGGTGTTGTCCATGTGCAGCGGTTAAAGTGCAGCCTGATCAGAGGGTCTCAATGCAGTTCTCAATGTTACTGAGATCTCGCAGCGTGGCGACCTCTCAGAGGTTTTGCGGGATTTGAAACCTGAAAAGGGTGGATGGACAGGATGGGGCGAATCCTCACTATATTTTGCAGATGGAAAAAACAGTCCTGGTAATATCCTTAATATGGAGGTCAAAGGAAAACTTGGGATCAAAAATTACCCCAAGTTTTCCTTACTTTGTCTGTATGATGTGTGACACATGAACCCGGCTGCAGCGCCAGCTGGTCAGATTGATGCAGATGTCCCGCTGGACCAAGAACCATCATTTGAGTCTTATCAGTGTTTAAAAGTAGGACGTTGCTAGACATCCAGCTTCCCACTGATGCAAGACAGTCCTACAGAAATTTTATGGGAATGAGATTTCCCACAGTACAACTGAGTATCATCAGCATAACAGTGAAAGGTGATCCCAAAACTCTGCAGTATACACCAAAGGGGTGCTACATAAAGGCAGAAAACCGGGGGGCCGAAAATGAATCCCTGTGGAACCCCGAATTTAATGTGACTAAGGTTAGATGTACGTAGTGTTATGTCCGACGCAAATGGTGTCTATTGATTATCCGCTGTCATTACTTCAGATTGAGGATTGAAAGGTTCATTTTCCACATTTGTCTCTTAACATTTTTTTATTCTTAGCTCAGTTAAACAAAAACTAATGGACTTTTTTTTTTTTTTTTTTTCTTTAACCAAACATGGTGTAAAGGAGGTAATCTACCTGGAAGTAACAGCCATTAAATTTTAGTGGAGGTGCTCCAAAAGCTTGAATTGGAAAATGTAAAATGGAAAATTTATATATATATATATATATATATATATATATATATATATATATATATATATATATATGTGTGTGCGTGTGTGTGTGTATTGTTGGTAAAGTCAGATAAAGGGAGGAAGCATGGACACTAAACTCAGATGGTTTAGTTATAAAGTAAGGTCCATAAGTATTTGGACTGACATCTTTTGTAATTTTGCACTTGTGCGCCACCACACTGTCAAGATGTCCTTGTAGCATCAACTTTCATTGGTAATTCAAAGGGTTTAACAAAAATATCACTAGTCATTTTTATAAAGTCTCTTCATTTTCTATACATTTATACAAATTATCACATTTACAGCAAATTTTCCTTAGACAAGTCAGGGGATGGATGCATGAATATTTCCAAGTCATTAAGAAACACAAACACTGTGGAACTGTATTTTTAATCTGTCCAGAATGGGCAGTTCTAAAAAACTGAGTAAAGAATATGACTAGAGAGGGAAACCTCCAAGATACTAGGCAACTTTTTAAAATTGAAATTAGAATATTCTATTTAAAAAAAAGTTGCCTGGTATCTTGGAAGCCACCAAGATACCAGGCAACTTTTTAAAATTGAAATTAGAATATTCTATTCTATTAAAAAAGTTGCCTGGTATCTTGGAAGCCACCAAGATACCAGGCAACGTTGAAAGAGTTGTAGGCTTCTGTGTCTGTGACTGGTGGAAATGTGCACAGAGCAACTTTTGTCTGTTGCATCACCACTTATACAGCTTCACAGTGGAACAGACAAGGATTTTACAACCCCAATTCCAATGAAGTTGGGACATTGTGTAAAATGTAGATAAAAACAGAATACTATAATTTACAAATCCTCTTCAACCTATATTCAGTTGAATACACCACAAAGACAAGATATTTAATGTTCAAACTGATAAACTTTATTGTTTGTGCAAATATTTGCTCGTTTTGAAATGGATGCCTGCAGCACTTTCAAAAAAGCTGGGACAGTGGTATGTTTCCCACTGTGTTACATCACCTTTCCTTCTAACAACACTCAATAAGCATTTGGGAACTGAGGACACTAATTGTTGAAGCTTTGTAGGTGGAATTCTTTCCCATTCTTGCTTGATGTACGACTTCAGTTGTTCAACAGTCCGAGGTCTCCGTTGTTGTATTTTACGCTTCATAATGCGCCACACATTTTCAGTGGGCGACAGGTCTGGACTGCAGGCAGGCCAGTCTAGTACCCGCAATCTTTTACTATGAAGCCACGCTGTTGTAACACGTGCAGAATGTGGCTTGGCATTGTCTTGCTGAAATAATCAGGGACGTCCCTGAAAAAGACGTTGCTTGGGTGGCAGCATGTGTTGCTGCAAAACCTGGATGTGCTTTTCAGCATTGATGGTGCCATCGCAGATGTGTACGTTGCCCATGTCATGGGCACTAACACACCCCCATACCATCACAGATGCTGGCTTTTGAACTTTGCGCTGGTAACAATCTGGATGGTCTTTTTCCTCTTTTGTCCGGAGGACATGATGTCCATGATTTTCAAAAACAATTTGAAATGTGGACTCATCAGACCACAGCACACTTTTCCACTTTGCATCTGTCCATTTCTAATGAGCTCAGGCCCAGAGAAGGCAGCGGCGTTTCTGGATGTTGTTGATGTTTGGCTTTCACTTTGCATGGTAGATTCAAGCTTCTAGATTGAATCTACCATGCTTGAATTCAAGATTCAGGCTTCTCTACTATGGAAACCACCTGGACAACTGAGAGCCTACACAGAAACTTTGCATGGTAGAGTTTTAACTTGCACTTGTAGATGTAGCGACGACCTGTGTTAACTGACAATGGGTTTTTTGAAGTGTTCCTGAGCCCACGCGGTAAGATCCTTTACACGATGTTGGTTTTTAAAGTAGTGCCGCCTGAGGGATCGAAGGTCACGGGCATTCACTGTTGGTTTTCGGCCTTACGTGTAGAAAGTTCTCCAGATTCTCTGAATCTTCTGATTATATTATGGACTGTAGATGATGGAATCCCTAAATTCCTAGCAATTGAATGTTGAGAAACATTGTTCTTAAACTGTTGGACTATTTTTTCACGGAGTAGTTAAGAAAGTGGTGATCCTCACCCCATCTTTGCTTGTGAACAGCTGAGCCTTTTGGGGATGCTCCTTTTATACCCAATCATGACACTCATCTGTTTCCAATTAGGTGTTCTTTGAGCATTCATCAACTTTCCCAGTCTTTCGTTGCCCCGTCCCAACTTTTTTGAAATGTGTTGCAGGCATCCATTTCAAAATTAGCAAATATTTGCAAAAAAAAAAAAAGTTTATCAGTTTGAACATTAAATATCTTGTCTTTGTGATGTATTCAATTGAATATAGGTTAAAGAGGATTTGTAAATCATTGTATTCTGTATTTATTTACATAATGCCCCAACTTCATTGGAATTGGGGTTGTATTGAAAACAATTGAAATTTCACATGTATTTTGCCAGAAGGCACATGGGAGACTTGAGCTGAGATTTGATCTGTTATTTTTTTTTGTTGTTGTTGTTTTTTATGAAGATCCTTCTCTATTCTTTTCCATCTTGAATATGTGACTAGTGGTAAAAATGCACAAGTTCTCATGCTGCATCTTCGTGGCTTCCCTCACTAGTCACCTTCTTTCATGGTCACTCAGTTTTTGTGAGCGACCTGCATGAAGGGTTTGTTCTATGCAGGAATAGAAACTGTTCACCAAGAACTCTGAAAGTTTGAGATGACAAACTATTATATTTTGGGTCAGATCCACCAAAACAGACATGCCAGGACATTTTAAGAGTTCTTGTAGCATTACTTGGTCACACCAATTTCCTTCCCAAAGCATAAATTGGTAAACATTAATTATTATTAAGTATTATGACTCTACAATGATGAGTAGCACCCCCCCCCCCCGAATGATAGTTGGTTAATTGCCCACCCAAAACACGTACCTTACAATAAATACATTTCATGATCCCAACCATTCTGGTTTCATGTTTTTTTTCCTGTGATACGTCACAAAATGCATTACATTTTCGTGGCACAATCACGAAAATCTACTCCATTTCATGATTGTATCACAAACTAGTAGATTAAATCACTTTTTGTGATGCCATCACATTTGTCGTGAGATCAGGTTGCCCCAACACATCGTTAAAAAAAAACAAAAAAAAAAACTCACCAGTGCACGCTAATAGTAGCTGGGTGACAATGATGTCATTTTGATAGGAAGGCGGAACAGATCTGACACCGTCTGGCACTAAACAAGCGATTTGTGATTTGTTTATTTTTATTAATGATGAAATTTGACATTTTATCAAAATATATGGAGGAGTGGGCGTTCCCAGGAATGTAATTGTGTTCGCTTTTGGACATCCGCCCATCCTCTCTTCAGGGTAAATAGCTTTCTTCTTCAGCAGTAATTCTGGAGAAACCGTTGTGATGGGGAGGTGATGGTCTAGTGGTTAAGCGTTGGACTTGAGACCAGAGGATCCTCGGTTCAAGCCCCACCTGGCTGGGTCCTTGGGCAAGGTCCTTAATCCCCTAGTTGCTCCCGGTGTGTAGTGAGCGCCTTGTATGGCAGCACACTCACATCGGGGTGTGTGTGAATGGGTGAATGTGAGGCATCAATGTAAAGCACTTTGAGCTTCTGATATAGATGGAAAAGCACTATATAAATGCAGTCCATGATGTAATATGAAATAATTAGAACTCTCCATCTTCTGGTGGCCTAAGTACACTGTTAAAAGTCCATTATTCTGTCAGAATTGAGAGACGTCGTCCCAAACGCTGCCTTCCACATTTGTTGCATATAGCGCCACACCTGGACAGCGTGCCTTTGGGAATGTTGGATGGTATTTGGTGCTTGAAGTTGAGCTCTGCACTGGAAAATATTGTTGGAGAGGAAGCCAGTGTGCAGTGCAGAACAATTGAATAACAAATTGCATGTTGCCCTCAGGACAGAAGGTAGACAGAAACATTAAATTAATGAGCCCAGAAGAACTTTGTCACAAATGAATCATGTAAATACATTGATCTTCTCCTCTCCCGTCTATTTTCTTCCCCTCCTAATGATTTCTTTTCCAACCATTTGTACATTGCAGGGAAAAAGAAAAAACCTGCTCTGTTTTTCACCAGCGCTGCCTCTCGGTAAACACTCTTCCTTCTTATCTGCACGCTGCCTTCTCCCTAGGCTATGGAGCAGATTTTTCATTTAGCTAAAAGCTCGGTAAGAGGTCTATGAGAATGATAATCCTACCACGGGCCGCAGCTGGCGTTTCCACGGCGTGGATGATTAGTCGAGAACATTTTGCATTCGACCTGGAGAAATTCTCTCAGTGGGAAGTTCGCATCCGCTTAGTATCTTTTTCGGCAGGGCCCCTCTCGTGGCCCTCACCCCTCCCTCTTCGTATGCTCCAGAGGAGGTTTTTATAATGGATGATGGGAGGGGGAGTCGGCATTTACCTCCTACTCTCCACAAATACCGTCAGTCCCGTCACCGCTGATGATGACGCTCAGTGACCTTCGTCAGATATGTTTCTAATTGCTTTTGAGGGTGTTTTAGCGCCTCCCCGGTCCACGTTGTCCCCGTTTTCCACAGATATGAGGAGAGGGATTCCCTCAGACGGAATTAAGGTGGCGAACAGGAGGAACAGGTCATGAATGCGCTCGTCTCATTTGTCTGACAGGTTTAAACGTTTATTAAAAGCCTTCAGCTCTAATTCCCTCAAGCAGGTGTAAGCTTCAGTTGAGGTGTGAATTATATCCAATCTAGCAGATACGCTCATAATATGACGAAGGTGAGCTAAGCTGTTCCAGGTGGAAATTGAATAAGTCATGGTTTCTGTGCGTAATCCATCCGTGCATTGTCAAAGACAGACTGGAAGCATCGTTTCCCCTGTCGGCTTGTGCAGAAACACTAAAATCTGTGTTTGAGGCTTTGTAGCATCACATGGGTTTGTTGGTTTGTTTAAAAAAAGGGGGTTGGATCGTGAATAGACATCTAGATCTGACTCCAAATTTAAAAGTTCAGAATCCACATCCAATGCAAAATTTCTGCTCATTTTTAGGAACGTGGGTTGTTGTAATGTGCTGTGTTTCATAATTAGGGAAAATTCATCAAGACATTTTCTTTCTCTACTCCTTTGCCAGATAGTTGAGCTGGGTTACCAGTATGTAGACCTGGGTCTTATTCCTGGCCACATTACCCCGGTCTGTGTCCATTTCCATAGTCTCAGTCCACCCAGCTGTAACTGGGTACTGGTCTTGGCTGGGGAAGTAACCTGTGATGGACGGGCGTCCCGTCTAGGTGGAGACACTCATCCATTTCATCGTACAAAATCCAGGGATGTGTCCCGGCACTAGTGGTCCTCAAGCCCTGAACAGGATTTACTTGCTCTTTTTCCAAACCCAGCCCATCTATTCCACCAGGTTTTATGAACTCTAGGGATGGGACAACTAGTCATAATAGTTGACTATGACTAGCTAACGTCCGACTCGTCGACTAGTCGAAAGCCATGTATTAAGTTCATTTAACCCTTAAAAGAACAGACCTGCTGGAGCTGCCACCGTGTGAACCTCAGGAGGTGAGTTAGTCAGCTCAAACGGCTCGTCTGTTGACTGTCACCATGAAGCTTTGAAATTGGCTTAATTCGTTCAATGTCAAATTTAGTCACCGACTAATATGACCTAGTCGACTAGTCGGGTACCATTAGTCATTGACTTGTCGGCGACTAATGGTACCCGACTAGTCGATTATTCAGGATGACAAATGATTTTCATCAGTTGTCCCAAACCTCATGAAAACCCTTTCTTTAGATGTCCTTAGACAAGTTATTTAAACTTTAAATATCTTCTAGAAGTTTTATGCAATAATTTTTATTATGCCTCCAACATTTTCTCCACCTTTTAACAATAATAAAGTTATGTAAAACTTTATAGTTAACCAGCTGAAAAAACACATTTATGTTTCCTAGCTTCTCCCATTAAACATGATCTACTGCAAATTTCAATTTTTATTCCAGGTTGGACCACATCTTGTTACCATTTTTTAAAATGAAAGTTGGTTCATTACTTCTGTCAGTGAGGTCACATTTTCAGTGGGTTTTAGAGTTTTGGAGTGGACAAAACCAGGATTTTTCTTTTCTTAGTGAGATTAGGCATTTTTCAACATTTGAGGAATTTTTATTTCATTTTTTTATTTTAACCCCTTAACACCCGGATTTATATAGCTGTATATAAAAATGTTTTGTGTGTGTTTTTGCCTTAAGTAGATGGTAAATAATGTTGAGATTATTAATTTCACTTTTGCACAAAAACTAGATAGTAATATTGGGTATTCTGGTAATGACTTTATGTTATGTTATAATAATAATGATGGTATGTTGCAAATTTGTGACAACAGGCATACAGGTCAATTTGGTAAGTTGCATATTTGAGTCAGAGATTGTAGCATATATGCGATGATGGGCGTTAAGGGGTTAACCTTTATTTAACCAGATTAGTCCCACTGACACAGAGATCTCTTTTGAAAGGGAGACCTGTAAAATTATAAAAGTTTCCAATTTTCCTAACCTGCATGTCTTTAAATGTGGGAGGAAAACGGAGCACCCCGAGGAAACCCACACAGACATGGGGAGAACATGTAAACTCCACACAGAAAGGCCACAGGTGGGAATCAAACCCATGACCTTATTGCTGTGAGGCAACAGTGTTAACCACTAAGCCACCTTGCTGAGCTATTGCACATTCCTTTTTTTTTAAAAAAAAAAGCCTTATCCTCCTGACTACCAGTATATTTATACACGTATATATATGTGTGTGTGTGTGTGTATATGTATGTATATATATGTATGTATATATATATATATATATAGATATATAGATATATAGATATATAGATATATAGATATATATTTGGAGCACTGGTATCTTAAAAACAAGTGAGATTGTATGAACATCCAGTAATCTGGGTTTTATGGATTTGCACCAAATCCTAACCTGTTTTTAGATATTAGCACTCTATATATGCATTTTTTTTTTTCTAAATCTGTGCATTATCTCTTGAGAAATTCATAAAAATGTTGAAAAAGGGTGCATCTTGCAATGTTACAGAAAGTTGGTGACAAAAAAAAATCCTCAGTATTTCCAGAAATGAATTTTGAAGTGGATTCAAAGATTTTTTCCACAAAATTACAAGGAAAAAAAAAAGATTAAAAGAGAACGGGCACCTGTTAGGACACTTCTTCAAGTTTTAGCAGAGGCATACACTCTCTGAGTACTGGTCGAGTTAGACTTTAATTTTGGCAGCAATAAGTTTAAAATAAAACAATGTATACCCTAATTTTAAAAAGGATTTATGCCATAGACTGAAAAATGTAGAGAACACATGGAGTTTTTTTTTTGGTTTTTGGCGCCCCGGGTCACATCACAACATGCACACAGTGGATGGACAATGTTCACCGATGCAGCTAACACAAATAACTATTTACTTTCCTCCGAGCATCATCTGCCACCTGGTTTTACTTATGAATACAGAATATTCCTCGGAGGATTTTCAGAAGGAACATGAGCATGATGAAAAAAATCCCATTTAGATTATTTATTTGATTTCTGGTCCTTTGAATCTGCTAATATCAAAGATTTTGTTTGTGGACGAACTTTCTGCTGCGTAACCACAGCAGCCTGCAGTAGATGAAGGAAAGCACTCGTGTAATTATGACCATTTATATCCCATCACTGTTTGTGCCGAGGGAGGTTCTAAACCCAGCAGTCAAACACTTCGACTGCAAGGTCACAAGACTCCCAATAAAATACGTCTCCAAAAACAAGATAAACGACGGCTTTTTGCAGTTCATCCATCTGGATGAATGTAGATCCTTCACACGTGTCGTCGAGTGGAGACACTGTGCACAGACACTGTGTGCACGCTGTCCAGCATCCACTCTAAAAATATCAGTTTGGAACATAAAGCCCCCGAGCATGTTTTAATTTTTATGGGAAAGCCGGAGGAGTGTCCCTGCTGAGTACTGTGGCACCATTGTCCTCCCGGGTTAGAATGAAAAAGAAGCACGCTGGATGAATGCAGTCATGTGACCTGAAGGAACGACCCATGTGTGCGGTGATGATTAGCCTTTGGCAACCGGAGGGCGCTGACCTCTGGGCGCAGCAGAAAACAGGCGTGCACGTTTAAAGCTAAACAACGTGGATTCCATGTGTTTAAATATGTTTTGTTTTCATATACAGTTTGAATTTTCAGACCAGCAGCGACTCGTTATGGACAAATCTGGATTTACTGCACCAATCTGTGTTCATGAGCTTTAAGAAAATTGATCATAAGGGCCCTTTGCGATCAGATCTTCACACTGTAAATTGTAAGGACATGACTTCCACTTCTTGATTTTGACATAGTTTCAGGCAGTGTTGTATAGTAATGAAGTAAAAATACTTCACTACTGTACTTAAGTACGTTTTGGGAGACTTTGTACTTGAGTTTTTTTAATTCAGCTTACTTTCACTTTTACTTCACTACATTTCCGACCTTAATTGCATACTTCTACTCCGATACATTTTCTATGCGCCATGCCGTTATTCGTTAACAAAAAAAACACAAAACAAAAAAACACACACACTTTAAAAGTTGTGTTTTCACCCAGAGACACCACTGATTACTAATGACTGCAACGACGTCAGGCCGATTTGTCATGAGGCATGTCCGGTAGGCTTTTTTGCAGTTGCACACTTGTGGGGTGTTTGTCAGGAAAATGATCATTTCTCTGCATTGATTACAGACCTGCAGCAGGTCTGTAATCAACTTTTCTGCAGCGCGGCTTTGCTTTGAACCTTGAACCAATCGAAGCAGTGATTCGCAGGTCGAAGCAGTGCTTCGATCTACGATTCATGGATTTTATTTCGCTTTATCCTAATTTTTTTCCCGCTGAAACCCTGAAGAACACATGTCTCTGAGTAATATTTAATATTTTTATGTTAAACCGACCTGTTATGGTCTTCTAAAACAGTTGATGTATTTTATAACTTAAAAATGGGACCGATGCTAACTTGTTAGCTTGTCTATGGCGTTTTCAATGTTAAAGGTAGCATTAAGCTGTTCGCATCAGCACGTTTGTGTTGTTTTGTTTTCTGTATAATTAATGGCTCAGCGTTCATTGTCGTAAAAGAGTCAAATTGTAATTTTTTAAATTTATTTTTATTCATATATTATAGCAACAACAATAATAGTCTACATAAGAGACAATAATAATAATGACTAATAATGTTACAATACAGTTTTAGAGAAAAAGACAAAAAGAACCTAATGAAACAAAACACAACAGAAAAGATAAAACCATGTAACTGTTGTGAAAGTGTAGTGACACGGACAAACAACAGGGGGCGCAAATGAACGGTCAATAGATGAGCCAAAAGGTAACAATTTAATGTTATGAAACGTGCACAACGAACATACAGACAATCTCAGAATATAATTACAGTCAAATTACAAAGGTGACGTGTGGGCAGGCTCGAGGATAGAAGACGTCTGTCCTGAGAAGAGCCGGAACCACACGATTTCCGCCCCCACAGAACCTGGTGATACTGGAGCCGCCAAGTCCCGAATTCCCAGGTGATCACCGTCCCCGACTGTCGGATCTGGTACTGCTGGCGAAGAACAAAGACAGTCAAGTGTGGGTGTGTGTACACCCAGTAACAACAGCGGTGGGAATGCCACCTCCACCTCTCACTCAATATGTTGCAGCGGTCTCAGATGAAAAGGAGCGCCGTCTTGCACAGCCTCCGCAAAAACGACCGGTTCTCCTGCAAACACAATAACAGATTTATAAATCTCACAAAAAGGCTGAGAGTATTACCTCCAATGAAGTATGATAACTCGGCGATGAGGTGGAGATGACGTCTGGTTTTTATGGAGTGCGATGATGAAGAATGTGTGACAGCTGTCAGGAATTAATGAGTGACAGCTGTCACTCCCGGCTGTGTCCGTGGCGGCAGCGCCCTCTCGTGCCTGAAGCCCGCACTTCAGGCAGGGCGCCCTTTGGTGGTGGGCCAGCAGTACATCCTCTTCTGGCGGCCCACACAACAGGACCCCCCCCTCAACGGGCGCCTCCTGGCGCCCGACCAGGCTTGTCCGGGTGTCTGCGGTAGAAATCGGCCAGGAGGGCCGGGTCCAGGATGAAGCTCCTCTTCACCCAGGAGCGTTCTTCGGGTCCATACCCTTCCCAGTCCACCAAGTACTGGAACCCCCGGCCCATTCGACGGACGTCCAGGAGCCGGCGCACTGTCCAAGCCGGCTCCCCGTCAATGATCCGGGCAGGAGGCGGCGCCGGACCGGGAGCACAGAGGGGTGAGGTGTGGTGAGGCTTGAGTCTGGACACATGAAAAACCGGGTGGATCCGCAGTGAAGCTGGGAGTCGGAGCTTCACTGCGGCAGGACTGAGGATTTTGAGGATCTTGAAAGGTCCAATGTACCGATCCTTCAACTTGGGGGAGTCCACTTGGAGGGGGATGTCCTTCGTGGGCAGCCACACCTCCTGCCCGGGCTGGTAAGCAGGGGCCGGGGATCGCCGGCGATCTGCATGGGTCTTCGCCCTCGTCCAGGCCTTCAACAAGGCAGAACGGGCGGAGCGCCACACCCGACGGCACTTCCGCAGGTGGGCCTGGACCGAGGGCACACCGACCTCTCCCTCCACCACGGGGAACAACGGGGGCTGATACCCCAAACACACCTCAAATGGGGAGAGGCCGGTGGCGGAAGACACCTGGCTGTTATGCGCATACTCGATCCAGGCCAGATGGTTACTCCAGGCCGTCGGGTGCGCGGATGTGACGCAGCGGAGGGTCTGTTCCAGTTCCTGGTTGGCCCGCTCTGCCTGTCCGTTCGTCTGTGGATGGTACCCGGACGAGAGGCTCACGGTGGCCCCCAGTTCCCTGCAGAAGCTCCTCCAGACGTGTGAGGAGAACTGGGGACCACGATCTGAGACGATGTCGGTGGGTATCCCATGCAGACGGACAACATGGTGGACCAGGAGGTCTGCTGTCTCCTGGGCTGTTGGGAGCTTCGGGAGGGCCACGAAGTGGGCCACCTTGGAGAATCGGTCCACTATCGTGAAGATGGTGGTGTTGCCCTGGGACGGCGGGAGGCCCGTGACGAAATCCAGGCCGATGTGGGACCAGGGGCGATGAGGCACAGGAAGCGGTTGGAGTAGTCCTTGGGCCTTCCTGTGGTCAGCCTTGCCCCTGGCACAGGTGGTGCAGGCCTGGATATACTCCCGGACGTCAGCCTCCATAGACGCCCACCAGAAGCGCTGCCGGACAACTGCCATGGTCCTTCGCACCCCTGGATGACAGGAGAGCTTGGAACTGTGACAGAAGTCCAAGACTGCAGCTCTGGCCTCTGGTGGGACGTATAAATGGTTCTTCGGACCTGTACCTGGGTCCGGGCTCCGTGCCAGGGCCTCCCGGACGATCTTCTCCACGTCCCAGGTGAGGGTGGCCACGATAGTGGACTCCGGTAGGATGGGCTCCGGTGGATCCGACAGTGCAGTTTTGACCTCCTCTTCGTGTACCCGGGACAAGGCATCCATCCTCTGGTTCTTGGTCCCGGGGCGATAGGTGATCCGGAAGTCAAAACGCCCGAAGAACAGTGACCAGCGGGCTTGCCTGGGGTTCAGCCGCTTGGCGGTCCTGATATACTCCAGGTTCCGATGGTCAGTGAAAACCGTGAACGGCACAGATGCTCCCTCCAACAGGTGTCTCCACTCCTCAAGAGCCTCTTTCACCGCAAGGAGTTCTCGATTGTCGACGTCATAGTTCCGTTCAGCCGGGGTCAACCTGCGAGAAAGTAGGCACACGGGTGAAGAACCTTATCGGTCTCTCCGCTCTGGGACAGCACGGCTCCTATCCCTGAGTCAGAGGCGTCCACTTCAACCACGAACTGGCGGCTAGGGTCGGGCTGCACCAAAACTGGCGCAGTAGCGAACCGTCGTTTCAACTCCTTGAACGCAGCTTCGCACCGATCCGACCAGGTGAAGGGGACTTTTGGAGAGGTCAGGGCTGTCAGGGGGCTAACTACCTGACTGTAGCCCTTAATGAACCTCCTATAGAAATTAGCGAAGCTGAGGAACTGTTGCAGCTTCCTACGGCTTGTTGGTTGGGGCCAGTCTCTCACCGCCGCAACCTTGGCCGGATCAGGGGCGACGGAGTTAGAGGAGATGATAAACCCCAGGAAGGACAAAGACGTGCGGTGAAACTCGCACTTCTCGCCCTTCACAAACAGTCGGTTCTCTAACAACCGCTGCAGGACCTGACGTACATGCTGGACATGGGTCTCAGGATCCGGAGAAAAGATGAGAATATCGTCCAGATATACGAAGACGAATCGGTGCAGGAAGTCCCGCAAGACGTCGTTAACCAAGGCTTGGAACGTCGCGGGGGCGTTGGTGAGGCCGAACGGCATGACCAGGTACTCAAAGTGACCTAACGGGGTGTTAAATGCCGTCTTCCATTCGTCTCCCTTCCAGATCTGAACCAGGTGATACGCATTTCTAAGATCCAGCTTAGTAAAGATTTTGGCTCCATGCAGGGGGGTGAACACGGAATCCAACAATGGCAACGGGTATCGATTGCGAACCGTAATCTCATTCAGCCCCCTGTAATCAATGCATGGACGGAGTCCGCCATCTTTCTTGCCCACAAAAAAGAAACCTGCCCCCATCGGGGAGGTGGAGTTCCGGATCAGCCCGGCAGCTAATGAGTCCCGGATGTAGGTCTCCATTGATTCGCGCTCAGGTCGTGAGAGGTTGTACAGCCTGCTGGACGGGAACGCAGCGCCTGGAACCAAATCAATGGCACAATCGTACGGACGGTGCGGGGGAAGGGTGAGTGCCAGATCCTTGCTGAAGACGTCAGCAAGATCGTGGTACTCAACCGGCACTGCCGTCAGATTGGGAGGGACTTTGACCTCCTCCTTAGCCTGTAAACCGGGAGGAACCGAGGATCCTAAACACACCCGATGGCAGGTTTCGCTCCACTGAACCACCACCCCAGACGGCCAATCAATCCGGGGATTGTGCTTCAACATCCATGGGAAGCCCAAAATCACGCGGGAGGTAGAAGGAGTTACAAAAAACTCAATCTCCTCCCGATGGTTTCCAGACACCACCAGAGTTACTGGTTGTGTCTTGTGTGTGAGTAAAGGGAGGAGGGTGCCATCTTGTGCCCGAACCTGTAATGGCGAAGGAAGCGCCACCAGAGGGAGCCCTACCTCCCTTGCCCATCTGCTGTCTAGCAGATTCCCTTCTGACCCCGTGTCCACCAGTGCTGGGGCTTGAAGGGTTAAATCCCCGCTCAGGATTGTGACTGGGAGTCGTGTGGCAATCTGTGTGTGTCTCAATTGAATGTTTTGACCCCCCCCTTAGCCCAGTCTCTAAGGGCGAGTGTTGTCGTTTTGGCCGTTTGGGGCAGTTTTTCTGTATGTGCCCCTTTGAGCTGCAGAGAAAACACTCCCTGCGGATCAGCCTCCTCATTTTGGCCCTGTGCGTTTCCCTAACAACGTCAGCAGGGGGAGCTGTTACCCCACGGAGCGCTGTGGTTGTGGAGCGTAGGGAGGGCGGCGCCTTTTCGAACCCGGAAGGGAGAGGGGCGGCGCGTATCCGGTCACGTCCTTCGCCTCGCTCCCGACGGCGTTCCTCCAACCGATTGTCTAACCGTATAACGAGATCGATAAGCCCATCTAAATCCCGCGGTTCCTCCTTAGCTACCAGCTGCTCCTTCAGAACCGACGACAGTCCGTTTATGAAGGCAGCGCGGAGCGCAACGTTATTCCAGCCGGACCTCGCAGCCGCGATGCGGAAGTTGACTGCATAAGCGGCTGCGCTCTCGCGTCCCTGTCTCATTGACAGCAGCACGGTTGAAGCGGTCTCTCCTCTATTAGGGTGATCAAACACAGTTCTGAACTCCCCCACAAACCCAGTGTATGCTGATAACAACCGTGAGTTCTGTTCCCAGAGCGCCGTAGCCCAGGCGCGTGCTTTACCCCGAAGCAGAGCAATCACATAAGCTATTTTACTAGCATCTGACGCGTACATGACGGGACGTTGTACGAAGACGAGCGAACATTGCATGAGAAAGTCCGCGCACGTCTCCACACAACCTCCGTACGGCTCAGGAGGGCTTATGTATGCTTCAGGGGATGGTGGGAGGGGTTGTTGAACCACCACTGGAACATTCATATTCTGCACAGGGTCGGCAGGAGGACGAGCTGCAGCAGCGCCCTGAGCGCTCGCCGCCATCTGTGCGGAGAGAGCCTCCACCCTGCGGTTCAGGAGGATGTTTTGCTCGGTCATTTGGTCCAATCGAGCCGTAAAGGCGGTGAGAATGTGCTGTAGCTCACCAATCATGCCTCCTGCAGACGCCTGCGCTCCCTGCTCTCCCATTGGTCGTTCAACAGCCGGGTGGCGCCCCTCGGAGTCCATGATGCTGGCCGAGTTATCCTGTTGTGAAAGTGTAGTGACACGGACCCACAACAGGGGGCGCCAATGAACGGTCAATAGATGAGCCAAAAGGTAACAATTTAATGTTGTGAAACGTGCACAACGAACATACAGACAATCTCAGAATATAATTACAGTCAAATTACAAAGGTGACGTGTGGGCAGGCTCGAGGATAGAAGATGTCTGTCCTGAGAAGAGCCGGAACCACACGATTTCCGCCCCCACAAAACCTGGTGAATACTGGAGCCGCCAAGTCCCGAATTCCCAGGTGATCACCGTCCCCGACTGTCAGATCTGGTACTGCTGGCGAAGAACAAAGACAGTCAAGTGTGGGTGTGTGTACACCCAGTAACAACAGCGGTGGGAATGCCACCTCCACCTCTCACTCACTATGTTGCAGCGGTCTCAGATGAAAAGGAGCGCCGTCTTGCACAGCCTCCGCAAAAACGACCGGTTCTCCTGCAAACACTCACAATAACAGATTTATAAATCTCACAAAAAGGCTGAGAGTATTACCTCCAATGAAGTATGATAACTCGGCGATGAGGTGGAGATGACGTCTGGTTTTTATGGAGTGTCGATGATGAAGAATGTGTGACAGCTGTCAGGAATTAATGAGTGACAGCTGTCACTCCCGGCTGTGTCCATGGCGGCAGCGCCCTCTCGTGCCTGAAGCCCGCACTTCAGGCAGGGCGCCCTTTGGTGGTGGGCCAGCAGTACATCCTCTTCTGGCGGCCCACACAACAGTAACAATGAAAATAAATAAATGCATATAGAAATAAATGTTTCCTCTGAACACCTAGTGAGTAGCCTACTCTCGTTTAGATTTTGAAACCTTGTTTCTGAAGTGTTTTTGTGTGATGTGCACAATTTTCAGTATTTTGACTAATACTACCAGTCATTTACAAGCTGAGATAAACTTTTATTAAAAAAATCTGTCCGTTTTTGATTATTAACATTTACTTCTACTTTTACTTTCAATACTTGAGTACATTTAGTTGTACATTACTTGTCATACTTAAGTGCAATAAATACTAGATACTTTAAGACTTTTCCTTGAGTAGCATTTCAATCGGTTACTTGAACTTCTACCAAAGTCATTTTTTTAATGGGTATCTGTACTTTTATTTAAGTACTTTATACAACACTGGTTTCAGGTCTCCTCAAGACTTGATAGGCAGCAAGAGATTGACTCCAGCCATCTACTCTGTTTTCTCTTTCTTCCTATCAGATGTTTATGAAGCAAAACTCCAACCTTATCGAATTTAAAATCTCTGCAGGATCACGTCTGTTTACTGTGGTGAATCAGACCTGAAGAGCCGAGTGTGATCTCTATGGATTATCAAGTTCAGCATCATTATGTTTAAGTTGTAGAGTGAAAAGGCAGATTACAGAGTGTAATTTTATTTTCGCCAAATCTTCAAGCTGTTCTGATAATGAAATCACACACAACACTCACATGGCTCTTTATGTCTTCTTTGATGTTTTTGTACCAGAAAGGTGTGTATCATAGCACATTTTCATATCCAGCAAAGGGGGTTTGTGGACGCGCCGGCGCATCTAAATGGACTTATCGTCATGTGTCTTTTAATAGATGAGTGACAATGTCACAGAGACTTCATTCAGCCACTTCCTGAAACTACAATCTCTCAGCTGTAAAATCGATCTCTACTCTAGCTGATCTTTGACTCACAGCCAATCCTACGGGCCAGTGAAGGTCACAAGCGCAGCAGCAAAACAGTTCGTCCAAATGAATAAATGAATAAAGGTGCATTTTCAGTAAAGAATTTTCTAAAAATGCATTTCATCTTTGCAGATCTAGAGCCAAATTATTTCTCTATACAGTAATCGACAAATATGGGTCACACAATATGAAAGCTGAGATAGTTCTGACCATTTTGATGTGCAACACATCAGTAAAAGTAAGTACCTCAATAAGGTAATTACTGAAAGTATCGTAAAATAAAAAAATACCATGGAACCCCAGAGGATTAATGAAATGTGAAACATTGGTTTTAAAGCTGTGGGTCAGAACCCCTACTGTAGGTATCAAGATTGTTAAATATGTCCCGCTTTGCTAAACTAGGAAAGGAAAACAATCTGTTTTATTTCCAACAAAGTGTTTACTTACAACAAAATGGCGTTTTTATTTGCATGAGGCAATAACGTGAAGTCAGTTACCATATTCTCAATCAAAAAAAAAAAAAAAAAAACCCTCTTGAAGAGTATAACTCATCTTTTTCTGCATGTTGAATCCACTTTTTTTTTTAGCACAGCACTTCCCTGGAAGCAAGTTCAACACCTTGACAGGAATTCAATGTAGCCCATGTGCACATCACAGGCTGTGCTGGTAACATAAGGACTTTGAAAATGCAAAAATCAGAAACATGGACAAATAACTGTGTGTTGGTCAACACAAGATATTGTTTGATGTATTTTGGACAAAAGCAGTCATCAGATGGACTGCAGGTGCACAGCACCATGGAGGAGTCATGAGTGGATTTATGCAGGAAGCCCTTAGCTTGTCATGTGTGTACCACAAGCACTGTTAAATTCAAAAACTAATCAAGATGGACAGACATGTGAAGGACAACATACTGGATGTTGTTTGATGCAGTTCGGACAGAAGAAATCATTGGACGAATATGGATTGCTTTGGGAACACCACAATAAAAATGTAAGTCCCTTTGATATATATTTTTTTATCAACTCCTTAATTTAGGATTTTTTGTGGATTATTGTAGTGTAATTTTTATTAATGGTGTTTATTTTGTTTTGTGCTTTGATTCCTGGAAGCACAACACTAACAACAACAACAATAAGAAAAAGAAGAAGAATTACAAGTTCTCTTATTGTAATAATGAATGCATTATTTTATTTACTTTTTTGGTATACAAATCGCACCGGTATACAAATCACATAGGAATTCCTAAGCTCTTAAAAAATGGTTTAAAGACCTGGTGTTTATCTGACTTATTCATATATTAAACCAAATCAAGTCTGGGAGTCGTTATGTGCCCAGTCACTAAAAAACAGCATTGGAGCAACAACATACACCTGACAAACACGTGTTCACTGCTCCGTACGACACTCACAGTACCTATGTATGGGTTGAATGTAGTGTCCAAGCAAAGTTTCAACAAGTGCTTTGTTTTGTTGCCCAGGAAGTGCTCCTTCTGCTGGACTTCCCAAGATGTGGAACTTACTGTTTCGTTTTTGAGTGAACAACGTTCCACCACAAAGTCTAAACAACAGAATCCAGTCACTACTCTTCCACCCTCGATTCATCTGAAAGCCAGCGTTGTAGTGACAAATCTCAAAGCCAAGTCTTGAGAAAGACACAGATTAGAATAACCAAGAACCTGGCGTGGCGGCGTTGAGCTCAGCAGCCAAGCCGTGCTTCCTTGGCAGCTGTAAGTCGTCGGAGTATCGCACCTACCAGGCAGATCGAAAATTCAAACACCGAGTGCCGAGATCTTTATGTGGATTCTCCACTTCCAAATAGCTTAGGATTACTCTCCGTCTCAGCTAATACCTGGTGAGAAAGTAAAGCCTGAAGGATGGGATTATTAAATATGGCATCTTTAATGTGTGACACGCTAATCACATCTCAGAACAGGAATACTTCAACCATTTAACTTTCGTTGAGGGAGGAGAGACAGTTTTTTTTGGAGGGGGAGTAAGCTTTCAAAAGAGCAAAAAGACCTCCCCCCCAACGCCATCTGCACCTCAGCCTGCAGAAACCTGCTGAAGCCCACGATGACAATGACGCATTGTGGCGCTGCAGAGGAGCGCGAGGGAGGGAGAACAACGCTCACAGCAACCCGGAGTGCAGGAAGTTTTTATTCCCACTGTTGTGGCGGACGGACCCTCCCCGGCAGCGCAGGGAGTCCTTCCTAAGTATTACACATCAGTCTCAGGCCGAGACGGCTGACAGAATTACTCCGATAATGATTCCACAATCCTCACACACCGGCGACTGAAGCTCCTGCGGATTTACGGATAAAGCAGAGTTTAAAAAGTTTAACAAGGTGAAGCGGCCCGATTTGACCACTCCGCACTGAGCTGGTGAGCGAACTTAATGCTCGCTCAAACCCCACACGCTTGACAGGCGACTTCAGAAAGAGGAGTGATTTGACAAGGAGGGCGAGGAGGGTTCAGACGCTCTCGTCTCTCTATCTCTGTCATCTGTCTGTGATCATTAATGCTTAAACATCTGAAGCGTCGCCGTTATATCAGCGTGGAAAGTTATTAAAGCACCCGCTGCCCTCATCCCTCGCTCTCTTTAAGGATCCAGCGCTGATAGTGGTGAGGAAATCAATGAAGGGCCAGCCGGTCTGGCAGACTTGACACGCAACAGAGGAAGGTAAATTATTGGAACTTTAATTACTTTGATCCGTCATGCATTGTAGCATTGTGTCAGGGAAGTCAATGCCATGACAGACGCCGAACAAAGGCCAGCGCCGCATTTTCATAACATCTTCACTCCCTTTTCCTAATGCCTGATTAAAGCCAGGGTGTTGTGGACCACAGCCCCCCCCCCCCCCATCCCTGACTGCACTGATTTAGAAACTCATTTTGAAAGCTCTGTTTACCCAACTCATTACTGAAGTCGGGGATTGAATGCTGGTCTATTATAGGCCTCTGCAGCACGGCTTTACAAACAAGCACAAAGCGCCGCGCTATCACCATTATCACATTGTACGACTGTAATGTATCGCACTGTTTTCCAGCCATAAATATAAGTCTGTGTTTTCAGCTAAATTAAGAAGGATTTGCCTCCACAATGGAGCCAGTCCTGTTTTGAGTGGCCACACAAGAAAATAATGACAATAAACCCAAAAAGTAAATGAGCAAGAGTGAGAAATTCCTTTTTATTTAAAATATTACAAAAAGGCATGGACAAAACTACCCCCCGGCTCCCCCACCCAGCCATTATTTAAAACTAGTCAATAATGCGTATTTGTGCAGTATTTTCACAGCAGATATTTCAGTGTTTGAGAAAATCTAAAACCATTAAAACACACAACGGATCTTGATGGCCTGCGTGCTCAGACAAACATGGTAACAGCATCACGTGCACATTCAAAGTGTTGAATGTCAGGAAGTATGTCAGGCATGATTTGGAACCATGCATTGCTAACTCACCTTGGGTCCTGGATGTCAACCACGCAAGTATACAACCACTCCAGGCTTGCCTCTCAATCTATATTATAATAGCCAAGTGGTGTCCATATGCGTGCGTGCATGCGTGTGTGTGTGTGTATGGCTTCGATCATGCAGAAACCGTGGAGAGCTGACACTTGCTACTTGGTATGCTTATGTATTTTGGGTCAAGGATGAATGCTGCAAAAATGGAAAGTTGATATGACTAATATATATGGAGAAATTGGCTGTATTAGCTAACCAGTGAACAAAGGATATTTTGCTGCAATGTACTATGGGAGTTGGGGTTTTGAATGTTATAGTGGTTCATTTTTATTTAACAGTGTTGTTAGTGTTATTGATTTATTGTTTTTATAGTTCATTTGGTTTAGTCAGTTTAGTTAAGTGTCATGTTGCCGTTACCATGAGTGAAAAGTGTAGTGTGTTTGATATCTTCCACCACCGTCTCTGTTTGTGGGTGTGTAAAAATAAAAGCACCTGCTTGGGGCAGAATGCAGAAAAGACAAAAAGCTTTGGCTTGGTTTTCGTTCTTCCACACAGCTCACCACGATATCTTAAAACCGAAGTGACGTCTGTGTACGTACATGCATGCATGCGTATAACTTTGATCACAGAGAAACTGTAGACAGCTCACATTTTCCATTTTATGTATTTTGGGTCGAGGATGAATTCCACCAAAACGGAACATCATAATACTGATAATAATAATAGTGTTTGTATTTGATAACAAGAACCTAAACAATTTATAAATACATTAAGACAGGAAATTAACATTAAAAAATAATTTAATTAACAGGAAATGAAAGGGTTGAGCTCTTCTAAAAACTGTTGAGGTTTAACTCTCTGGGGTCCGAGGACATTTTTTGGACAGTTCACTCGCCTGGCATAAATGTTTTATTATTGCTGTTAACAGCTCTCCCTGCATCCCACAATCAAGTTTTATGTCTCTTTTTTTCAGGACAACCTGTGTTTTCATAATATATATGCTTTTGTTGTCTTTTATAAGTGTAATAAAAGTTTACAATCAAAAATAAGGAAGGAAAAAGTAAAGCAAAAAATAATTTTCCACACACATTTATTCAAAACACACAGTAAACTATAATAAACAACTGTTTCGGCACTTTATAAAGGTAATTTGAGGTCTTGTGTAAAAGACTGTACAACAAAAAGGTTAAAACAATAAACACAAATGCACATTTTGAACAATATATACAAAATGGTGTATACGTTTTTGTTCGTTTTCATGGTTAAAGCAACAGAGTTATCCAGTAACATTCACATGCAAACTAGTGGAGCAATCCTGATAGTTACACACTCTTTGTTTGAGCATGTGAGATTGTCATCAGAGGCTCTCCGTCTGCTTTCAGTAATTGCTGTGCTTAATGGCACAGGGCGCATTTGGAGCCCAATAGTATGTACTCACTGGAGCACCCAGGGGGCTATTCAAATTGGTCAACTAGTAACATATCACTCCTGAAAACGATTTTTGGCTTTTCACGTGAGCTGAATCTGCCCTACAATTGGATTTGGTAAAACCATGTGACGGTGAACCAATTCCGATTGGACACTCACATTGTGCATGTCAACACACAGCTTCTATGAGGAGAACAAAGGTGGCTGATGGCTGGCTCGAAAGTCCGCGGCATTAACTTTTCAGCAAAAAAAAGTAAGCTTCTATCTCATATCATTAAAAAGTTATTTATCATTTAGTAAAGCTTGGTCTTAGCTATCGTATACGACGGCGTCGGCCCCAGAGGGTTAAGGTTCTAAAAACATTGTGGACTCACACACCATTCCAACTCATTATAGAAACTTTACACAATTTATTCCCACCCTTGAAAAATGTCAGCTACCTATTTTATAAACACTACCCAATCTAGAGCCCGTGGATCCCCACGGACAACACGCTAGTATCAACTGTTTATCTGCCACAGCTAGGTTAAACGTGGACATGTCCTTGGCCCTCTACAGCTGCTGGGGATCATGTCCAGAGAAACAAATGGCCAAAACGTCATAGCTGACTTTTCCTCACAATACAAGTGATAGTCCTCATCTCAATCCTCAGCTCCAGGAATACTTTGGACACGAGTCACTGTGATCCAGAATGATTCACAGTAGAGTCTCCAGCACTCTGAGCCAAATCTAAAGGCTTGTTCTCAGAGCTGACAAATGACCAGCATGTGTGGTAATTTAGAAACCCAAATTAATCTCCAATCATGGCTCCTCCACAAAAAAAAAGAAAATCAAATGAGCAAAGTCTTCCCCTAAAAAGTTCTGTAGATTTAAGATGATCATCTGTTATTAATGGCTCAAGTTGCAGCAGGAAAAAAACAAAAACCACTTTGTTTCAATTTTTCATTCATGTTAAGTACGATTTAGCAAACCAGTTTGTGTAGGAAGTGAAGGAAATGAAGCGCTGCCTCTGACAGGAGTCTTAATTGATTATCCGATGGAGGATTAGCCACAGATGGTTTATATTTCTGTCTCTAAGTGATTTATATTTTATTGTATTCTGCAGTTTAAGATAATCCTGCAAAATGTGACCTAATGAGCCACTTTGTGGAGGACAGAGGACAGCGTGGAGGACGCTGAGTTTGTGTGTCCGTATTACACCAGCGACTGTCAGCATTAACGAATCGGCACATGGGGTCAAAACCTAAAGCAGCTTCAGCCGAACTGTTTTACCCACCAGAGCGTGTCTGTTAGCTCCTCACTGAAGAATAGGAACATGACTATCTTTTTGTTTTTGTCTCTTCTCTTCTTTTTTCTTCTTCTTTCTGCTGTTAGGGGGCGCCACAGCAGATCAGTCGTTTCCATCTCACCCTGCTCTCTGTGTCTTCTTCTGTCTCACCAGCCACCTGCATGTCCTCCCTCAACACATCCATAAACCTCCTCTTTGTCCTCCCTCTTCTTCTTCTGCCTGGTTGCTCCATCCTCAGCATCCTTCTCCCTATATATCCTGGTTGCCTACATGTCCAAACCACCTGAATCTCACCTCTCTGACTTTGTCTCCAAACTGTCCCACCTGAGCTGTCCCTCTGATATGTTCATTCCTAATCCTGTCCATTCTCATCACTCCCAAAGAAAATCACATCTTCAGCTCCGCCTCCTGTCTTTTTGTTAGTGCCACCATCTCTAAGCCGTCCTCACTACTGTTTTGTAAACTTTCCCCTTCACTCTTGCTGATATTCTTCGGACATAAATCACTCCTGCCACCTTTCTCCACCCGCTCAACCCTGCCTGCACTCTCTTCTTCACCTCTCTGCCACACTTGCCATTACTTTGGACAGTTGACCCCAAATATTTAAACATATCTACTTTCACTAATTCTACTCCTGCACTATTCCACTGGGCTCCCTCTCATTCACACACATGTACTCAGTCTTGCTCCTACTGACTTTCATTCCCCTGCTCTCCAGAGCATATCTCCACATTTCCAGGCTAGACTCAACTTGCTCTGTACTCTCACTATAGATCACAATGTCATCTGCAAGCATCATAGTCCATGGGGACTCCTGTCTCATCTCATCTGTCAACCTGTCCATCACCGCAAACAAGAAAGGACTCGGAGCTTATCCTTGGTGTACTCCCACCTCCACATTGAATGTAACTGCTGTTACACTGTCCTTGTACATGCTCTGCATTACCCTCACATACTTCTCTGCTACTCCAGACTTCCTCATACAATTCTACAGCTCTTCACTTGGCACCCTGTCATAAGCCTTCTCTAAATCCGCAAAACAATGTAACTCTTTCTGGCCTTCTCTGTACTTCTCCATCAGTATTCTCAGAGCAAACATTGCATCTGTAGTGATCTTTTTTGGCATGAAGCTGCTGCTCACAGATCTTCACCTGTTTTCTAAGTCTAGCTTCTACTGCTCTTCCCATAACTTCATGCTGTGGCTGATCAACTTTATGCCTCTGTAGGTACTGCAGCTTTTCACATCACCCTTGTTCTTAAAAATCGAAACCAGCACACTTCATCTCCACTCCTCAGTCATCCTGTCACTTTCCAAGCCCCCCCCCCCCCTCAAAAAAAAAAAATTCCATCAAGTACACTGGTCATACTTTCCCTGATGTTTGCTGCAACCAGTCAAAGTGTGCTATACATATGTATGTGTGTGTATAGATTTTATAGAAATTATTTTTCTCTTTTTCAGTCAGTATTTTTTTTATTTTAACATCAATCATGAGAAAATGGCATCTCAGAATTCTGAATCGTTTAATCCCCACTTTTCATCATTTCTGTCAAATCTGTACTAAGGTGAAACAGGTTTCTCTAGCATTATTTCAGCATGTTTAAGGACAGATCAACAGAGAGCTGTTGGACCTTGACAATTTCTGTAAGGACATGTTGTTAACAAAGAAATGATGATGTTTTTCACCGGTTGCAGATCAGGTGGTTCTTTGGGATCGAAGTTGAACTACCAACCTGTAGACCTGGGTTTTATTCCAGGTCTGTCCATCAGCCTACCTATCTGTGTCCTTTGACAAGACACTTCATATTATTTGCATAACTAAAGACTTTAATCTATATATCATCTTCAGACCCAGACATGATTTAAATAGCAAGTTGTGTTTTTTTTTTCTTTCCACAGTTTTGTGTGATTGTCGCATGTTGCGTCACAAACGTGCATGTTGTGGCGTACAGTGTCTCATCAGTGTTACAACAATACAAACACACTCCAGGTGGTAAATTATGCATCGTGATCCATGATTGTATGCACTGACAACCACCTGCAACCATTTCCAAGGTTGTTTGACACCTACACTTTATTTTTAAAACAGAAAAAAATCTTGTGCAGTTTCTGTCTTTCTTACATCTGGTCAAAGATTTTATAACAAATCCGATTATGGCTGTAAGAATTCTGGTACAAATATCTCTTGCGCTTCCTGTTTTAAAACCGTCGTGCGCTCACGTTACTACAGTAACCTGTTGGTGTCCACACGCCATTACTTGAATGCACAAAAGTCCAAAGTTTCAGGTGCATCTGAAGTGTGAAGTGACTCCTTTTAAAACTTAAAATTTGAGACTCTCAGGAAAAAAAATGGGTGTGAAAAAAACTCACACTTCTTAATTTGTAGTGATGGCGTGGAAAAAAAAACCCAGCATGCTTTGCAGTTCTGTCGGGGGAAGATTTTTAAGTGGAGATTAATTCCGATTTCTGCTTGCTCAGTACTTGTAACACTAAAGCAATTTATATTCCTTCTCTTAACGATCCCCCCGTTCTCTGATTGCGGTAATGTAATCTAATTGTAATTATGATACTATCTGAATCATGCAGACCTTAACATGATTGGAGCTACTCATTGCATTAAAAACCAATTTTTGAATCGTGATGAAAGGAGCAGTGGAAAATGTGGAAGTATTACAGTTTTTCTTTATCTCTATTTTGTGGGGGGATCCCCCCCCCCCGCCTACAGTCTTAGCGCCGGTGTAAGTGACGAGGGCGAGTGGATCCAAAAAGCAGCGGGGAAGGCTGGATGGGAAATGGACCACCCCAATTAAACCTATCGGGCTTATCAGTAGCTGCAGGACAACAGAAAAAGTTCTGTCTTCCCACGAGGTTCAGCTTATCGTGCGCCTCTGACACCAAGAGGGGAGGCGGGAAGTAAGAGAGTTGTAGCATCCAGCGATGCGCATTTCTGCTTTAGTTCAGTTTGAGGCATCCTGATCCGACTCTGTTTGGCTGTTTGAGCCTTCCACCAACAAAATCTGGACACATTCATGTTTTTAGAAACTCTGTCCCATCAGAATTTGATGAAATCTGAGTGACATCAGAACAAAAATGGAGGCAAAAACAAAAGAAATGAAGATTGTGAAAAATGACAAAGGAATTTGATGTTTCTTTTGGGATTTCCGTTTAAATTTCCATTAATACGGCAAATCACATTCATGTCACAAATGCATTTTCAGCTTTACCATAATAAGCTACATGGGCAGTTTATGGCAGGTTCACTCTGTTTTAAAGCACTGTGACTGATGTTACATTTCAGATTACAAGTCCATTACATGTTTGAATAGAATTTACACCAAGAGGAGGATCTCTGGCACCGCGAGGGAGCATCGGCTTCGACGTTTTGGCCGTGTGGCTCTTTTCTCTGTCCCTGGTCCAGCAGACAGATGCCTGAGTGTTGAGGACCCCACTAGCTAGAGTAGGTCATGGGGATCCCGGCGTTTTACCTATATGGCAGACAGATGGTTCTTTTACAGATGTGGGAATGGACCAGTTTCTGTCTGGATGGTGGCCATCATCCAGGACGGTTCTATAGTGTTGTGGATACGACAACGTGCAGCATCAATGCATATTCCCTGACTTGACTTTGCTTGACCAAGATGCTCCAGATTGTCTTTCATTTTTGTCAGGTTGCCTTGTAACTTTAAGGGTGCTTTCCCACCTTCCTTGTTTCGTTTGAACCTTCAGTTTGATGTGAAACAGCAGGTGTGATCGCTTCCTCAGACACCGTCCAGCGTAAAGGACCAAAATGTGGTCCAACCAAAAGAGGTGGTGCACTTTGTGGATAGTTTGGACATTTGGTCCAGTTACAGGAAGTTGAGGCAGGCTGTTGTCACCCATTAAACAGTAGAAGAAGATACTTGTTGATGATCCAGGAGAGAGTAGAAGAAAGAAACAAAAGTCCCAAAAAAGAGACGTTGGTCCACATGGAAAGAGAAGTATTTTATTTGCAACTTGATTAAAATTAAAAGGAAAAGTGAACTTGGAACACACATAAACAGGCGGAACTACCTCCCAAACTGAAAACAAGCCAACGACAGACAGACAAACACACAAACACAGACATCTGCAAGCCAATCAGGCGACACGGACTATGTAGTTAATGACGATGGGACATAAATGCGTGGTGGAAAGTTCTTTAGTGTGAACGCAAAATTGTCAGGTGAAACCAAAATAACTTCATCAAACATCATGTTTCCTGTCGATGTTCCTTTTGTAGGTGTATTGTTTGAGGATTTTAAGGCTCTGAGGCTTGTGTGCCCCACAGAGTGAGAGTTACGGCGCTGTTGATAGCACCAGCTTCACCTTGCATGCAATAAATCATTGCAGAGCTGACAGCCGCACAGCTTTAGCACTAACGGGATAAGGACGGTACCGCACCTGTAAGCCACGTTAACGGTCGACTGCAGGCGTGAGGATCATTTTTATCGCTGTATGCCCGTGTGCAGTCTCATTTGAGTGTGGAGTAACGGTGAGCCCCGTGACTCCGGTTTAAAAGCAGACACGAGGCCGAGGTCAGACGGTAAGGAGCAATAACACCACAGCTTCCACGCTGCTGAAGGTAAAGAACGTAATGTATGAAATGAGTTGGTGATGCAGAGGTGGCAGGCTGGGCGACATGGGATAATGTGCAGGAAGCTGCTGTGAAAGTCTTTGCCCGCAGAGCGAGGCTCCTTCAAGCAGGCGGTGGAAGATAATTTACCTGCATTGCTTCGCTCGTCCTAACAGGTAGAGCCGCCGCCTCTGCAGCAAATATGCTGGTACCAACTGAAAACCACTCATGAAATTCACAGCAGCACGTTAGCAACCAGCCTCCTCTACAAAAAACAACTTGTGACTGGTAGAAGATGCATTCTGACCTCACACACGCTTGGGTGCCTTCCAATGCAACGAGACCAGAATCCATGACTGGAAATCCTGTTTTCATGTTTTCTGTCAGAGCAGGAAGAGTTTGACAGATTGGTATTTTTGAAATTTGTTTTTCCTTTACATAACTGGACCTGCAGTGTCCTCAGTAAAATATCAATTCACGTTTGTATTCTTTTGCTCATTGGCTTTGCCAGCAGATGCAGAAGAGCCCGGCTTATGCACTCACCCATCTGCCCTTTGGTTTGTATACAGTTTAACTCATGACGGAAAGATTTAGACAAAAGGCCAACAGGGGTGATTGCAGGGAAGATTTGATTTGATTGGCAGAGAGCAGTTTGCTTAGCTTTAAAGACATTTTGATGTCTGACGTACTGAGCTTGACTTTCAATAGTTGGTCATCTTTGTCATAGTTCTACAAAACTGATACTACATCAGTAGAGTGGATGACTTTTAAAAAAGTGAGGTTTTTCAGCCCTAATTTTAGCAAATGTATGATGTTCACTGGACAGCTTTCATGCAAAGTGCGTTTGTTGTCAGGCCCTACAGTAGTATTATAGAATCCTGATTTACGGTTTGAGATACTACATTATGTCAGTAATGCAGGATGCAAGCATTTATTGCAAGGGTTGAAAAACAGCAAAAGAAGGAAAAACTTAAATAGGCAGTAAAATTATGGAACTGTGGAACCCTTTTGTTTCTTCTGGCTGCTCCAGTTGCGCGGGGTTGCCACAGCAGATCCAGGTCAGATCTGCATTGGGATTTGGCACTATTACGACACCAGGTCTCCAAGTTCTACCTGTAGAAACCTGCTGACAGATCCTGCTGTTCCCAAGCAGACTCCCAGCCCAGTCTTAATCAGGACCTACTCTGCCTCACTTCAGAGAGCTGATGAGATCAGGTTTGCTCAGAGTACCACAACTGAAAACACAAAACACATCATAAAAATCTCACATGTGTTATTAAACTTCTGCTTGCAGGTCTACGATTAGAAATTTTTGGAAAGCGCACCCAACGGTAGCTGAATCCACTATGTTGAAGCACAAACTGAAAATTATTTTGTTAGTCTCCTTCACACTCAGAGCATGAAGATCACACTGCATCGTGAAAATTACACCGAACGCAGCGGAGATGTGATCAAACACAAAAATGTGCAGTTCATACTAGTTCAAGTTCATACTACATCCCTCCCTGGTTCTCACTGTGTCCAATGCTAAATTTCTTATGCACATGATGATGTGCGCACCATGTCCAACATGTTTGTACTACCATCTTGCTACAAAAAAATCAGCTCGTACCACATGCTCCTTTTCATTTATTCTGCAAATTTTCTTGTGTCTACAACAATTAACCACAGTCTACAACTACGACCTTTTCATGAGCTGCCTGTGGTGCTGATCGTTGGTGCTGATCGGACACTGGACCATCAGCACAATGGGTAGCTCACTTCCAGGAGCTCTCATAGCTCATGCCTGTGTATCACAACTTGCTTTAGGAGACGTGCATAAAAATGTACATTTGCAGTTATGCTTGTAGAAAGCACTCTAAAGTACAGATGGTTATCAGTTGAAAGAGAAGTAATTGGATCCAGTATTTATACTTAATTCTCTGAATGTGACATAGAAGCATTGAGAACTTGTTGCAGATGTGCCAATAACATGGCAAGCTCCAAAAGAATGTATTAACCAGCGCCATGTGGCCTTCTACCACGCTGCATGGACGTACCTCGATCATAGCACAAGCATGGAGAGGACGTAATGTCAACGCAGTGAGAACACCATCCAATCTTTCCCATCCGTGCCACATTTGTACTACGACAGTGAACTCCATATGAGGTTTTAGGTGCGTCAATGCCGTCATTACTACGTCTGTATTAAGTTCCTACTTCCTTTTTCAATTCTTGCCATGTCCACCTAAATAAACAAAACTGAAATGTTGCTTAGTGAGAAATAACTCCACAAGTTCCACATGTCACCTGAGTGGCACCTGACTCTGGCGCAGCTGTGGCACGACGGCCGCCACAAATTCCTCTGGCAGCTATCCTTACCATCCCTGAAGGATGTGTGAATCTGCTGTTCAAGTGGCTTCTGAGTTAGAGTGGCCTCATTTTAACCCCCCAACTCAGGAAATCCATCTGTGCATGTATTTCTTTCCTCGACGCACCGCCTTGCTCGGCTCATTCATCTGTGGCGAGCACGCACAGATCTGTGGCGGCGATTCTTCCCTCTCGATGCCCTGCTTTGCCTCCTCAGTGCCACCTGGGTGCTTGATTGGCTCCGAGGCGAAGATGCGCAAGATGAAGTGTGTGCATGTGTGTCTGCTGAGGGTGTGTGCCAGATCTGACAAAAAGACACACAGGAAGTAAACACAGTGCACAAAAATGCGCTCTGCCTTTTAAATGTCTGCTTAAAAAAACTCGTTAGTTTTAAATGATGAAAGTGAGGAATTAGTTCTCCTAAATAGTGTTTTTGTGGGTGAGTTATCTTCTGCTATCTTCTGTTTGTTTTTATTTATTATGGGTTGATAAATGACTATTTAGACGTAATATTAATTATTTAATGTTCTTAGTTTCTTCAAATAAGTCAAAGGGATCAAAAAATGTGAAGTTGAAAAACAATTTTTAATCAAAATCATTTTAAAATATTGATGAAACAGATTTAAGAAGGAAAATGGTAAATTCATGTAAATTAAGTTACTTTGAAATTTGATGCAAACTTTGTCAAACCTAAATGGTTTAATCACATGGTTCATTTTTGAATATATGTGAAGGCTTATTTTAAACTTGTAAACCGGTAAGAAGATGCTGTTTGCTGCTGCTGATGAACAATAGACATTTAAATAAAATTTAAAACTGTGCTAGAAAGAGAAAAGACGACACATCAGACTGCAAGTCCTTCAGATGAACCGAAACAAACAGTAAATGCTCAGAATGGTTTTGAATGTTCAGCGTTAATGGAAAAAGGAAAAAGTCCATTCTGGAGTTTTGTTGTTTTGACATTACACACAGTGTGAACTGCACAAAATAAATGACTGTTTTAAAATGTTTCAAATACAGACATTAAAAATACAAATGTTTGTCTTCAAACCTGTTGCAAAAAGGTCAAGTTTTTTAATTCGGTAAGTAAAAGTGAAAATGCTCTTTTGCTATTTACATTATTTCCTGCAAAGCAGCAATGATGACCTTGTTAATTTTTTTCTTTTAAATTAATTTCATTTATATAGCACCAGATTTCAATTTCAATTTATTTTCATTTATATAGCGCCAAATAGGGATGGGTATTGATAAGGTTTTATCAATATCGATGCCATTATCGATTCTGCTTATCGATCCGATTCCTTACCGATTCCCTTATCGATACCTCGTGAATTTTGTACTAAAGGTAGGCTTTACAGGTTTTCTATGTATTTCCTTGAGTCTTAAAGTAAATAAATATGAAATTAGTCACTGTATCCTTGATCTCTGGACACAAATAAAAATAAAACGGTGTTTCGCTTTGAAGTTATTAATTCAGACTGAATTCTATCGTTCTATCTTGACTTGTCAGAGAGCCGCGCAACGTTTGGAGCTGTGTGAACAGAACGGAGGATGATTCTCGTTTCTTTCTCGCAACGAGACAGGAGTCCCAGTTAGTAACTTTAATCCGCACAAAAGTGAATCACAACTCATATTCAGGGAGGAAAGTGGTGAAAAACAAAAAAGCTGAAACCCAAAATTACCCCCCAACACCACCTGCACGAAAATGTTTCAATTCTAGAAGCTCTGAAATGCAATCTGGGACTATTCCAGACAATAAACTGGAGTATCCATTTACGTGAGAAAAAAAATACAACTTATTCAAATTCATTCCAGTAGTATTCTGTTGTTACTAGGATGCAGCAGTTTTCTAGTTTGGCAGATAGTTCTGGAGGAAATCACTGAAGAAATTAACAAACTGAAAATATGATTTGACCGAAACAAACTGTCATTAAACTTAAATAAGACAGGGATGAAATGGAGGTGTAAGAGTCACTAGGTGTTCACAGGAAACATTTATTTCTGTATGTATTTATTTATGTATTTATTTATGTTCATTGTTAGTTGCTATTATATATTTTCTGTTGTGTTTCTATTCAGGTTTTTTTTTGTCTCTTTCTCTAAAATTGTATATAATAATCATTAGATTATTAATATATAATCAAAAATAAATTTAAGGAATATTACAATTTGAAAACAAATGCACCTGAACGTGATGACAGCTGCAATTGCTAAATGCTAACTTTTAACATTGAAAATGCCATAGACATGCTAACGCGTTAGCATCGCTCCCGTTTTTAAGTTATAAAATACATCTATCAACTGTTGATTGGTTTAACATAGAAAAGGTAAATAATACTCACAGACGTATGCCTTTTAGGGTTTTAGCGGGGGAAAATTAAGCGAAAGAAAGAAATAAACGAAGCAATCGATCGAAGCATTGCTTCAATCTGCGAACCACTGATTCGACTGGTTCAAGGTTCAAAGCAAAGCCGCGCTGCAGAAAAGTCGATTAAGGACCCGCTGCGGGGTCTGTAATCAGTGTAGAGAAATTATTATTTTCCTGACAAACACCCGCCAAAACAACGGCCACTCTGAAGGACCAACAGAATCGTTAAGCACAAAGCTTATTGACGTGGGTGGATCGAATCATTTCTTAACAATACCCATCCCTAGCGCCAAATCACAACAGAGTTGCTTCAAGGCGCTTCACACAAGTAAGGTCTAACCTTACTAACCCCCAGAGCAACAGTGGTAAGGAAAAACTCCCTTTGATGACACTGAGGAAGAAACCTCAAGCAGACCAGACTCAGAGGGGTGACCCTCTGCTTGGGCCATGCTACCAACACAATTGACAATACAAATATGCAGGAAATTTTGGGAGTCCATGCTGGTGTCCAGGATGGGAGGCTGGCTGGACTTGTGTGCACGAGGTCCAGTCCTGTAAACACCAGAGTTCTTAAATGGTCCGAAGATGCGCTGGATTTCACTACAGCAATACTCCACATTTCTTTTGGCCAAGGCGTCAAAGAGAATTTTGGGTAATCTCTTAGTTTGATCATTTTTTGGTATCAGAATCTTTTCCCCCCGGGTGACGACTGTTTGTGCTTCTGAGTTACAGTTTTGATACAAGCACTCATTATCACTGAAAATACGCAGACACACAAACACTTCCACACTTTGGTTAAGGTGGTGCAGCACTGCTGTAGTAAAAACTGGCCTTAAAGGTAGATCTAACTTTGAGTTTAGGTGTGTCATCTTGCCCTGAACATATGGACCTTAACATAATCTCCTGCTCCCGGGAACACGCTTCATTTAGTGAACGAGCTGAATTCCGTCTACTGCGGCCAAGTCGTAGGTATAATTTACTGATGATACTAATCTGAGCTTGTATTTCCTTAAGTACCCAGGAATTAGTTTCTGAGGAGCTGTGCAGGGATGTTTTATTCAGCACGGGAGGCCACAGGAGAGCCAGAGCCTTGATGAGACGGGATGATCAGGTTCTGTATCTCTTAAGTCTCAAGGGTTTCCTCTCCTCTCAGTATTAAAGACCCCCTGATTGGACTCTGGACACCCTCCAGATGTTACCAGCTGGCGAAAAGGGAAATCACATCGTGCTCCCTCGCTAGTCTCTTTAAAAATACTCATAAATATTGGCTCACAGATCTACACATTGAAGCCCACACACGTGCCGGCAGGTATCTTCTCACAGCCCAAACATAAAAATCAAATCATTTCACAGTAAATGAAAACAAGCTGGATAGCTGTTTGACCCGCGGATCTGCATAAACCTGATTCGTAAACACGACCCTTCCTGGCACAGCCGATCTTTGATGATGGCACGGTCAGGACTGGGAGCATGCACTGCTGCATGTTGCCACATCCACCACACTATGGAACTGCCTTTAATCCTGAGTGGCAAACACTCAGGTGGATGAGTTGTCCATCCCCACCTTTTGAAAGTAAACATTTATCTGCTGCAGCTGGGTGAAACATGAGCCTCCCATTGGCCTTCTCCAGCCACTGGATGTTCAATGTTGAGGCACCTGCGTGCTGGATCATACCCAGAGAAACTCAACTCATGAACCAAATGTTGTCACTGTTGCTCCTTCACGATGCAAATGATACTCTTTATCTGAGTCTCCTTCAGTAATTGTTTGTTTGACAGTCATTCCAGAAGTACCCAAAAATTCTCTGAGGAGACCTGGTACCAAAGACATCTAGTCATCACCCCAAGTCACTGCTTATTGTGTAAGTGACACAACCACAAAGTAAGACAAGAAGTACTTGGACCCTAATGACTTGGACGTTCAAAGTTGGCATCACGGTCACCTCTGTCCAACCTTGTGACTCCATAAGTTCTTCCTGTCCTCACAAGCTGAAGACCTAGAGACATGGACGTCACTGTTGAGATAAGCAAATGTTTCCAAGTTCAGACAGACAATCCTCTGTTAGTCAAACCCAAGAGAGCAATGAAAGCCGTGATCTTGGGGCGCTTTCACACATACCTCATTAGGTCTGTACCTTCTGACTTTTCACTTTGGTCCAAACCAAAATAGCAGGTGTGAAAGCTAACTCGGACAATTGTTCAATCAATCAATCAATTTTATTTATATAGCGCCAAATCACAACAAACAGTTGCCCCAAGGCGCTTTATATTGTAAGGCAAAAGCCATACAATAATTACGTAAAAACCCCAGCGGTCAAAACGACCCCCTGTGAGCAAGCACTTGGCGACAGTGGGAAGGAAAAACTCCCTTTTAACAGGAAGAAACCTCCAGCAGAACCAGGCTCAGGGTGGGGCAGTCTTCTGCTGGGACTGGTTGGGGCTGAGGGAGAGAACCAGGAAAAAGACATGCTGTGGAGGGGAGCAGAGATCAATCACTAATGATTAAATGCAGAGTGGTGCATACAGAGCAAAAAGAGAAAGAAACAGTGCATCATGGGAACCCCCCCAGCAGTCTACGTCTATAGCAGCATAACTAAGGGATGGTTCAGGGTCACCTGATCCAGCCCTAACTATAAGCTTTAGCAAAAAGGAAAGTTTTAAGCCTAATCTTAAAAGTAGAGAGGGTGTCTGTCTCCCTGATCTGAATTGGGAGCTGGTTCCACAGGAGAGGAGCCTGAAAGCTGAAGGCTCTGCCTCCCATTCTACTCTTACAAACCCTAGGAACTACAAGTAAGCCTGCAGTCTGAGAGCGAAGCGCTCTATTGGGGTGATATGGTACTATGAGGTCCCTAAGATAAGATGGGACCTGATTATTCAAAACCTTATAAGTAAGAAGAAGAATTTTAAATTCTATTCTAGAATTAACAGGAAGCCAATGAAGAGAGGCCAATATGGGTGAGTTATGCTCTCTCCTTCTAGTCCCCGTTAGTACTCTAGCTGCAGCATTTTGAATTAACTGAAGGCTTTTCAGGGAACATTTAGGACAACCTGATAATAATGAATTACAATAGTCCAGCCTAGAGGAAATAAATGCATGAATTAGTTTTTCAGCATCACTCTGAGACAAGACCTTTCTAATTTTAGAGATATTGCGTAAATGCAAAAAAGCAGTCCGACTGAAGAACCAAAGTTGTTACCAACAATGCGATTAACATTATGGCATTAAGGTGCAGTCATCACAAAACTGGATATAAACTCCAGACAGACAGCGCTGGCCACTTCCAGAAGTATCAAAGTAGCTTGAAGTCCAAAGTGACTTAAACTGAGACACATAAACGAATGTGCAATAAGTCAGAGCTGAAGGATGACTGGCAGTGACGAACAGACCAGGTCACATTTGGTGCACCTGCTTGTGACCCGTGTCCTGGACGTTTTTCTCTTTCATACCAAAGCAGGTCTGTGGGCTGCAGCAGAAATCAAACACTTTGAGTTCATGTCACTCTTGCAAAGAAGGAGAAACCTCACCACTGCCCCCCAGCACCTGCAGTATGTTGCAAACCTTTGCCTCCCTTCACCTCAGAGACACACGGAAAGTTTCCTGAGGTGTCTTTTACACCGCTGTTACCTTCTGATTGGCTGAGGGTTTGCACGAGCTGTCATCCACCTCCCTTAAGGGAACCCGGCAGATCTTTCAGGAGGGGGGAGGGAGGGAGGGGTGGGGTGGGGTGGGGGGGTGTTCCACAGAAGTGGGAAAAAAAAAAATCAATTTTCAGCTCACATGCCCCACTGGATGCCAAAGCCACTGAGGGGATACTGAAGGATGAAGGAGTTGACAGGATCTGACTTCCAGAGGTAGAGAGGTGACGCACTCCATCACGGATTGAGGGCAGCGGTGAGAGCTAACCTGACGCCGTTTCGAGCCTCTCTCTCTCTGTCGCGCCTGTGCAAAGGTACCGCAGGGGAATCTGAATGTGAAAGGGAGGCGAGGCGAGGTGGAGAAAGTTGTTATTGAAGAGAGAGACAGTAGCACAGGGACGGGGGGGGTAGAAAGAGCGAAAGTGGCAGAATTCATCGGTGTAAATGATGAATTACTTTTCATCAAGTGAAGGGAAACATACTCCGGAACAATCCAGAAAACGGAGCAGGGAGACTCTGACCTCGTGCTTCAGAGCAGCCAATATCTTCATTCAAGAAGACAACCATGAAATTACACAGAAAATGGGATTGTCATGAGCGGGCCCTTGAAAATCTTGGTGTACAGTCATTATGGCGCGGGAAAGAGCCTTCATCCACACATCATACCCTGTAAGAGAGGGTAAGCAGGGTGCGCATCCGTGGGCACACAGCTGCTCGAAACCAGAGGAGAGCGGTTCCACCTCACGCTTCAGGTCTGCCGTTAGCTTTACATCCTGTGTTTGCAGACGGCCGCATGAATCCTTGAGAGAGCGTGAACAAATGTTGACGAGGCGGCGTAATTAAAGCGTGATGGCTGTTTCTCTCACATGTGAGAATTCAGACATTTAAAAAAAGACAAGAATGAAAAAAGGAGGAAAAAAAGGTTTCGTGAGCAGATGCACGCACAGCAAACACGGCGCCTAATGAGCAATCAAATAATAATTAGGAAACACAAAGCAGAAAGAGGAGCCAGGCTTTGAATACAAGATGTTCAGGTTAATACCTCAAATAACTCTTTCTGCAGAATACAGGATATTTAACTGTTTATCTGCAACTGTGCAAGCATGCAGTCTGTTATTGCTTTTGCACCCTGCTGTCACCTAAATGCAGTTTAACACGATTTTATTTATGCTGTTCTTACAAACTATAAAATAACTAAATGCCCACACATCTTTGTAAACTGGTATTTCTCTTTTTAGTTGTAGAACACAATAAGTAAAATGAGTTATTAGAGCAGAAACTTAAGGATTTTATCTTGTAAATCACAAAAAATAAAATCACATTTCCTGGCTTCATATGCCTGTATGTACTTTTAAATATATATATTTATAAACTGAACTATTTTACGTCTAAGTACTGTGATGATAAATTTATTTTCAACATTTCTAAGTAATAAACCAACAACCAGCAAATACACACGTGCTGAAGCATGACCTTCTGAGAGGATATTTAAAATGCCATGTGTATCTATGTGTGTGTGTGTGTGTGTATATATATATAAAGTAATGATATGTCTCATTTAAATGGGTTTTTTTTCTTCTTCTTAATAATTACATGTTGACGTAAAATAGAGAGGAGTACAGATAAACATGTGGATTTTTTGGTTAAATAAATGTCAAAATCTTCTAAAAGCTGATGCTGGTCCTCTTCAGAATCAATATGAGATTTTTCTCATTGTCATAAATCAGATGGTAAATGAATGATTGAATTTATTTATTTGGCATACAGATTAACAATAAATAAAAAAACTCAATAAAAAAAGAACAACTTAACAGTGTACCCATGTGGCCAAAAGAGTGTAAGCAGAAGTAAAGCTTATAAATGTCGACAACCGTCCTTAGAATTATGATTTATTTACCCTTTGGCTCTTTGTGATGTCATAATGAGAAAATTCTTCAGACAAGAATGAAGAAAAAATGTTAGATGAATTCTTCCCAAACTTAAAGTTCATCCAGAAGGTTGGGGAGGCCACTTAACTACAAGTAGTTAAGGTCAAACATAAAATTTTTAATATTTGTATTCTGCAGTTTGAATTAGTTAATGCTTTTTAAAAACCTTTATTTAACAAGGTTAGTCCCATTGAGATTGAGATCTCTTTTGCAAGGGAGACCTGGACATTTGTAAAGTTTCCATTTCACCTAACCTGCATGTCTTTAAATGCGGGAGAAAAACAGAGCACCCAGAGGAAACCACACAAACACGGTGAGAACATGTAAACTCCACACACAAAGGCCACAGATGGGAATCAAACCCATGACCTTGTTGCTGTGAGGCAGCAGTGCTAACCACTAATCCACTGTGCTGCTTTTAATTTATTTTAAATGATTTTCTTATGTATGATTTTTGTTTTAAACTTGTTCAAGTATTTATTTTGTAAATTTCTAATTGTGCAGCAGTCTGTAATTTTTGTATTATTATCTTCTACTTTATCAGACATTCCACTTCAGATTGTTGGACCTCCATCCTCCTCCTAGTTAGCAAATGTGAGAAATCCTAAAACCCAACTGTGAAACCATTTTTGGAAATTATTTTTGTGGCAGTAGATGCACATTTGTTAAAATTTTAGATATTTAAAGTTGATTGTTGGTGAAACATCGATAATCGTGGCTGGCTGGTCGGACCTTCAGCGATCATTTTTCCACACTGATTTGAACAAACGGCAGCAGAATGTTCCAGCATTGGGCCATTCAGGCACCGCCCGAGGACAGTGCGTGATGTATGGCAGACCTAGAAATATCACAATAAACGCTTTGTTTTCAGCAGATGAACGGCGTTCTTCATGGCAGGAAAGTTTTTTGGGAATGCTGTTTACGACTGAAAAGCGGTAAATGTGAAGGGGTGAGATGGTGGTTTATCTCCAAATTCTTCTTGCTGAATGCCGGCTGTATTCTCAAAGCACAGAATTAACGAGATGGAGAAAAAGGGGGCGAAAAAAAATTGGGATTGTGCGGTGAAGAAGCGATGTGTCCGTGGAAAGTGTTTTGAAGGATCTGTAATTTTCAAAGTGCTCTGCATTTAAATGTCCCTTTTATTCCTAAACAGCCTTAAGACACTTTTCAAACTGCTCGATTCACATAATTAGATGGGGCCGACAGATGACTTGCTCACTGTGCCACGCAGCCATTAGAAAAGAGGTCATTCTCTCCGCAGAATGGCTACTGTTCTCGCTTGTCATTAATTTGCCACTTCAAAGCTGCGAGAGCATGTGACACTACAGACAAATGAAATAAGTTACACTTATCTCAAACAGCCGCCATTACCGCTGCAAACTTTTCAACTTCAATCACACTCGTACTTTTTAACAGTCTGTTCAAAGCCTGTTTATGTCCTCCACTTCAAGATGACAAAAAAAACACCAAAATGCTGTTATCTTCTTGGCTGAGTCGCCAATGGATGGATTTTGTGAGTGCTTGAATTGGTTTTCTTAGAAGGAACTTATCGTAGAAAGAACAAAAAAAAAAGTCCATCACAGTCTAACTTCAGAAACTTGCACAGTAGATTTTTGTCAGCATAGTCTAAACACACCTGTTCAACCGTTTACGTGAGTAGCTTTCTTTAGTAGCTTAGGGTGCGTTCACACTGTGATGATTAGCAGGCATTTGCAAACAGAGAATGTAAAGTTGATGAACGTCAACCAGCACAGAGGTTCACCAGACTCTGCAGGAGCTAAGTCAAAGTCAGTTGGTCAGTCAGGGAACACTGAGCTTCATTGTGGTCACAGAAAATATTGCAACACGCTTAAAATCTTTGACATTCATGCTAAAATGCCGGCAAGAGTTAAGCTCCGCTACCACTACATCACCTCTGCTAGTACGCCGTTATTGCTCTGTTTGCTGTAGTCAACCTCCGCTGACCAAATACATATATACATATACCTATTTATATATACATAGATATATGCTTGCATACACACATACACACGCGGCGACAAATGCCAAAAAAACATGCAAAATTAATCAATGAACTAAAATTTCAAAACCCAACCAGACAAACAATGGTACACAACACACAAGCCCGAAAGCAATAACAAAATCAATGAACCTAACTTTTCAAACTAACAAAGCAATTTTATTCTTGTAAAGCCAACTAAAGTACCAAGTAATTTAATATTGTCAGGACAAGTATTCCACATGTTAACACCTTTAACGTAAACACAATGACTTTTTGCAGATCCTTAATTTCTCACAACATAATATTCCTCTCAAATTATAACTGGAGTCCCTCAGTTTAAACAGATCCTGGACATGTTGTGACAAAAGTTTGTATTGTGATGTAATCAACCAGGTCCCAGAATTTTAAAATATATTTTAAAATTCTGGGACCTGGTTGATTACATCACAATTATTTGCCTTTTTACATATATGTAAAAAGGCAAATAATTGCAGAAAAACTGTTCAATAACTTTTTTCATTTCACCTAAAGATTCCTTGGAAGGCTGCCTACAGCTTAAAAAAAACAAAACCCCAAAAAACAAGTTCCATTGTACTTGCATCATTCTAAGGCCCCCCAAGGCCCCTGAAAGGGCCAAAATAACATTTTGCACATTTCTCAATTAATGGCTGAAAGGCCGTGTGTTTTTTCCCCCCTTGACTCTGTTCTTAGATTCCTTGTATCATTGTCTACCTACACAAACATTTTCATTGAGCTTGAGTCATTAAAGCCACGTTTGTCCATATTTGGTCAAAATGGCTCTTTCTTTGTCCAAAAGACTTCAGGGTCTCTTGACTTGATTTTACACAGGTATTAACAATGACGTTGTACGATTGTTGTGTTTTTCACTGATTTTCATGTATATTGATTTTTATTTCAGGTTGTCATTGCACACTTAACACCGACAGCATTAGTTTTTGAGTTTTTGTTGAAAATAAAAAAAAAATGTAACCACCCGGCTGCTGTAAAATGCTCTATAAATAAATGTTGATTGATTGAATGATTGATTTTGGTTTGTAAAAGAGAGAAATGATCTTGAATGCTTCTGTGGATCCCGATGAGTTAAGACTTCTTTGTCTTTATAAAATGGATTATTTTGCCAAGTTTCACAAAAATCAGATGGAAGATTTGAGGAAAAAGTAAAAAAAAAAAAGTCTTTGGAACCTACAACTTCTGATTTTAATTGAAACAGAGATATTGTGTGTTTCTTCAGAAGTTGTAGATTGTAAATTGTGGCTCCAGTCATGAGGTTTGGTTCCTGAACATCTCCTCCCCCCAGCTATAGCTCTTTGACAGTGGACCGCTCTGCTCACATCCAGCCAAGGTTTCCTCTCTTCCTTCCCAAATGTTTGAAATTCTATCAAAGAGTTGGCGTCTTCATCAAAGAAGCAAACTTTAAAGGCTTCCACCTTTGCCGTAGCCTCCCCCATCTCTTCCTTCTTTAATCTGGCAGGAATTTGGCAGTCGAAGGTAAATAAGTGTGAAATGGGACATGTGTTTTCCATCCTTTGCCTTTGTCACACATGTTCTCCTCTCTCCCTGATTAATATCCCACCTTCTCCAGGTCCCCTTTCCCGGCTATCCGCAGGCCTCACGATGGTCCGTCTGCCAAAACCATCCCTGTGCAGCCACCTGGAATTACAGCGCCTTCAAAGGCCGCACTTCCTGTCCATCTGAAATCCATTGAGCCTATCTGAGCAGGATGACAAGATTCTGGCCTATATATTTACACTGGAAGACGGAATGCTTTCTGGTCGACTGTTTATTGGTCTTCATTAGATGGTGGTAATTATAATAACAAAGGTAAAACCTCCAGCTTCAAATCGGCTCCAGCAGCAATGAAATGGAAAATAAAAAAAAAGGGCAAAAGGGTGAGATTTAAAAAAAATTGGTGTTGTGGAAATCCCAACCCCAAAGTCTTTCATTAAATGCTATTATGACAAGTGGTACAGCATAGATGAGCAGACTGACTGGGAATTTTCTCGATCCATTTTGGGATCGAGGCTGGCAGGCGACTCACTGGCCGTCTTCTGTATCTGTCACAGCAACGTCCAAGAGGTCTTTGACAAAGCTGGTCTCCACATTCTTCCTGCTTTCATTTGACCTCCACTGAAGGTGTTTTTTTTTTTTTCTTTTGTTGGTTATATAATATGTTAAACATCGTGAACAAATTTTAACAGAATAAGTTTACAGGTCGAGTCTACACTGTGGTAGACACTGCGTTACACACTACAGGAACCGTACTCGAGGAGGCAAAATATTTGTCTCCTGAATTTGATTTTGCTGAACTTTGACCTGTCAGTGGTGCTGGTGCCTTATTACTGCTGATCTTTTAGAGGATAGAATGAAGATGGGTATCATTTTAGCTAGCCATTTCATATAATCCAAATATATATTTTCCTCTACCAGAATATAAACTCAACTAAACTAAACTCAACCAAAATGGCTCTAATATCAGTTCCAAGATGAGACTTACTAGTGTTCATTAATTCATATTGATTCAACTTGTTCTCTGGGTAGCAATAAGGCTAGCTACCTTAGCACAATCACTGCAGTGAATCACCAAGCCAGTTAGCATGACTTGTTAGTACTTATGTTGATCCTAATCCCTGGTTCTCAAGACCAGGCACCTAAGTGGCTCTACTCTACTCTTTTCTACTCTCCTATTTTACTCGTCCTTTTTAGATATTTAGATAGACCTTTGTATACTGGCATAGTTCCACCTTAGAATTGGAATATAATATATAAGATATACCTTACTGAATTTTCATAAACACATTTGTTCAGATTAATATTGAACATGTTCTGCATATTAGAATTTTTGTTCAACAAAGCTAGCTAGCCTTGCCCAATTACTACAATGGACAACTGAGACAAGCTAACTAATTGGCACTTAGGCGGCTTGTTTAAAACAAAACAAAAAACCCTTCATTATATTATTATTGAGCAAATAATATTCTGTCGAGTCTAATTTTTGTTCAACAAAGCTAGCTAACCTAGCTCAAGCACTACAATGGATCATCATGCCAGTTAGCTTTTGCTAGTTAGCACTTAGGTGGGTGCCTTAAAAAAGACTAACGCAAACCCTTGACTAGATTATTATTGAGCAAATATTGTGTATATTGTAATTTTTGTTCAACAAAGCTAGCTAGCCTAGCCTAATGACTGCAGTGGACCACTGAGTCAGTTTTACTAGACAACACTTAGGTGATCATTTTTCTCTAATTTGATATTATTATTGATCAAGTAATATTTTATATATTCCAATTTTTGTTCAGCCATTGTCGTTTCGCCTCAGAGTTGTGACATTATGTATTCTTTTTTGCATTTTATTAGAATCACAATGATGATCTTTGACTCCTTTTTTTATTTCTTGTAATAAATTCATACTGTGACTGGAGCCTGAACAGACAGAGCCAGGAAAGTCTTTGTTATATTTTTCACGTTGAAAAACACAGGCTCAGGACATTATGTACTGTCTCACCCTGTAACTGTGGTTTGATTAATCACGCTGACTGCACAGGACTTAAACCCACTGTGTGATACCTGCTAGGATTGATCCTGAGCTCCAATAAGACACATAGTATGGCAATTGAAATTGGACCAAATTTTTTTAGCCTTGGTAATAATAAAAATACACTAAAACAGTGCATAAAAATCCCAATTGGAAGTGCGATTAATGCAGAAAAAGATGCCTCTTGTACTTATTCCTTTCAAGTTGCCATTTTTGCCAAGCTCGACTCAAACTCTGGAAAATGTGGTACATTTGTAAAGTCCAGGAATGGATATTGTTGCATCATATTTGGTGGTAAATTTAAATCTGAACTGGATCTCTGCCTGGGTGCGTACCATCCAGAACCAGAGACAGTTCTGTAGTGTGGTGGATGTAGTGATGTGTGGTGCCGGTGTGTACGCTAACCTGACCTGAGCCAGGTTCGGTCTAGAGTTTAGTGCTTTGAGTTGGCTTATGATTTGGTGTATGGATGAACTGGATTGATGTGGGATTGAGAAGAACCCGGTCTGTATTTTGACTCTAGAAGTTGCACGGCCAGGCGAGGCGCACGCCGCTTAAACAGCTGCAGACGTTGATGCCGATGAAGTGTTTCCTGATGAAAGTCTATGATTTTTAAATGACGTTGATGAGTTGGGTCTGCGGTTTGGGCGATGTGGGAGGTTCCATCGGCATCTGCTGTCCTTCTCTCACTCAGTACCTTAGTAGATTTTTTTTGGGGGGGGGCGGGGTGATATGATCAATGTTAGTTGATGGAGGAAAGTGGCTGCACTTGTCAGGGTTACAAATCTCTTCCACATGCAGGAAGGTAGCGTTTCTGGATGGCTCTCTCCAAAAAAGAGCCACATTTTCCTTCATTATCCTACAACACGCACAAGAGATTTGTGTTTCAATGTTTTAAATTTTGAGTTATCCATTTTGGAACAAAGTGTCCTGCATGTCCTTGAACACGAGTCAGGATTCAGATCATTATTTTAAATCACAGCCCTGTTGTCTTGCAGTCATTTTGGAAGGGAGCTGCTGTTATTTTTTTTCATCCCCCAGAGCTTACCTCCACATTTTGAGTCCTTGTACCTTGGCAGGCAGGTCCAACCATATGGCAGAACTAAGTGTCGATTATCAACCAATCTTGTATATCTCGCGTGTATCCGATAAAGCCGGCTATTCATCATCATTGTTGTTTTCAGTGCTTGCTGTTAAGGAGTGACATATGAATGGCATACCTACAGCTTCACTCATCCAGAAATCTCAGATGTGCTTGAGCACTTTGCCAATCCTCCGTCTTTTTGTCATTGAGTCGCACATGTTAGAACAACTGAGCCTGACACACTTCATTTTCCCTTGATTTGAACAGAACATTTTGGCATCTGTTCCAGTTCAGGTAGCTACGGAAACGATGACACCACTCCTGCTGTCCTTCCTTTCAGACAGGGCGTGGCTACATGGCTAGCAGCAGCTTCTTTCCATTTAAAGTGACAGGAACACATTTCTCATACCTTTTTTTTTTTTTTAAAATGCATCACCTCAGTGTCTACATAATTTGTTGACAAACTTTAATATCTCTTTCAAAAATACCTTGTCACTGTATATGAACTTGCTTTAACCCTCTGGGGTCCTCCAGATTCAACATTTTATCATAATTCTATTCATGAATCAGTGACAGAATGTCAGAGATTTTGTTCATCCTCTTCCTAAACCTACAACTTCTTAGCTGTAGTTTTCATCTTCCCTCAAGTCAATCCATCACTCACAGCCAATCCAGAGAAGTTAATATGCTTTTATGATGTCAGTTACTCTCTTATGGACACACACGTGTCAGTCTGGGATTTTGATGAAGAATTTTAACAGTTGTCATCACTGAGGAATTTTATTCATTAGATTAAGGATTTCTTTCAAAACACAAGACATCCAACTGACACTGGTAAGTGATTTTTATTATACAAATATGATCTTTAACAATGTGCCAGTTCCTTGCCAGGCTGCTCTCAGTGGGTGGCATTGCTGTACTGTACAGCACATGTTTTCATTTTGTACATTTTTAATACATTGATCGCAAATCTTTTCCATTTCTTACAGTACCTTTGCGATCCAAAGGCTTTGGTAAACCCATTTCTAATACCAAAAGTTCATCCAGATGAATACATGTGTGTTCCATTAAAGATTTAAATAATTTCTAAAAACACATTTCATACTTTCAGCTTTAAAGCCAAATTATATCCCTCACAGTGTTCTGTGAGGGATATAATGTCTCACTTTCAGAAATGCTGAAACTGTTCTGAACATTTTGATTGGCAACACGTGCATTACACTGTATGCAAGTGGTTTAAAAGGGGAATTAATGAAGGCGTGATGCACTGACCTGGACTCGCCGCGGAGTCTGTGGGCTAAAGGTGTGCAATAGGGCCCCTTTAATCAAATTATTGCTGTCCCATGACTTAACAGCACACGATGCCATCTTCAACGTCATGCTTATTACTTTCAAAGCTAGTACTACAACTAGTTTCAAAGCAGAATATAAAGTATATACACGATATTCAGCGTGGGATCCTGATCGAAAGGCTTAATGAGTGATTACCTGCGTGGCCATCTTTGCACTTTTCATGGACGCAGAAAGGCAGTCATTGCACTTCAGTTATTAATGAAGCTCTTAATTAGTTATAATTTCATGCAACTAATTTGCTCTGGATGCATTACATAAACATCGACGTCTAATTAGAATATTGTGTTTAAGTTGTTGGAGGAAGTGCAGAAACACGTGCTTTTGTGTTCATTATCAGGCGAACACCTTCACAAGTGTTTCAACCTCCAGCGTAAAGTGCTTATCAATTTACATATGCAAATGAACATGCGCTTTGGATACCATCGCAGTGTAAATATGAAACTATAGCTCTCATTCCTGGATGAGCAACTGAACAAATCATTCACTACAGGTCAAAGGTCAAATCAACAACATTCACAGTAGATGGTTTTTTGTTGTTGTTCTTTTGTAAAAAATCTGTCCTGGTGTTTTTGTGTTTTTACCACCCACAAAGAAATAGTTTGAGTCTGCATCCGTTTATTGATCTGATTATTACTCAGAAACAAACAAACCAAATGGGCTTGAGCTTCAGATAAGAGCTGATACTGAACTCCAGCCTGGATGAATGTGCACACACATCGAGGCTTCTGTCCACCATGAGTCATGGTGGCATTTTGCAGCCCACAGCATTCATCAGCAGGCAGCCACCGTCGGGCCGCGGCGCCGGCGAGCAGTAGGCCATGGCATTAATGAAATGTTAATGGCTGAATTAAGCTCGAAATAACCAGTATGGTGTGGACTCCCGCGCTACTCCATTAGCATCTGCGCATCATGCTGGGGTGACACTGCCGACAACATGACCCCCTGCATGCAGGGCAGGGAGCCCCGGGCCCATGCAGGTAGATGTGTGTTTTGTGAACGTGGTTCTCCATCTGCTTGACCTCTGCATGGCGGCGACTGGGACAACACCAAGAAACAGTTTGCAAAGGACACCTAGTGGGCAAAGTAGCATCAGGCGTCGCCTCCGTGTGATTGAGGAGTGACATCAAGGGCGATATTCACCAGCTTTCCACCAAGGAGTTTATTTGCTGTGAATGACAAACTCTGCTGGTGTCGTTCTTTATAAATAATTCCCATTTTTCCTGGTAAATGCATGCAAATGATTGAAATCGGTTAATTAAAGCACGTTCAAGAACATCCAGCTTCTGAATGTATTGGATATCAAGTCCTGGATCCTTGGGTACCAGTGGAATGACTTGGTGAAATGATTAGTTATTTAGGGAGATTCAGTTGAGTTGTACCACCTGCTTCATGAGCGAGTGGACTTTACAACGCTGTGTTTATGTAATGAGTTCTGCTCAAGTTGATGCCGCATGTCAGTGCCTCAGCAACTGGTTGAGGTCAAGGACACAGTCAGGTATCGCCTGGCTAAAATAGGTATCCACCCTTGATCTTCCTGAGTGTTTGCCACCTTGGAATCGGCGTTATTCTGTAATGTAATGGATGCATCAATGTGCAGCACCAAGATGCACCCAAAGACCTGACCTCGAGTCTGCTTTATTGCCAATGAGGTCATGCATTTGGCATTTTCTTTTTGTTGTTGGCTAGCAGGAAAACTCAACAGAAAGAACTTTTTTTTCATTATATTTGCTGACAGTGTTTGACACAAATGGTGGAACGTTGTAGAACAAAATCTTACAGCACCTCTAATGACGGGCTAATGAGAGGAGCTAGCTGCTCACTCGAAACCACATTTGACTGGATTAAATGTGCCGGATTAGTCATTCTACATATTTTAATGTTTAGTTGTATTTATCCTGTATGTTTGCTGCGACGGTGACCTTTGAGTTGGAGTTCAGTTCCAAGCCCGTCCTTCTGACTGAATGTAGCTCAAGATCACTGGAGTCTAATGTTGATTTGGGTTTTATTTAATTACCACTATATGAATGCATGTCTTGCGTCGCTGTAATGCTGTTATTGTCCATCGTTGAAAGTGTAATTGAGACCACACGGGGCATTACAGGGCAGCATTAAGGCTGAGGAGTTGAGTGATGCGTCTGTGCCGGACGCGCTGCTCCTCGTTTCTTAATTAGAAACTTAGATCATGAGCGTTGGCCCGAGAGCCGCACTAACGCACTTGCTTTTTCATCTCAGGAGAGGGCGAAGGGGCCGTCACGGATCGCTTTGGAGCAGCAAACGATAGCAGTAAATCTGCTTCCAAACGTTCACATCCATACTTCATGAAAAACAATGTGATGAAGATAAATGAGGGCTTTTAACCTGGTAATGTCCTCTAATTGTGGGAAGCTGTAATTGGTTTAAGCATTAATCAGATTTGAACTGGTCATGCTTAAGTGTTGTGTGAATGCGAGCTTTCCTGCGGAAGTTTTATTTGAAAATAAATGTTTTGGTGCATTATGGGAACATAATGAGCAAATACAGTGTGCTCTTAATGTTTGAGTTGCTTCGTGCTTCGTCTCTGCAAACATGTTCTGGGAGGAGATTTGTGTCTTGGTAGGAGTTGCTTTACATCATATATTGATGTCGCACTTAGTAATTTACTTTATTTAATAATGTGCTTCCCATTGAGATCATTATGGCGAGGAGTTGGAGCAGACAGACAATGCAGCTCCACAAAGTCAAAAAACAAAGAATCAAGTGATATCAATATCAGTTGATATCAAACAAGATTTTTTGTCTCTGTTTTTGTTAAGAAGCTTTTTGCAGTAATTTAGAACTTGTGATAAAATGCATTAATGTGGTATTTTGACTTGTCAAAAAGACAGAGTAAAACAAACAAAGAACAAAACCACTGTGCTATACATTATTGGACCAGTAGATGTCAGTAGAGTCAAATGAATTGTTTCTGTGTCCAGGAGGTTTCCATATTAGAGAAGCTTGAATCTTCGACTCGACTGGGTTGCTTGATGCGAGGACGTTTCACTTCAAATCGCAGAAGCTTCCTCAGCTAATATTCTTGCTCTGGTGGTCTGACTTCTGTCTGACCCTTGTCAAGAAGAACAAACAGAAGCCACAAAAGCTGGAGTTTTAAACCTAACCAGATGCCTCCTACCGAGAGGCAGACTGCTATTGGCTAGTGACTAAACAATTGCTTTAATTAGCACCTATTGTGCTCTAGTTAGCACCCTCCTGGTAATGGTAATGAATCTTTCACACCATCAGGAAAGGCGTCAGTCCCATTGTTAGGAGGGACAGCTACCCTGTCAGCTGAGGAAGCTTCTGCGATTTGAAGCGAAATGTGTTCGCGTCAAGCAACCCAGTCCAGTCGAAGATTCAAGCTTCTCTTCTAAGTCAAATGAATTGTTCAATGAGGCTTTAAGTGATGAAGCTTTTAGTGAAGTAACTGGCTGGGAGAGTCGTTTAAACACCCTCAGAGATTTCATCTCGCCATCACTAATCCATCTGTTGTTGCATAATATTTGCTAATATGAAATATTTGAGATACATTTCAGGAGAAGTTCACACTCCACACACTCCATCAGCCATTTTACAAGTCTGTACCTGCCCGTGTGTTCCTCCTTTGTGTGTTGTCAAGATCCCTGAAGTAAGCCCAACATGAGATGCATTGTCTCTCAGCGGGTTTCCGTCACCCTCCAGTTTGTGCCGCTTGAAGTATTGAATTGAAAATGTGCTTCCTGGAAAACTAAAACTGCAAAAGAAACATGATTTCCTCTGTTACACGTCACATGACGAATACAGAAAGAGTCACATATTTTAAAATGCACCACAAGGTACAGTACGTGTGAATGGGATAAAGACAGAGAGCTTGTTAAACCTTATGAGAGATGACATTACAATAGTACTCTGACCACAAAAATGGAATGGCACTATTTAGCGGGATTTACCATTCCGTTGCCATGACTATTTGAACTACAGTTATTGTGAGAGGACAGAATCCACCATTTGTGTTCCATCATTCAGTAGAAGCGCCGTCATCCTTCTATTGTGTTATTCCATAACTTTTGCGCAAATCTGCAATGGAAACTTATGTGAACATGATTGAACAACTACATCGTCCACACAGTCTGTGTTAACACTGCCATGAAAATAAAAAAATTTACCACAGTCGACTACAAATTTGTCAAATTTGGACAGTGTAATACAGGACTGTTGTCTGAAGAGTTTTTTCTGCTCGTCTCGGATCTTCAGACAAGTGCTACTATTGAAAGCGGTTCTCAGCTTCCTGATGCGTTGCAAATCCTCACAGAATGGACTAAATGAGTCTACGTAAATGCGAGCGGGAACGTTCATCTGTATTTATGGTTGATTCTTCTCTCTGATGTTTGCATAATTAATACGCCGGTGGAGAGGGTCGTGACCTAGCTGGATGGTGACATGGATCCACACTGTTCCTTCTTTCTGGAATTACACAATAAAATGTGATGAAAAGTATTCTATACTAACAGAATACTTTAAGATATTTGGATTTTTTTTTTTATCACAATCATACATTTACTGTATTTGCCAGAGTATAAATTGCACCTTTTCTGTATTCTCAGCTCTTTGAGTTTTCTGTGTTTTTATTATTGCTTTTATTCTTTCATTATTGCAGGTTGATTCCCAGGAAAGCCCAAAATAAAAAGTTATTACTAGGAATGAATGCATGATTTTATAATTGTATGAGTTGTATAAGAGTATGTTGCAGGACCTCCTAAACTATTCAAAAAACAAACACAAACAAACAAAATAAGGACAAAGGAAGCCCTTAAGGAGGAAGAGACAAAATTAAACTAGAACTAGAAAATAAACTTTCAAATATCTATTGATTATGGTTTTCTTTGTATTATTATTTTTGTTATTTATTTTGTGCCTTGATATTTGAAATAAACTTTTCAATCAGTCAATCAAACTAGGAGTTTGAGCTTTTGCATTTCTAATAATGAAAATTTTTAGACAAATCTGCTGTTAAAGTGTAAATGTGAAAAAAAGGTGTGACACCACAATGATTTTCACAAAAACGATGGATGAGAGAAGAAGAGGAAAAAAGTTATGGATTTAAAAAAAACAGTTTGTCTCCTTCACCTTGCGTACTTGTCATTTGTGCGGCATCGGGTCATTAAATTCACATTAGGCGTCTCTCAGGGACCTTCGAATGTTGTTCGTAGAAAAAGAATTGCAACTTCTTCCTCTGTGCGACGGAGAAAATGTGCATAAAAGCAGCTACATGACACTTTGCATTCTGACACGGGATTATTATAGTCTGTTTTTCCTTTTCCTGGCATCTATAATGGACACCGGAGAGACAGCAGTGTCCATTTGTCCGTCCCCTGGAGGACGGAGCTGGATCTGAGTCAAAGTTTTAGATCGCTGCCACTGAGATGGCATTAACTTCAGTCTCATGCGTCCATGTGAATCATTTATGAACACAAACCTATGACGGTCATTCCAAATGTCACATCACGTTAGGATCGTGTCCCCGGATTATTTAAGGTAAAGCAGCTGTAACACGGGGAGCCCTCACACAAAACCGAAAAAGACAAATCATTCACAGGTGTTCAGGAAGGAAAGGATTCAAGGAATGAAGGTCATTTACAAACAAGACAATTATGAAAAATTTAACTTCCACACAAAGAACCCAAGTCCGGTTCAAACCTACATCCTTATGAGGTGACAGAGCCTGACCTCCACATCTACTCTCTTGTTGTTCAGTCCACTAACCAGAAGATGGCACTCTCTCACGATGAGGTAATTATGACAGATGTGAGTATCTTAATAAAACGTCTTATTAATATTTTTGCAATCTAATCCAGAGACAGATCTTTTTAGTTCACTCTGAAGTTTTTAGGAATCGGAATTGAGGAACATCTCGAAGCTCGGTTTTAGCACTGGAAGTTGGTGCAGCGATGCTTTATGTAGAGCTTCCTGTGAGCACCAGCTTGGAAGCTCGCCCCGCTGCTGTGAGCAAATCCAGCATTCACTCTGTAGACTGCATGTTACTGGACAAACTCTCTGTGATGTCAGCAAGATGTTTTCTGAGGAACGGGTTTGAAGCTCAAATGGGGCGGCTCCAGATGTTGACCCTGCCCAACTCCCAGCCATCCCATAAATGAGGAAAGAGGTGGAGTGTGGGCAAGACCAGCCTGACCTGGGCAGAACAAATAAAGGATAAATACCCCCAAATCTTGTAGTTACCAAACAAACAAGCTAAGGCTAACAGGCTAATTTTAGTTTGGGTGATATATTTGTATATTTTTGTAAACTGCATGATGGTTTTCGTAACAGCCTTGCTTGTGGGTGTTGAAAACTATTGTCAGTGGCGATTACATCATCAAGCTATACACTCACGGGCCACTTTATTAGGTACAGCTTGCTCGTAGTGGGTTGGACCCCCTTTGGTCTTCAAACCTGCCTTAATTCTTCATGGCATAGATTCAACAGGGTGTTGGAAACGGTCCTCAGAGATGTTGGTCCGTATGGACATGACGGCATCACGCAGTCGCCCATCAACATGGCATTTGCCTCCACACAACTGCCGCTCACTGGATATCTTCTCTTTTTTGGACCATTTTCTGTAAACCCTGGAGATGGTTTTGTGTGAAAATCGCAGTAGATAAGCAGTTTCTGAAACACTCAGACCAGCCCGCCTGGCACCAACAACCATGCCACGGTCAAAGTCACATAAATCCCCTTTCTTCCCCATTCTGATGTTCGGTTTGAACTTCAGCAAGTCATCTTAACCACGTCTAGATGTCTAAATGCATTGAATTGCTGCTGTGTGATTGGCTGATTAGCTATTTGTGTTAGCATGTGTACCTAATAAAGTGGCCTGTGAGTGTAGATACCTCTCGTGGATCTTTACATTTCTGTTACCTTTGAATTATTATCATCAAATGCACCATGGGCCTCAGAGTACTGCAATTTCAATCCTGTGTATGCCCGGCACATACAGTAAAGTTGAGTTGGACTTGGACTAACAGTGCGACCATATTAATTGCTGTATCCACGTGTTGGAACGTCTCTCCTTTTCCATGAAAGTAGCTCAAATGCATACGCTAAATGAAAATGGTTTTTCTCTTCACTTTCAGCATGCTTCTGTGCAATGTTACTGGTTTTTGCTGGTCTTTCCTCAGGCTCAGAACTCCGCTACCAGAACACAGCTAGCTGTGGCTGCTAGTCATTTTGCAGGACTGAGACTTCTGTTACAAATATTTTTAATAATACAGCTTGCTGTGCGGTTAATTGTCATAGTGTATCATCTAAACAGTCTGTGCACCAGTACTGTTATGTACATCAAATGAAAGTTTTATTTAATTTGACATGTTAGCGAAGTTAGCAGCAGTTAGCACTTTTAGCAGCGGTTGGTAGCTTGATGACTTTAGGTCAAGTTAATTTGCAATTTGAGGAAAAATAAGAAAAATTAATAATTATCTTTTTTTTTTAAATGTCCACACCCAAACAAACAGTTACAAAAACTGCCACTCAGTTCCAAAAAATAAGATTCATGAATAAACCTGATCAGAGGTTCGACCATTAGCTGTGCGTTCAATAACAGACGGTATGATGGGGAAAGACTCTCGTTTGGAGACGGCCTCAAGTGGCCATTCAAAGAACTGCAAGATTTGACACTTCCACATTGGCTTTATTTTTTAGCACTGGAGATTGGAGCTTGTTTTTTTCTGTATTGCTAATTTGCTTCAGTAGAGTCAACATTAATTTTGACTTTTTGTAATATAAAGTAGTTAAATCCCCAAATCAGCATCATGAAAACACACCAGTTTTCAGTTTGTGTTGTTTTTCAGGGGGTTCTTGAAGAGAAAGGCCAGAATCCAAATGCTGTGATAACTGAGACGTTTTTAAGCTGATAACATTTTCCAGTTGCCTCAGAACCTGAGTGAATCGATTTTTAAAACATCTCTCTATTCGAAGAGTTCTGACAGGCAGCGAGGCTGCGTTCAGCCTTTGTGGAGCCAGTGACCTTGGAGGTGTTTGTCTGGCCACGTCTGACTTTGACCAGCTCATTTGTCTGCATATTATTGTTTATGAAGAGGATTTGCGGTGTTTATAGGTTGGTGTTGGACGGACAGCTGCTGCTTTTGGCTGGTGACCAGAGGCCTAATAACTGCTGCATGAGCAGGACATTACCTGTGAGCAGCTGCCGTCCAACAATAACCCTTCAAATGGGGGGGGGGGGGGGGGGGGGGGGGGGGGGGGTCACTCACTAATATTGATTTGGGCCGTTCTGCATCCTCTGACCCAACTCCACTTTCTGACCTCTGGTCACATCCGGCGCTTCATCGGAAAAAAGGATGAAACCCACTAAAGTTAGATGCAAAACTTTCAGTGATTTTTAAAGAAAACTCTGCACAGTTGAAACTTGTCCAGATCTGATTTGTGGATAATACTTCCAGGCACTTCTCAGTGCTTCTGCTTGTCAGAAGCTCAGCGTTTGGTTTTATCCCTTTTGTTTCTCATTTCTCACGTCGTGCGAGCGAGACAGCTGTGAAAACGGCCGACAGAAAAACCAGCACGCTGCTCTATCTTCCAATTTTAACCAGATTTCTCAGGGATGTTGGAGGAAACAAAAGATGTCACATGGCAGCGTTCAAAAGCGTCGTCCATGACTTTGATGAGCCATTGTCTCAGAGAAAACGGCGTCTTTATATGTTTAAAGTGAGGTGACGCTGAACTGCTCCATAAATTTGCATTCGTCATTGTCGGCTTTAGCGCGAACGCAGTAACAAGCGTCCTCATGTGGAGATCTGTAAGCGAGAAGATTTTATGCATGTTGCCGTTAAGACGCCAAACTTTTAAGCTCAGTTTACTGCATCGGCATGTTTCCTCTCGCTTTCTTTTTTCACCTTCATCACATGAAAGATTTACCAGCACGGCAAACATAAACCGTTTCTATCCCAGTGACGCTGATACGTGATGGCTTTAATAAGAGGAAGTGACACGACGTGAGGCCGAGGAGATCTGAACAATGTGGCAGGAGCGTGACAACGAGATACGAGCTGACGTGACAACAGTGCATAAAGATAATAATAAAACTATCGTTGATGTTTACAGTGGAGGGATATGAATCTAAAATTGATGTGTATCTGTCAAATGCCTTACAGCTGCGACTTTACGGCCGGCTGCATCAGAAAGTAAATTCTCTGAGAGACAAACAGGAGTTTGTCTTGAATCGCTGACAACCAGATAAACTGATTTGAACCAAATGAAAAGGGGAGCTGGTGACCACAAATCCCTGTTAGATTCCCCAACAGATCATTAAATTACTAAAGTACGAGGGGTGATTGAAAAGTTTTGAGCCTGACCTAGAAGAAGCAGGGCATGGTTCTGTAGGATAAGTCCTTCTATGAGAACAGTATTAAAGTACTGCAGCAATGCTGGAAAAAGTGTGTGGATGTACATGGGGATTATGCTGAAAAATAATGCATTGCCTTATTTCATTTAAGGGTTTTTGTTGGTCAGGCTCAAAACCTTTCAGTCACCCTCATACCTCCTTTATCCCCAAGTTGTTCCTGTTGTGCAGCTGAGCACCTTGCATGGCGGCATGCCTGACGTGTGTGTGTGTGTGTTTTGTAGAGATCTTCAAGGCTCTGCATCAGATGAAAAAATGCGACAAACTGTTGAGTACCGTATCTGTGCATTGGATGGCTCATGGCAGTGCATCAGACCAACCCCCTTTATTGAAGAAAGTTGGTTAAACCCCCACCCGAAGTTAACTATCTATATTATAAAAGCCAAGTGGCCTCTGTGTATGTGTGTGCGTGCGTGTGTGCATATAACTTTGATCACGGACAAACCGGGGAAAGCTGACATTTGCCATTTGCCAGGTTTATGTATTTTGGATCAAGGATGAACGCCGCCAAAACGGAACTTTAACAGGACTAATATTTTTGGAGAAATTATGGATATTCTCTAACAACAGTGAACAATGGATGTTAATCAGGACATTCTGGACTCTCACACCACTCCAAATCATGATAGAAACTTTGCATAATTCATTGCCACCCTTGAAAAATGTCAGATAGCTGTTTTATAAACACAACCCAATGTAGAGCCCATGGATCCCCACAGACAGTGTTGTTTTTAAAAGGACAAAACCATCAGGAAAGTTCTCTATCTGGAACTCCAAACTTTGGAGGATATAAATTACTTTCCCGCAGACTCACCACACACCAGCTGATAAAAAACACTTTTAATGAATGAGAAAAGGAGAAAACTTTTTTTTATTTGCGATGAAATCATACATTTTATGGAAATGGGTGTTCCAACGATGCTTTTGGCATCAGCCCACCCCCTCTTCAGGTAGAATTTCGTGCAGAAAAACTGGCAAATACTGTAATTCAAAAAACTAGTTCAATTCAGCAGTAAATTTTAGACTTGCTAAAAAAAACAGATCAGGTGAGGTCTTGTTGCACAAGCAGTATGTGTCACCTCATCCACTACACTACACAACCGCCTTTGGTCCTGGATGGCAACCACTCAGGCAGAGAACCCGTCCATCACCACCTCTTGCAGTTGGGTAAAATGTGTCAGCGTCATTCCCTCACAATAAAAATGACGAACCTCATCTTGGTCTAAGTAACTGTTCATTTAACACAAAATTATTCCAGCGAGATCCAAGGACCCTCCAGAGAGACAGAGTGCCAAAGACATCCATACACCCTGTAGGACACAGCGCCAAAGACGTCCAGGCACCCTGTAGGACACAGCGCCAAAGACGTCCAGGCACCCTGTAGGACACAGCGCCACAGACGTCCAGGCACCCTGTAGGACAGAGCGCCAAAGACGTCCAGGCACCCTGTACGACAGAGCGCCAAAGACGTCCAGGCACCCTGTACGACACCTTTATTGAAAATCATCTGTGGTCTCATATAACTTATATTAAATATGTAAGTCTGCTTTTAGACAATATCATTCCACAGAAACACCGCTCACTAAAGTAGTGAATGACCTTCTGAGAGCAATGGACTCCATGGATACCACTATGGTTTTGGGGCTGTTAGATCTTAGTGCTGCGTTTGATACTGTTGACCATCATATTTTACTCAATAGGCCGGAGAATCATTTTGGGATTACTGGAAGTGCCCTTGCGTGGTTGACGTCAGACCTGCCCAGTCATTCTCACTGTTTTGAGCGATCACACTACTTCTAGACTTAGTGACATGAAATTCGGGGTTTCACAGGGATCTGTTTTAAGCCTAATGCTTTTGTCTCTTTATGTAGCACCCCTTGGGCACATATTGTGGTGTTTTGGGATTGACTTTCATTATTATGCTGTTGATACACAGTTATACATGCCAATAACTGCTGGTAATCTCACTCACATAAAATCCTTAGAAGATTGTCTTGCATCAGTGAGAAGCTGGATGTCTAGCAACTTTCTACTTTTAAACTCTGATAAGACTAAAATGATGGTTCTTGGTCCAGCGAGACATCTACATCAATTTGACTAGTTAGTGCTTAGCCTAGGTTTGTGTGTTATACATCATATGGACAAAGTGAGGAACCTTGGGGTAATTTTTGATCCTACATTGTCTTTTGACCTCCACATTCGAGATATTTCTTCCACCTGTGAAATATAGCGAAGATTCGTCCCATCCTGTCTATGGCTGATGCTGAGACCCTGATCCATGCATTTGTCTCTATTGGATTGGACTACAGTAATGTTGTATTTTCTGTTTTACCGCAGTCCAGCATTAGGGCTCTCCAACTGGTTCAAAATGCTGCTGCCACGCGTTTGACATGAAGCAGAAGGTTTGACCACATTACACCCATTCTGGCATCCCTTCATTGGCTTCCTGTCTCTCTTAGATCAGATTTTATGCTGCTGTTACTGGCCTATAAAATAGTTCATGGACTGGCACCTCCCTACCTGGCTGACCTGGTTGAGCCCTACGTGCCGGCTCGGGCCTTGCATTTGTAGGGTGCAGGACTGCTGTGTGTTCCTGGGGTGAATAAGAAGTCTGTGGGTCACAGCCTTTTGTTATCGTGCCCCAGCTCTGTCAAATGATCTCCCAGGACACATATGGCAGTCGGACTCTGTGGAGCTTTTTAAGTCTAGATTCAAGACCCATCTTTTTTCCCTGTTTGATCATTAGTATTTTATGTTATTGTGTGTGTTTTTATTATTTTTACTTTTTATGTTTTATTCTTTTATTGTGCTTTTTAGTCTTTTAATTCATTTTGTTTTTTTCAAGCTGTTATATGAAGTGCCTTGAGGCAAAACTGTTGTGAATTGGCATTATATAAATTACAAAATTAGATTTTTTTTTTTTTAATTTGATGTAAGAAATCTTTGTAAAGTGGATTATCTATATGCACTGTTGATATGTTCTCACACTCATTTTTGAGTTGTTCTATTATTATCACAGATTTATTGATCTAAAGGTGATACTTTTGCATGTCTGTCCTTGGATTTCGGTTCATCTTGGCTGTAACTTCACGGCTCGGTGAGATTTAGGATTCTGACCGTCCCTCTGTATGTGCAGATCAAAGTATTGACTGATCATATGCAGCAGTACTTGAGCTGCTTCCTTCTTATTTGTGTGTCTGCCAAAGAAATGTTAAGATTTGTTCCTCTAATTTCAAAATATTTGCCGTCTAGTTCTGATTCATGCTGTTTTTTTGTTTTTTTTTTAACACTCTGTTTTTGAGTCATCCAAGTAAAACTACAACAAGCTAACCAAGAAATCATCATCTGTCTCACCGAAGAATGAATGAAGCATATTCCTAGGCTTCAGAAAGGTCCAGGCATGTATGCTGTAAAATGCAATGAGTCAATGAACAGGCAAATCAATGAGGCTGTCCTCATCCAGGTTGTTAGTATAATAACTCAAAAACAATAAATGGTATCATCTTGTAGCTTCCCAAATTAAAAGGTCATATCATGCGAATAAACTGATTAGATCTTGATTAACGTTGACGTACCAGATCAATACAAAAAGCTTCTTTGTTTTGCTTGTGTAATAATATTCTGTACCCCCATCTGCCACCTACTGGGGAATAGTCTTATCACTTGCATGATGGAAAATTAGGTGTCATTGAAGTTGCATGTTGCTTTAAACTAGCTTTTTGTGTCCATTTCTAGAAGTTCATTTGCTTTTCTGCTTGTCCAAACCATATCACCAAAAGTGTCTTGATAAATGTCAAATTATACTTGTGTCTCCAGAATCTTCACTGTCATGTAGGTGTGGTTTATCATAATCCTGCATTCATACATTATGGATGTGGGGGCTAAGATGAATAACTATAAATGTTGCGTCAGTGATCACATCAGAGTCATCGAGATAGATATTTTGTGTGTTTATTGTCACAGAAGTATAGCGGGAATAAGTTGGAGATTTTGGCAATAAACCAGCAGTCGCTCTGCTTCCTTAAATCAACAAGAGCAGTCGGGAAAAGTCGGCGTGCTGCTTCCTCACCGGCCTGATTTTTATTCCAGCCCATGTATAAAACACAGTGTGGGAATAGGTTTGACTGATCTGCCCCATCCAATATGTGACTTTCTCTCCTTTTTTTTCCCCCTCATAAGTTGCAAATGGCTTCATTAAAACAAAAGCACGACCATAGGGAGCACATAAAACACGCTGCCGCTACCTAATATGGTATTTATGACCGGGGCTAAATGTAGAGTGAATTAAACTTTAAAGAATTGCAGTCAGGTAGATTCACAAACGTTTGTGGAGGAATGTCCATTAACGAGATGAAGGCAGAATGGGAGGGGGGGGGTGTACGTGTTATTCCCCAGTTACTCAGCCTGACGACCGGCTGGAGCCGGACACCTTTAAACTGCGCTCGAAATGAAAAATCGACTGACTGGTTGAGCAGGAACCTCGACCTGCTGTATTTACGGAAATAATTAAAATGTAACTTCATCAAGAGCTTCTCCGTCCACCTCCTGGAAATCTCCTTTAACTCATCGCCTTTCTCTCTGCAAACCAAGTTCCATCTGCTGGAGAAAATAAACTAATTAACGGCTGATGTAGTGGAGAAGCGGAGGGAGAAAAGAGGTTTATACCGAGCGAGGTGTGATGCAGAATGCTTATTAGTGAACAGGTTCAGGTCTGAATCATCACCAGACATGCTTGGAACCAATTCCACATTCATGAGCCACTGGATTTCCCGCTGGGGAAATACGGCGGAGGGAAGACCTTGCCAGGCTCCGCGCCAGCAGCGCTCAATGCCTCAGTCTCAACCTGGCCAGCTGATGCTGGGCCAGTAGACCTGGATCAAGATGTAGTGAAGAATAAACCCACCTCCAGTCACTTTGGAGATAAAACCCTGAAAGACTTTGATACTTTTCAGATTAAGAGAATGACTGCAGACTTGTGTTTAAAGAAACCTTTAGGTGACCTACACCTAGACCTAGACTGTCCCTAGGCCAGGTTTGATCCCAGAGGATGGGCTGATGCACTCCGGTGATACCTGTTAAAACCTGTGACAGATCGCAGAGTTTTCAGGCAAATTAATATTTTTTTTGTTACAATAATAAACAGTTAGATTTTTCTTTATATTGGTGTTTGTTTGCCACACATTGACTTTGTGATTTGATAGCACAGAAAACACTCGCTGCTTTATTCATAAGTGCACATCTGTTTTTCTTATTTAATGACTCGATGAGGTGATGGAATGGCGTTAAAGTTTGAGTTTACTCACTGAATGTGGAACTGTACCAAAACAATGGCTTATTACATTTTCTCAAATCTGAGGGTTGAGTGCTTTTTATCTCTTAAGCTTTTGCAAGTTAAATATCTTGATTTTTGGATGTTGGTCAGAAATGTCTAATTTGAAGGCTTTGATATTTTGGGCCCTGTTTTCCACCCGGTGCAAAGCAACGTACAGTGGATTGTGTTAATCTTCGTTTTCAGCAAACACACTTGTCATGTTCATGTTAAGTGCCCACGGTCTTTAAACTTGAGTTTACTTGTGCATGTCTGTAGCATTTATGGGCGTGTCTGTCTTACAACAGGGCAACAGAAAGCAGTGCACAGACGGCTCAAATTTACATCCTTCACCTCAGGGAACTTTGGTGGCTACTGTCAACTTTGTAAGTAGGGATCCTGTCCTTAGTTCATCTCCACCTTAAAGACACTAACCACACGTTTGAGGACAAGGAAGTTAAAATCTTAGCCAGAGAAAGGAAATGATTTGAGAGAGGAGTGAAGGAGGCATTTTATGTGAAACAGTTGAAACCCAGCCTTAATCGGGGAGGGGGTCTGAGACACGCTTTGTCCCCTGTTTACAATGGGTTACTCAGATCAAAGCAGTTTCAGTTTTTGTTCATGGTAATGAGTCATTCACGCCAACAGAAGAGTTGTCAGGGGAGCCGTCAGGAGAGGCGTCTGTCCCATCATTAGGATGGACAGCTGCCCTGTCATTAGGAGGGTGCTAACTAGAGCACAATAGGTGCTAATCAGAGCTATTGTTTAGTCACTAGCCTATAGCAGTCTGCCTCTCGGTAGGAGGGGTCTGGTTAGGTTTAAAACTCCAGCTTTTGTGGCTTCTGTTTATTCTTCTCTGCAAGAGTCAAGACAGAAGTCAGACTACCAGAGCAAGAATTTTAGCTGAGGAAGCTTCTGCGATTTGAAGCGAAATGTCCTCGCATCAAGCAACCCAGTCCAGTCGAAGATTCAAGCTTCTCTATTATGGAAACCACCTGGACAACTGAGAGCCTTCACAGAAACATTCCTCACAAAAATGACTTTATTTGATTTGTGTGATCTTGGTGTTAAATTGTAGGTTTTCAGGTCTGCTGGATTACATTTTTTATCTTCCAGCAGCAGTATGCCACCCTTAGTGGTATAAATGCCGTTTGACCATAAATATAACAGCACAGTATTTCAACACTAAGAGATGAACACTTTCAAAACAAGCTGGGTGGAAACCATTAATACTAAATGTAATAAACTTCACTCTAATTTGGTCCATAATAAAAATAAAGCATAATAAATAGCAATAAAATTAAATATAATTTAACAAAATGGAATTTGACATCAATATCATTTTAATCAATCAGATAAGAGTGTTTCTATGCAAAAATATATATATTTTTTGATAGGTTATGTTGGTGGCCATCTTGAATTTTCTATTGACCAATTGACCAGTTTTGCTATAAGGAATATCATGGAATTACTGTGCTTGTACCACCAAATGCATGATTTTTCCATTTTCTGCGCCACTACAACTAACTGACTAGATACAACCCCCCCCCCCCCGCACAGTACTTCAAATTGCGCTCCGATTACACACCTCGTAAATACCAAGATGGAGTTGGACACTCCCCAAATGCAATTGTGCTACGTCCTTTAGCCCACGTGCTATAGATTGTCAAGACTAGGCCCTTTATTCCTCCAATGAAAGGTACTGAACCTTTGCATGCCTTTGCACAGCCCCATTCCACTGTTATATTTATTTGCCAGTGAACAGTTTTGCCCATTTTGTCTATTTGACTCCTTCACTTCTTACAGAAGTATTTTTTCCTGTTATTTTTAATGTTGTTTACGCACCAATTACTTCTTACAGAAGTATTTTTTCCTGTTATTTTTATTGTTGTTTACGCACCAGTGACACCAGATGAAATTCCTTGAATGTGAGAACTTAATTGGCAATAAATTTGATTCTGATTCTTATGCACCAAGAGATCTGTTTTTTTTTTTTTCTGCTTGTCTCTAACCCACATTTCTGAGGTTGAATGGATGATGATCCTGAAGGCTGGACCATGTTAGGAGTCGAGAGGTCAAGGTTTCACTGACACTCAGCCACAGACAGGGATCAGGGCCTTCCACCTCTTCAGTTAGTGCACAACCTGCTCAAACACATTAGTCAATTAAAAAGTAATAAGTTGTTTCTCTAAATATGCTGTAGCGTGCTGAGGCTTCGTCTTCTGCTGCATTTGTCCCTTTGCTTGTGTCAAAGGCATCGTCTTTTATGGAGCAGTCTTGTGATTTCTCATGTGGGATACACAGGTAAAACTGTAAATATTTGAAACGGCCACTGGGATCACGCCTGTGTGATGTGCGCTGCCGTAATGGCTTGTAGCTCCCGCGAGGCTCGCCTACCTTTTTAGCACTTTAGCTCACAGATGGGTGAAAAAGGTTCTCTGCTTTTCACGTGGCCTCTGTTGAACATAAAAATTTGTGACACAAAGTGGCACGGTTTCATATTTGTTTAGCGGTGACTGGCTCAAAGCGGTGGCGTAATGGCACATCTTCGGTAGCGGGATCACCGGCTTCAGAGCATCAGGGGACAACCTGGGATCACCGTGCTGCTGATTTATGCATGAACCATGTGCTCACTTTGTTGAGACAGACAGAGCCGGGGCTAACAGAGGAGACATTCGGTTGGCTTTTTTGCGACGCCGGGGGAAAGCTGGGACCTTCACAGAGACGTGATACATGCTGATCCTGTATTCATACCAGCTACCTGTCTGTTGGAGCCATCTGTCATGTGAAACGAGGAACATGTTCAACACGGAGCCACAGCAACCCTCAGACTGCCAAATGTCACCTTGTTTTGGTGCCGTTTGCTTTGATTTGACAGTAACCTGGTTGGAAATGTGTGGCCGTCCTACAGGAGAGGTTCCTGTTCAGACCACAACCCAAATATCACCAACTTGGACGGATAAAAACCTAACAAAAGTTCAAATGTAAATTCATCAATAAGCTTGGAAGTCATTAGTCTTCCTGTTCTGCACTGGTGGTTCTACTGGTGGTTGGCTCTCACTGCGGTATTGTATCACTTCCTGTTCCGGAGCACAGCGGTGTTTTGCTGTATCTGTTAGCTGTTTAATCTGCGCGGTTAGATTGATATAGTTACCTAGATAACGATTTGCTTCACAGTGTAATCTTCACGTGCCTTACCTAAAGCACTCCCTCTGCTGAATCACCTCTAAATTATTTACACATTATTCACTTTGTGTGTTTTTAGGAATCCGCTAGCTTAGCGCAGCTACTAGCTCTTAGCCGATTTAGCATGGCGGCTTCTCCTGTCTCTCCTGCACTTTTCTGCTCTGGGTGTGAAATGTTTAGTTATTCCTCGGCCTCCTTTAGCAGTAATGGTACTTGTAATAAGTGTAGCTTATTCGTAGCTTTGGAGGCCAGGCTGGGTGAATTGGAGACTCGGCTCCGCACCATGGAAAATTCTACAGCTAGCCAGGCCCCTGTAGTCGGTGCGGACCAAGGTAGCTTAGCCGCCATTAGTTCCCTTCCAGCAGATCCCGAGCAGCCGGGAAAGCAGGCCGACTGGGTGACTGTGAGGAGGAAGCGTAGCCCTAAACAGAAGCCCCGTGTACACCGCCAACCCGTTCACATTTCTAACCATTTTTCCCCACTCGGCGACACACCCACCGAGGATCAAACTCTGGTTATTGGCGACTCTGTTTTGAGAAATGTGAAGTTAGCGACACCAGCAACCATAGTCAGTTGTCTTCCGGGGGCCAGAGCAGGCGAAATTGAAGGAAATTTGAAACTGCTGGCTAAGGCTAAGCGTAAATTTGATAAGATTGTAATTCACATCGGCAGTAATGACACCCGGTTACGCCAATCGGAGGTCACTAAAATTAACATTGAATCTGTGTGTAACTTTGCAAAAACAATGGCGGACTCTGTAGTTTTCTCTGGGCCCCTCCCCAATTGGACCGGGAGTGACATGTTTAGCCGCATGTTCTCCTTGAATTGCTGGCTGTCTGAGTAGTGTCCAAAAAATGAGGTGGGCTTCATAGATAATTGGCAAAGCTTCTGGTGAAAAAATGGTCTTGTTAGGAGAGACGGCATCCATCCCACTTTGGATGGAGCAGCTCTCATTTCTACAAATCTGGCCAATTTTCTTAAATCCTCCAAACCGTGACTATCCAGGGTTGGGACCAGGAAGCAGAGTTGTAGTCTTACACACCTCTCTGCAGCTTCTCTCCTCCTGCCATCCCCTCATTACCCCATCCCCGTAGAGACGGTGCCTGCTCCCAGACCACCAACAACCAGTAAAAATCTATTTAAGCATAAAAATTCAAAAAGAAAAAATAATATAGCATCTTCAACTGCACCAGAGACTAAAACAGTTAAATGTGGTCTATTAAACATTAGGTCTCTCTCTTCTAAGTCCCTGTTAGTAAATGATATAATAATTGATCAACATATTGATTTATTCTGCCTTACAGAAACCTGGTTACAGCAGGATGAATATGTTAGTTTAAATGAGTCAACACCCCCGAGTCACACTAACTGCCAGAACGCTCGTAGCACGGGCCGGGGCGGAGGATTAGCAGCAATCTTCCATTCCAGCATATTAATTAATCAAAAACCCAGACAGAGCTTTAATTCATTTGAAAGCTTGACTCTTAGTCTTGTCCATCCAAATTGTAAGTCCCAAAAATCCAGTTTTATTTATTATCTATCGTCTACCTGGTTGTTACTGTGAGTTTCTCTGAATTTTCAGACCTTTTGTCTGACTTAGTGCTTAGCTCAGATAAGATAATTATAGTGGGCGATTTTAACATCCACACAGATGCTGAGAATGACAGCCTCAACACTGCATTTAATCTATTATTAGACTCAGTTGGCTTTGCTCAAAATGTAAATGAGTCCACCCACCACTTTAATCATATCTTAGATCTTGTTCTGACTTATGGTATGGAAATTGAAGACTTAACAGTATTCCCTGAAAACTCCCTTCTGTCTGATTATTTCTTAATAACATTTACATTTACTCTGATGGACTACCCAGCAGTGGGGAATAAGTTTCATTACACTAGAAGTCTTTCAGAAAGCGCTGTAACTAGGTTTAAGGATATGATTCCTTCTTTATGTTCTCTAATGCCATATACCAACACAGTGCAGAGTACCTACCTAAACTCTGTAAGTGAGATAGAGTAGCTGGTCAATAGTTTTACATCCTCATTGAAGACAACTTTGGATGCTGTAGCGCCTCTGAAAAAGAGAGCTTTAAATCAGAAGTGCCTGACTCCGTGGCATAACTCACAAACTCGCAGCTTAAAGCAGATAACCCGTAAGTTGGAGAGGAAATGGCGTCTCACTAATTTAGAAGATCTTCACTTAGCCTGGAAAAAGAGTCTGTTGCTCTATAAAAAAGCCCTCCGTAAAGCTAGGACATCTTACTACTCATCACTAATTGAAGAAAATAAGAACAACCCCAGGTTTCTTTTCAGCACTGTAGCCAGGCTGACAAAGAGTCAGAGCTCTATTGAGCCGAGTATTCCTTTAACTTTAACTAGTAATGACTTCATGACTTTCTTTGCTAATAAAATTTTAACTATTAGAGAAAAAATTACTCATAACCATCCCAAAGACGTATCGTTATCTTTGGCTGCTTTCAGTGATGCCGGTATTTGGTTAGACTCTTTCTCTCCGATTGTTCTGTCTGAGTTATTTTCATTAGTTACTTCCTACAAACCATCAACATGTCTATTAGACCCCATTCCTACCAGGCTGCTCAAGGAAGCCCTACCATTAATTAATGCTTCGATCTTAAATATGATCAATCTATCTTTATTAGTTGGCTATGTACCACAGGCTTTTAAGGCGGCAGTAATTAAACCATTACTTAAAAAGCCATCACTTGACCCAGCTATCATAGCTAATTATAGGCCAATCTCCAATCTTCCTTTTCTCTCAAAAATTCTTGAAAGGGTAGTTGTAAAACAGCTAACTGATCATCTGCAGAGGAATGGTCTATTTGAAGAGTTTCAGTCAGGTTTTAGAATTCATCATAGTACAGAAACAGCATTAGTGAAGGTTACAAATGATCTTCTTATGGCCTCAGACAGTGGACTCATCTCTGTACTTGTTCTGTTAGACCTCAGCGCTGCTTTTGATACTGTTGACCATAAAATTTTATTACAAAGATTAGAGCATGCCATAGGTATTAAAGGCACTGCGCTGCGGTGGTTTGAATCATATTTATCTAATAGATTACAATTTGTTCATGTAAATGGGGGATCTTCTTCACAGACTAAGGTTAATTATGGAGTTCCACAAGGTTCTGTGCTAGGATCAATTTTATTCACTTTATACGTTTCCCTTAGGCAGTATTATTAGACGGCATTGCTTAAATTTTCATTGTTACGCAGATGATACCCAGCTTTATCTGTCCATGAAGCCAGAGGACACACACCAATTAGCTAAACTGCAGGATTGTCTTACAGACATAAAGACATGGATGACCTCTAATTTCCTGCTTTTAAACTCAGATAAAACTGAAGTTATTGTACTTGGCCCCACAAATCTTAGAAACATGGTGTCTAACCAGATCCTTACTCTGGATGGCATTACCCTGACCTCTAGTAATACTTTGAGAAATCTTGGAGTCATTTTTGATCAGGATATGTCATTCAATGCGCATATTAAACAAATATGTAGGACTGCTTTTTTGCATTTGCGCAATATCTCTAAAATTAGAAAGGTCTTGTCTCAGAGTGATGCTGAAAAACTAATTCATGCATTTATTTCCTCTAGGCTGGACTATTGTAATTCATTATTATCAGGTTGTCCTAAACGTTCCCTGAAAAGCCTTCAGTTAATTCAAAATGCTGCAGCTAGAGTACTGACAGGGACTAGAAGGAGAGAGCATATCTCACCCATATTGGCCTCTCTTCATTGGCTTCCTGTTAATTCTAGAATAGAATTTAAAATTCTTCTTCTTACTTATAAGGTTTTGAATAATCAGGTCCCATCTTATCTTAGGGACCTCATAGTACCATATCACCCCAATAGAGCGCTTCGCTCTCAAACTGCAGGCTTACTTGTAGTTCTTAGGGTTTGTAAGAGTAGAATGTGAGGCAGAGCCTTCAGCTTTCAGGCTCCTCTCCTGTGGAACCAGCTCCCAATTCAGATCAGGGAGACAGACACCCTCTCTACTTTTAAGATTAGGCTTAAAACTTTCCTTTTTGCTAAAGCTTATAGTTAGGGCTGGATCAGGTGACCCTGAACCATCCCTTAGTTATGCTGCTATAGACTTAGACTGCTGGGGGTTCCCATGATGCACTGAGTGTTTCTTTCTCTTTTTGCTCTGTATGCACCACTCTGCATTTAATCATTAGTGATTGATCTCTGCTCCCCTCCACAGCATGTCTTTTTCCTGGTTCTCTCCCTCAGCCCCAACCAGTCCCAGCAGAAGACTGCCCCTCCCTGAGCCTGGTTCTGCTGGAGGTTTCTTCCTGTTAAAAGGGAGTTTTTCCTTCCCACTGTTGCCAAGAGCTTGCTCACAGGGGGTCGTTTTGACTGTTGGGGTTTTTCCGTAATTATTGTATGGCCTTGCCAATATAAGGCGCCTTGGGGGCAACTGTTTGTTGTGATTTGGCGCTATATAAATAAAATTGATTTGATTTGATTAGATGTCCCAAAACACCCTACGGACTCACAATTAACACCTTAACCTTAACACTCCTTTGAACATCAAGATCTTCAGCTCTGCCACCTCCAGCTTCACCTCCTTTTTGGTGGTGCCCCTGCCTCTACGATTGATAACATATCTGGTCTCATTACCACAGTGTAATAGTTCCCTTTCCCTCTCGCAGACACCCTTCTATCACAAATCGCTGCTGCTCTTCTCTGTCCACTCCACCCTGCCTGCACACTGTAACAGTTCTAGTACTGCTGGTGACCCCAGTGCAGAGAACAACACACAGGGTGAGTTCAGAGTTCATCAGAGATGAGTAACAAGTTAATGTCAAAATAGAGCAGAGCAGTCAGTGGGATGACCTTGTCTGTGAGGGGCTCGGAAGAGGAATATCCAGTACACTGTTAGGACTAGCTAACAGTCCCACAAGAGACAGGAGGAGACGAGAGCAAGCAAGAAGAATCACAGGTCTGCAGTGGTATGCCATCAGAGGACAGGGTCATGTGTGGTGTAAGGTGTACTGGCACAGAAGGAAGGGAAAGAGATGGTTAAATACACAAAGGGGAACTGGCAGAAATAATCACCAGGTGCACATAAACACACAAGTAAAGAAAGTGAACCTGGAAGTCACTATCAAAATAAAACGTGTAAAGAAAGATGGAAATTGGAAACAGAAACATAAATGGACCGGAAATCACACTCTCAATTTGAACAGTTGACTCCAAATATTAAAAGAACTACTTCCCTACCTCCTCTCCTTGCAACCACTTCACATTATTACACATGCACTGTGTCTTGCTCCCACACACTTTCATTCCCTTTCTCTCCAGTGTGTACCTCCTCCTCTCCATACTCAATCTGCTTCATATTGTTTTCTAATCCAAGTTAAGATCAACCTCTAAATCAAGTTGAGTGAAAGTTGTTCCAGTAGTTTTTGGGTAGTCCCACAAACACACCTTGACAGGTGAAATTGCATCTTACTTGCTTGAATTGAAATTTTTTTTTTTTTTACTTTTCTCCATGCAAGCATTTTATGACCATTAAATTTGGGACAAAATTCAATTAAGGTGAACATAATCACTGTGAATTGCAAGCACCAATCATGAGTGTGAGATGTCAGGTTGGCAGACTGCATTTTTCCTTCATCTCCATCATCTCCTACGGGGCCTGAAGCTTTTATTTTGGACATTAGAACTGCACATGTGCATCTGTCCTTCCATGTCTCTGGGACTGTCTCAGCAGTGGATTAGTGGATTTCTTTCATATTTGGTGTGATGCTAACTCCAAGCATGTCATGGACAGGGTGCCATAGTATAAGACATAAATTGGTAACCACCAAAAACAAGGTTAATGTTGTTTTGTTGAACCCCTTAGATGTTAGATTTTCTTCTCATTTCTCCCCAACTTGTCTTATAAAATTCTTAGTGCATATTCCATTATGCCGGTGTCCTGGATTCCCTGGGAAATTCAGCGCACGCTTTATAATTACGGCACCAACTGCCGGCTGACGAGGCTCATTTGCCTTAGTTGAAGAGGTTGTCTCTTTCCTTAGGTACCTCTGTTGTGCCGATGCCCTCCCCTTGTCACTACACATTCCCGTCTTTACCTTCGCAGCCGCTGGCGCCTTCAAATATGGATACACAATGTGTTTAAGGAGCGCCGCAGCGAGTCACATTGGCTGAGGCGTGCTCATAAAGGCTCGACTTTTATTCAGATTTCTTGTTTGAATTAATAGTGTGTGAGTGGGAAGGGTTTGAAAAAGGTTCATTTCATGTTGAAATGACACAGAACTCAATCGATGCCAAGGAGAATTAATTTATAAAACACAGTGAAATTAAAAATGTATCATCTGCCTTCTTACTGTCCACCAAGATTATCTCAGTATCCTTTATTAGAAAAGCTACCTGCGCTTTTTAAAACAGGCATGTTTAAATATTTTTGAATGAATGAGGATGCTACTTAGGCTTAAGCTCGTACTGCGGTTTTGCTCATTTTTACCAAGTCATACCCAATAGCTGACTTGATTTGTTTAACTTAGTGTCTGTTGTGTCAGTTAAGTCAATTTTATTTATGCAGCCAAAGACGTTATCTCAGATCACATAGAGCATTCAAATGGAAGGATCTGCCAAATTAAGAAACCAACTAACGGCGCGCAAACTAATCAATGTCAAGTGTAGGGAAACGCAGCCTATGTAGATGACAGGACGCTTTGGTGGAAACGCACAATTGAACTGTCAACAAACATATTAAAAAACAACCAAACATAACCAGACCAAGTATATTTAAACGCAACCAAATGCAACCCTACCAGACGTAACCAGACCAAACATATGAAAACACGACCAAACACACTAAACCACAACCAAACATAACCGGACCAAATGTAACAAAACACCACCAAACGTAATAAACCATGACCAAAAATAACCAGACAAAACATATGAAAACATGATCAAATGTAACCAGGGGAAACGTATTAAAACATGACCAAACATAACCAGACGAAACTTTTAAAAACACAACCACATGTAACCACACCAAATATACTCAACAAAAATATAAACACAACACTTTTGGTTTTGCTCCCATTTTGTATGAGATGAACTCAAAGATCTAAAACTTTTTCCACATACACAATATCACCATTTCCCTCAAATATTGTTCACAAACCAAGCCACTCTGAAAGGTGCAGTTTTGTTTTATTGAGGGGGGGGGGATACCAGTCAGTATCTGGTGTGACCACCATTTACCTCATGCAGTGCAACACATTTCCTTCGCATCATCCGTGAAGAGAACACCTCTCCAACTTGCCAAACGCCAGCGAATGTGAGCATTTGCCCACTCAAGTCCGTTACGACGACGAACTGGAGTCAGGTCGAGACCCCTGATGAGGACGACGAGCATGCAGATGAGCTTCTTTGAGACGGTTTCTGACAGTTTGTGCAGAAATTCTTTGGTTATGCAAACCGATTGTTCCAGCAGCTGTCCGAGTGGCTGGTCCCAGACGATCTTGGAGGTGAACATGCTGGATGTGTAGGTCCTGGGCTGGTGTGGTTACACGTGGTCTGCAGTTGTGAGGCTGGTTGGATGTACTGCCAAATTCTCTGAAACGACTTTGGAGACGGCTTATGGTAGAGACATGAACATTCAATACACGAGCAACAGCTCTGGTTGACATTCCTGCTGTCAGCATGCCAATTGCAGGCTCCCTCAAATCTTGCGACATCTGTGGCATTGTGCTGTGATAAAACTGCACCTTTCAGAGTGGCCTTTTATTTTGGGCAGTCTAAGGCACACCTGTGCACTAATCATGGTGTCTAATCAGCATCTTGATATGGCACACCTGTGAGGTGGGATGGATTATCTCAGCAAAGGAGAAGTGCTCACTATCACAGATTTAGACTGGTTTGTGAACAATATTTGAGAGAAATGGTGATATTGTGTATGTGGAAAAAGTTTTAGATCTTTGAGTTCATCTCATACAAAATAGGAGCAAAACCAAAAGTGTTGCGTTTATATTTTTGTTGAGTGTATATAGAAGCACGACCAAACATAACCAGAGCAAACATATGAAAACACAACCAAACATAACCACACCAAACGTATAAAACACGACCAAATGTAACCACACCAAACGTATAAAAACACGACCAAACGTAACCACACCAAACGTATAAAAACGCGACCAAACGTAACCACACCAAATGTATAAAAATGTGACCAAACGTAACCACACCAAACGTATAAAAACATGACAAAACGTAACCACACCAAACGTATAAAAACATGACAAAACGTAACCACACCAAACGTATAAAAACACGACAAAACGTAACCACACCAAACGTATAAAAACTCGACCAAACGTAACCACACCAAACGTATAAAAACACGACTAAAAGTAACCAGGCGAAGTATATAAAAACAAAGACCAAATGTAACCACACCAAACGTATGAAAACACGACTAAACGTAACCACACCAAACGTATAAAACCATCACCAAATGTATAAAACCACGACCAGACGTATTAAACATAACCAAAGGTAACCAGACCAAACGTATTAAACATAACCAAAGGTAACCAGACCAAACGTATTAAACCCTGATCAAACCTATAAAACCACGACAAAACGTAACCAGACCAAACATATTAAACCACGGCCAAACGTATAAAACCACAACAAAACGTAACCAGACCAAACGTATGAAAACACAACCAAACGTAACCAGACCACACATGCTCCCAAACTTGATTTAAAGTAGAAGTGGTTCCAGTCCAAGTTCTTTGAAGATGTCAGAGCTCTGATGTGCAGATCAACAACATGCAGGAAAAATGCACACTTTTAAGTCCTTTTAATTGTCTTTGTGCACCAGGATTGATATGCCTCTTGTACGCCTTCATCTTAGCTTTGTGTACTTTTCTTCCACCATTGTTCCCAGTGACTCTGCAGTGGTTTTTGAAAATGTCTTTCCTTAAAATTTGTCAGAATAAGTGTGGTTGTATGAGAATGTGACGTGACGGAAAACGTTCAGGGTGATTGTGTGTAAAATCTGCCTACCTTGTGGAGCTGTTAAATGAATTTCAGTAGCGTGGATTTATTGGAGAGTTTTACAGTCCCAAGATGATCTGTTTTCACAGGCTTATTCGTCTTCACGACGACGATTTGAGGGGACATCCTTGAGAATTTCTTAGTGTACAAATCAGTATCTCTAAAAGTTTTTCAAGTAGTTTCATTGCTGATATTTGCATTAGTATCATACTGTCAGTCCTGTATAGGCCCTGGAGGGTCCATTGGTGCCCGTTCTTATCTCCAGAAGCCGTAGTGGTTGGGAGTCTGTGAACCCCCCTGGACGGGACACCAGTCTGACACACTACTTTCCCATCCAAGGCTGGTCCCCATTTACAGCTGGGTGGACTGAGACGATGCAGATTGAGTGTCTTGTCCTAGGACAAAGACGGGTAGTATGAGCACCCAGGTCTACATAGTACTGACAGGCCGTGGTGCTTGGACCAAAGTCCACTAAACGTGTGTGGGTTGGCCCCAGATTGACCCTCACAGGGTTTGTTTTTGGCAAAGGTTGAGGTCATTGGGGTCAAAGGTCAGATTGCTGTAGTTGGTACAGTATTTATGCCCACTGGCTCCATTTCCTAGTTTTTTTGTAATAAAGACGGATTGAATTCTAACACCGGACCTGAAGTAGATACTAAGCTGCATTTTTCCTCTGAATGTTTCTTCTTAAATATTGACTAAAAAGCAGCTAAATAACGGCTCAGTGTTGACCGTAAAATGCCAGCGTTTCCCTTTAGGGGTGTGTTTTGTGTAAATTGACTTGTGCTTATTTACCCTCCAGAAGCGTGTGTGTATGTTTGAGCCTGACCGTTACATCTGTTCAGGTTTGCATCGCCTCCAGCAGCATTCATCAGCCGCCGCTGCCTGTTTGCATCCAGTCCTGTGAACCTTTTCACATCCGTACACGGCCCGACCTCCTCAACCTGGTGCTGTCTCAGCAACCCCCTTCACTTCAGAAAAAAAACCACACAAAAAACACATGTAAAGCTCATCCTCCTTGTTCTTGTCTGGAGGACACACGAGGGCTCACCGCCGAGTCAGGGTCCCTCAGCGACATTCGTCCTGATTTCTAGTGACATCAGAGTCAGTCCTCAGTCTCTTAGATCCTGTCAAGGAGTCGGCTGAGATGAGCTGATGGCGGACGGCCTGTTTATACTGCGGTCACCTGATTTGTCACTCCCCGAATGACCATGAATATTAAATTGACAGCAGCATATTCTAAAATGTGCAATCACCCGCAGGCCTGGTTTTATTTTTTACCTATTTTGATAAACATGATAGTAATCTGTGGCTCAGAAGACGATGTTGTGCACTTTGATTCATGCTTGTGTTTGAAACACCTGTTCAATAAATCACCGTTTTTCCACCAGAAGACATTCTGGAACAATTTTTTTAAAACTCCATTGTCTGCTCATCTGTTCGCCCATGGGCCAAGCAGGATTTTGGTACCACTTGTTCATAGAGCCGATATGGCTTTTAAAAAGCAACAGTTTGAACCATCTGCTGTGCTTCATTGCCATGTTACGTGATAACGTCATTGAACTAAACATTCAGCTTGGTCAAAACTATTCCATTTATTAATCCTGTTAGCTGGTAAATGTTATTTTGTCTCCTTATGTGGTACTAATGAGTTAAAAATTGGCTTTGGGAAGTAACGGCAGCCTTGTGTTCATGTTGTCATTCTATAGTAGTTCAGGAGCTCACCTCCATTTGGGGTTAGCCATTAGTTATGTCTGTGTCGATATCCTGGAGTGTATGTTGTGGTATTGGTGTCTGTCCATGTGTGAGCAACGTAACTCAGAGTTTTGATCTGATTTGGACCAAACTTGGTGGAATAATTGAGTGTCATTCAAGACTCAAATATTTGATTATATATGAGAAATTGGTCAAACCTAAGGTCACATTTTTGGCAGTGTTGATGTATAGTGGGTATTCATGCTTCTGTTGATGGTTACAGGAGAAGTTAGCCCAATGTGAACTCAGCCCCGGGCGTAAACTGGGCTCGGGGCTGACCCTAACCCTTATCCCAGTCGAGTTCTCCAGAAGGCCACGTTCTCGTTACCCTGTGGATGTGATGAGAGAAAATGGAGACAGTGAAACTTTTCCCTGTTACAGCATCGTGGTGGAGTGGAGCAGAGGAGGAGTTTCATACAAGAAACCATCAAATCAAGGCTGGAGTCTCTGCAGGGTGTCCTCTGGCCAACTGAAGTTGAAATGTCATGTCGTCTTATTCAGAATATCCTTCTCTGTTCCACTCCTCTGTGAAGCTGTATAGTTGGGATGCAAAAGTTGCACTTTGCAAAGTTTCTCCAGAGATGTTTTGGTGGCTTCCCTCACATGTCTCCTCCTTGCACATTCACTCATTTTGTCAAAACTGTCTCCTCCAGACAGATTTACTGTAGAGTACCAACCACACTGTATTTCTTAATAATGGAAATGAAGCTCAAGATGTATTCAGTGACGTGGAAATGTTCATGTATCCATCCCCTGACGTGTCTCAAGGAAGCTGGCTTAAAAAATGATGATTTGTATTAAAAATAATACCTATAATGTTTGATAATACTTATAAAGATATTGATTTTTGGTGGTGGTTGGGGCAGATCCCAATATAAGGGATAAAAGATTCAGGATGATATATACACATTTAAATGGCAGTGATTCCTCAGTTTTGTTATCAAACCCTTATGACAAAGTTTTATAGTTTAAACATGAACTTTATTATACATAACTGTAAATACAACCAATCAACCAATGTATGGTACGCTGCCATCACACTCTCTCAACTCGAATTTGCGGTTGCCATGTTGCATCACTCAGTGTTTGCATGACATAAACATCTCGTCGATTTTGGCCTCGTTGAGCTGGCGGCATTGCAACAACTGCAAAACATCCACTCTGATTGAAAATGAGTGGCAGCTGGTTGCTTTGTCTCTGTCTCTTATAACTAATGTGACCAAGGAGTGATGAGGGTCCCAGGCATGCTTGACAGCCTTGTAAACAGTGCTGTCAGTGCCAGCAGCACAAGTGTTTTTCACCATTGTTTATTCTGTAAAATAAACTTTCATATTTGCAAAAATAGTGCTGATACCGATAAGCTTGTGAAAAGCTCATATTCGTTATCGCCAAACCAATATATCAGTCGGGTTCTGAAAATGAAGTGAATGTGTATAAAAATGGGTGTAAATCCAAACTTTTAAATGTCATATTTGTGTTAAACTGCTTAAGTGCTGAATGTTTCAGTGTGATGTCACTGTCCAAATACTTATGGACCCGACTATATATTCTTCTTCTCCTCAGTAGATGATCCTGTTTGATTTTCTTTTATTCAGTTGTTCATTCACTCATTTCTTTTCACTCCCACTCTGTTCATTCACATCCACATAACTTTCTTTTTTGCCACTTATTCATCCATTCATCTAATGAGCTGTGAATGCATCATCATCCCTCCCTCTCTTTCGGAATATTAGTCATCCCTCCATCCATCTTTTTTTTAACTTGATCTGTTGGGTGGTTTTCAGGAAGCCCCGGAGCCTTGGATCTTTTCCTTCCAAACACAGACGAGGTGTTGACCGACGTTGGACAGATTTCGCCGGGCAGCGGTGAAACTGAATTGCTGTAATCACATTTACTTGGCCCTTATCTGCGTGTTTGACATTTTGTCTCAGCGGCCCGGCAACCGAAGCGTAGGTCGAGCTCGACCGCGGCTGTCAAAACTCGGCGCTCGCCCCGTGCCATGTTAAACACCCAACATCTGGGTCTGCCGTAAATACTCAGCCGCTCGTAATCAGCCCCACATGTGGCTGCACGTGCTCCCATCCAGCGCCCGGAGTGCCGCGTCAGGCCCATCAGAGCGTGCGCCTCGCCTGAAACGGATACAGCGTCAGGATTTAGATAAATATTTGAACTTTTCTCCTGTTATAATTGAGGCGGGTTTCAAACGGGCCCCTCCTTTTGATCCGTGTTCCGTCCTGATCCAGGACGCACAATGGGACATTTATTTAATAACAGCTGCACCGCAAAAACACCAGCAGCTGGCAGTTAAAAGAAAACTCCTCCCCGAGATTCAGTTACTCTGCGAGATATCATTAATCTGTGATCTTCACTGCATTCCAGGAATTATTCTCTGATTCAGTGCTGAAGCTTTCTGGTCAAACCACGTCATCGTCTTTGGCTTCTCTGCTAGAATCGCTGAAGATCGGATGTTTCTCACTTACAGGTGGATCACCAAATATTTCATCCTTTTCCTGTCCACAGTGGGTGGAAATCACCTGTATCTGTAAAACACTGTTTTCATTTGATTTGTAGAAGATTGTACTGCTGTCCATACTGGACCCCCCCCCCCCAATAAATTTTCTTTTCAGCACTCAGTCATGTTAAACTCTAATTAAAGTCTGACTGTGTACCTGACTGAACTTTGCAGCTGCTTCCCTGACAATCCCAGATTCCCCCTCCCTCCCTTAAGGTTTGGGACAGATGTTCCCAATATGGGAAATAATGAGCGGTACATTTCACTGTCTTCGTTCCCTTCTGTCGTTGCTACATTTGCAATAATTCATGTAAGTAACACAAATGGCATGTGGAGCTCCAACACTTAGTGTTGACAGAAGGAAAAGATGAGCGGTCGAGAGAAAGGGAATAAGGGGAAGATCAGTCGGAGAAATGCAAAGATACTTAGAACCTGAGTCTGAACAACGGGACTTCATATTACCATCCAGGGTTCAAGACTCAAATGATTCATTTAGCAAATTCTCTTAAGTGAAGTACCATAAACATGGACGTTTCAGATCCACTTGAAGTAGAATAGATTAGATGTAACTTTATTAATCCCTTGGGAAGACTCCCTCAAGGAAATTGAGGCTCCAGCAGCATTGTATAGCAGCACACAGGGTAAGAAGCACACAGAGTATCAAAAGTGAAAGTAAAAAAAACCCAAAATGAAACAATTTGCAGATATAAATATAAATACCAGACATACTGATCGCTAGGTTTAAAGTTCCTCTACTTCCCGTCATCTGTCTTCCTGTTACTCCTCCTCCCCCTGAGTGAGGAGTTGTCCTGAGGGACAAAGGAGTTTTTCTGTCTGTTGGTCCTGCACTTGGGAAGGAGCAGTCTGTGGCTGAAGAGGCTCCTCTGGTTGCTGATGATTGTGTACAGAGGGTGAAGTTAGTAGGAGACAGACGACAGTAAAAATACCATATATAAGTACAAAACACATTTTATACACACCCAAAGGAAATCATAACAATAAATTCCCAGAGATTAAGGTTTTTTCAGGAATTAGTCGACATCGTTGTGTTAATGTGGTGTGTTTGACTGCTGATGGATTGTGTTAAAGAAAACTATAGTTCCGGTTAGCGTTAGCGTATTCGTCTACACTAACTGCATTTTTAACAGTAGGCGTGAGTTGTCGTTAGCATGACTGCATACACGAATGCAAAATGCAAATGTCCAGCTTTATATGCTGAAGCCGGCCTCAGAAGTAGCTGTTCATCCTGTAGCGGTCCTCCTGCCTGTTGGTGACGGTGCTTATCTCTGGATTCTGTAGCATGAACCGACTCCTCCTGGACTTGTTACCAGTCCAATACAGGTTACTTCCCCAACCAGATGATATGTCTTCTCCAAGGACACAGATAGGTACATTCAATTTATTTCAATTTCAATTTATTTTCATTTATATAGCGCCAAATCACAACAGAGTTGCCTCAAAGCTCTTCACACAGGTAAGGTCTAACCTTCTACATTCACCAAAGTCCACACAATGTGAGCTCAAGTCCTTATCCCATTGAGAGGTACCGGCTCTACCACAGCTTTGCTTATTCCTTTAATTATTTTTTAAATGTGGCGCACCGTTAGGCAGATGTGCTACGTTGACATCATATTGCAAAATCTCATGATTCCAGTTTCAATTTCTGGTTCTGCTACATAATTATGTGTGTGTGTGTGTGTGTGTACATATATATATATATATATATATATATATATATATAAGGTCTCACAGCTGGTTGCTAATTGTAGGTTTTTTATAATCGTCTTTAAAAAAAATGTTCTTCATATTTTCTTACTTTTCAGGCGTTTCTCTCAATAGAGAACCTCAAGTTGACAGAATAATGTCAAAAGATAAAATAAAAATTGAATGTGCACTCCAGGCTCTAACAGTTATTAAAAATGCCTGGTGAGATTTAAACAGACTAAGATCCAGGCTTTCGATGACTTCCTGGACACGGCCACCAGATGGGTATCTCTGTGTGGTAAGTTCATGAGAGGTTCATGACTCTGGGTCGTTGGACTTTGAGTTCCAGTGATGCCTGGGAGGAGCTTATGGAGTCATGTGGTGAGTGGACAGAGGTGTTTGGTGATGCTGATGTCTTTGCAGGAGAATGAAGATCCAAGCCTGTAGGGTCCTGGTGCTTCCTGTCACTGTGTGGCTGTGAGACGTGGACACTAAGTAGTAACGACTGGATGTCTATATCTCTTTGGAGGATCTTTGGGTCCCACTACTTGACACGACTTACTTAGGGAGACTCAGATGAGGAGGATCACTGACTTTGTGAGGGAGAGGCAGCTTTGACATTTTGTTCATGTGGTGCATTTCTCTGAGTATGATCCAGCATGCAGGTGTCTCAGTGTTGATGGACAAGCAGCAGATGGACAAGGCCAAGGACACGCCTTGCTTTTCACTTGGACACAAAAGACAACAGTTACTTAAAAAATTGGCAATGGACTAGTTTTTTGCCTGAGTGATTGCCGCCCAGAACCTGAAAAATTCCACATTATGGTGGATGTGGTGGATGCCTCCAGACAAACCCTACTTTCTGATGTCAAGGTATGACTCAGATTTCAACAAAATACCCTGAAAACAGGGTTTTTGTTTGAGCAGGCCTCTTCACTTTTTGTTTTTAAAACTAATCTTAAAACCCAAATTTTATGCACTGGCTTTTAACCCGGAATGAGATTTTGATCTGTTTTGGTTGTTTTAACTTATTTTACTTGTTTTAGTTTTTTTTTTTCTTTTTGTGGGGGGGGGGGGCTTGTTTTTTTTTATTTGTACTTTGTGGTTTGTCCTTTTATATGTCCCCTTGTGTACAGCACTTTGTTTCAGCTGCAGCTGTTTTTTTTAAAGTGCTTTATAAATAAAGTTGATTTGATTTAATTTGGCTCCTAATTGAATGATAGTAATCAATAGATGTGGTCAACAATACGACTACGACCTGTTTTTCACTTAGTGTTTCCAGAAAGTATTCAGTGCTGCACTGTTTCCACATTTTCTTATGTTGCAGCCTTATCCCAAAATGGATGAAATTCATTTTTTTTCCTCAACATTCTACACACAATACCCCACAATGACCATGTAAGGAAAAAGTTATTTTTATTTGTGGAAATTTATTAAAATTTAAAAAGTAATCACATGTACATAAGTGTTCACAGTTTTTGCCATGAAGCTCAAAACTGAGCTTAGGTGCCTCCTGTTTCCACTGATCATCCTTGAGATGTTTCTACAGCTTAATTGGTGTCCACCTGGGGTAAATTCAGTTGATTGGACATGATTTATAAAGACACACACCTGTCTACATATAAGGTCACACAGTTGACAGTCAAAGGAATTGTCTGTAGACCTCTGAGACAGGATTGTCTTGAGGCACAAATCTGAGGAAGGGTACAGAAACATTTCTGCTGCTTTGAAGGTCCCAATGAGCACAGTCGACTCCATCATCTGAAAATGCAAGAAGTTCAGATCCACCAGGACTCTTCCTAGAGCTGGCTGCCCGTCTAAACTAAGCGATCGGGGGAGAAGGGCCTTAGTCAGGGAGGAGACCAAGAACCTGATGGTCACTCTGTGAGAGCTCCAGCATTCCTCTGTGGAGAGAAGAGAACCTTCCAATAGGACAACCGTCTCTGCAGCAATCCACCAATCAGGCCTGTATGGTAGAGTGGCCAAACGGAAGCCACTACTTAGTAAAAGGCACATGGCAGCCCACCTGGAGTTTGACAAAAGGCACCTGAAGGACTCTCAGACCAGGAGAAACAAAATTCTCTGGTCTGATGAGACAAAGATTGAACACTTTAGCATCATGTTTGGAGGAAACCAGGCACCATCCCTACAGTGAAGCATGGTGGTGGCAGCATCATGCTGTGGGGATGTTTTGTGGCAGCAGGAACTGGGAGAGTAGTCAGGATTGAGGGAAAGATGAATGCAGCAATGTACAGAGACATCCTGGATGAAAACCTGCTCCAGAGCGCTCTTGACCTCACACTGGGATGACGGTTCATCTTTCAGCAGGACAATGACCCTAAACACACAGCCAAGATATCAAAGGAGTGGCTTCAGGACAACTCTGTGAATGTCCTTGAGTGACCCAGCCAGAGCCCAGACCTGAATCAGATTGAACATATCTGGAGAGATCTGAAAATGTCTGTGCGCTGATGCTCCCCATCCAACCTGATGGAGCTTGAGAGGTGCTGCAAAGAGGAATGGACCAAACTGCAGAAAGATAGGTGCACCAAGCTTGTGGCATCATATTCAAGAAGACTTGAGGCTGTGATTGCTGCCAAAGGTACATCAACAAAGTATTGAGAGTGTGTATAAAGAGTGTGAATACTTGTGTACATGTGAGTTCTTAGTTTTTTATTTTTATACTCAGCATGCAGATGAGCTTCCCTGAGACGGTTTCTGACAGTTTGTGCAGAAATTCTTTGGTTATGCAAACCGATTGTTTCAGCAGCTGTCCGAGTGGCTGGTCTCAGACGATCTTGGAGGTGAACATGCTGGATGTGGAGGTCCTGGGCTGGTGTGGTTACATGTGGTCTGCGGTTGTGAGGCTGGTTGGATGTACTGCCAAATTCTCTGAAACGCCTTTGGAGATGGCTTCTGGTAGAGAAATTAACATTCAGTACACGAGCAACAGCTCTGGTTGACATTCCTGCTGTCAGCATGCCAATTGCACACTCCCTCAAATCTTGCGACATCTGTGGCATTGTGCTGTGTGATAAAACTGCACCTTTCAGAGTGCCCTTTTATTGTGGGCAGTCTAAGGCACACCTGTGCACTAATCATGGTGTCTAATCAGCATCTTGGTATGGCACACCTGTGACGTGGGATGGATTATCTCAGCAAAGGAGAAGTGCTCACTATCACAGATTTCGACTGGTTTGTGAACAATATTTGAGGGAAATGGTGATATTGTGTATGTGGAAAAAGTTTTAGATCTTTGAGTTCATCTCATACAAAATGGGAGCAAAACCAAAAGTGTTGCGTTTATATTTTTGTTGAGTGTAAATTTGCAAAAAATGAATAAAATAAAAAGTCATTATGGGGTGTTGTGAGTAGAATTTTGATGTTAAAAATGAATTTACTCTATTTTGGAATGAGGCTGTAACATAAAATGTGGAAAAAGTGAAGTGCTGTGAATTCTTTCCGGATGCACTGTATTTCCACCTCAGGCTCTTTTGAACTTCCCTTATATCTGGTAAAGGAAGTGTTGCCCACACTGTCATGCTCTGGAGCTCTGTGTTGATTTAGGTGTGTGTGCGCACGTGAACGTGTTTGTTCTGTCAGCGCTCCTCTCACAATTCAGGCCTATACATCATCCCTGGTGACGCCATCTCTGAGCGCCGGACCGACTCCAGCCGGCCCTCCAGGGTCATTCCCATAAATGAGATTTCAGCACCACTGACCCGTCTTGTGGTCTGCTCACCTTTTTCCAGGAGAACAGGAATGAACTGTGACCCCAGGATCTGTGAGCAGCCACCGTCCTCGTCCAAGCAGCGACCCCACAGCTGCAGCCGACCATGTCTAAGTTGCAGAGATGGCGTGAAAGAAGTGAGTCTTCAGTCTGCACCAGAACCCCGAGGTGTGAAATAAAGAGCTGAAGTCCAACAAGAGAGATTCACATCACAGAAAAAAAATCTTATAGGAAATTGTAAAATTGAAATGTTTTTTTTTTCTTTGTTGGAAAAATAGAAATCAGGGATCCCAAAATGTCAAATTAAGATGATGAACTTGACTGGCTGAATAGATTCTATATATTGGACAGGTTTCAAGGATTGAGGAACACATTTTAAGGGCCGATTTAAAAACAAAAGTATGTAACTCCTGTAAGAAATGGACAGAATTTTATCATCTTTTGGCCTTTGCCTTCAACCCTAAAATCACCTGACCATTGTTGAGACAACAACATGTTAAAATGGTAGTTTTTTTAGTGAGATAAAACTGAAAAATGTGCAATTTAACTAAAACAACCACTTGACTTTATGTCATATAAGTTCAGCTTCTTTTGGCTTCTCCTCTTTTGCTCGGGATCACCACAGCAGATCTAATGTGGATCTGTATGTTCAACTGGCCCAAGTCTTACAGTGGATGTCCTTCCTGATACAGCTTCACGCTGAGCGGAGAGTGGGCACGGGTGGTATTGAACCGGGAACCTTCTGTTTTTAAGGCAAGTGCATGAATGACTCTGCTGCCACACATTGCTCAGTTATTAAAGCTCACGCATGGTGTCGTATTTCCATAACTGAGCTTAAATTACAGTGTAATATGTCAACTTGTTTATAACCTCTTTCTCTCTCTCTTTGTGTGTGTACATGTATATATGTGTGTGTGTGTGTACAGTGTGGGAAAATAAGTATTTGATCCCGTCAGTTTTGCAGGTTTTTCACCTACAATGAATGTAGAGGTCTGTAATTTTTATTGTAGGTTCACTTCAACTGTGAGAGACAGAATCTAAAAAAATATCCAGAAAATCACATTGTGTGATTTTTAAATAATTAATTTGCATTTTATTGCATAAAATAAGTATTTGACCCCCTAGAAAAACAGAGCTTAACAATTGGTACAGAAACATTTGTCTGCCCTTACAGAGGTCAGGTGTTTCCTGTAGTTTTTCACCAGGTTTTCACACACTGCAACAGGGATTTTGGTCCACTCCTTCATACAGATCTTCTCTAGATCTTTCATGTTTGGAGTTTCGGCTCCCTCCAAAGATTTTCTATTGAGTTCAGGTCTGGAGACTGGCCAGGCCACTCCAGGACCTTGAAATGCTTCTTATGGAGCCCCTCCTTAGTTGCCCTGGCTGTGTGTTTGGGGTCATTGTCATGCTGGAAGACCCAGCCATGACCCATCTTCAATGCCCTTACTGAGGGAAGGAGGTTGTTTGACAAAATGTTGCAATACATGACCCCATCCATCCTCCCTTCAATACGGTGCAGTCGTCCTGTCCCCTTGCAGAAGAGCACCCCCAGAGTATGATGTTTCCACCCCCATGCTTCATGGTTGGTCCCAGCTCTCTTCAGGTCATTACCCAGGTCCTCCTGTGTAGTTCTGAGCTTTCTCAGAATCATTCTTACCCCAGAAAGTGAGATCTTGCATGGAATCGCAGACCGATGGAGATTGACAGTCATCTTGTGTTTCTTCCACTTTCTAATAAATAATCAGAACAGTTGTTGTCTTCTCACCAAGCTGCTTACCTGTTGTCCTGTAGTCCATCCCAGCCTTGTGCAGGTCTACAGTTTTGTCCCTGGTGTCCTTACACAGCTCTTTGGTCTTGGTTATGGTAAACAGGTTGGAGTGTGATTGACTGAGTGTGTGAACAGGTGTCTTTTATACAGGTAACAAGTTCAAACAGGTGCAATGAATACAGGTAAAGAGTGCAGAATAAGAGGGCTTCTTAAAGAAAAATTAACAGGTCTGTGTGAGCCAGAATTCTTGCTGATTGGTAGGGGATCAAATACTTATTTTATGCAATAAAATGCAAATTAATTATTTAAAAATCATACAATGTGATTTACTGGATTTTTTTTAGATTGTCTCTCACAGTTGAAGTGTCCCTACGATAAATATTACAGACCTCTACATTCTTTGTAGGTGGGAAAACCTGCAAAACTGACAGGGGCTCAAATACTTATTTTCCCCACTGTATATATTAGGCTGGTCCTTGTTTTGAATTTTAATACTCTGGCCCCCTGAATAGGTTCTAGTTGATGAGAAAACATGCTGTGTGAAATTTTATTTTTATGAATTGATTTACTGGTAGCTCAAAAGCATTGAGGTTTTTCATGCTATATAACTCTATACTAGCTAAAGAATGAAAATCACCTGTGGAGGCCGTCTTTAATTTCTAAGTGTGTGTCTGGTGGACTTTTGATATGTTTGGGATGGGTTGGGGCACTATTAAACTTTAGTTTGTATCACATTATATACCATATAACATTTCAATTCTTTTGAGCTACTTCTAAAAATTAATTTATACAAACAGAATTTTAAACAGTGTGTTTTTTTCATCAATTGGAACCTATGCAAGGAGTCAGAATATTAAATTTCAAAAGTTTGCAAAATAAGGACCACCCTACTATATATATATATATATATATATATATATATATATATATATATATATATATATATATATATATATACACAAAAGACTGCACCTTTGAGGAGCAAAGATGGACAGAGGCTCTCCTCTTTGTCAACAAATGCATGAGAAAATGATTGAAATGTCTCAAAACAATGTTCCCAAAAGAAAGATTGGAAGGGATTTGCTCATATGTCCCTCTACAGTGCATAATATCAAACAATTCACGGAATCCGGAGGAATCTTAGTACATGAATGCCAAGAGCACAAGGCTAAGGTGAACACCTTCGATTGCCGATCCCTTAGACAGCATTCATCAATAGCTGATATAACAACATGGACAAGGGATTGCTTTGGGAAATATGCCATTCACTACAATGCAGAGTTACATTCATAAATATAATTCCAGATCTTAATGTGCAAAACGGAATGTTTATGTTAATATTGCCCAGAAGCATCATCAGCGTCTTTGGACTGAGAGGCATCTGATTTGGACTGTCACATGTGGAACTGTGTATTGTGGTCAGTTTTTGTTTCTCTTTTTGTACTGTGGAGCACTCCCCCCCCCCCCCAGAATCCATAGATCAATCATTATGCATTCATCGCTAGTGATTTTTGCTAAAAATATACTCTGACTGTTGTTAATTTGCGGTTTTATGCTTGGTCATTGCCTCCATCATGATATGACAAATAGCCATAACTTTGTGTTCATAGGAATGCGCTGACTAGGTTTAACTGGTAGTTTCATCATTATTAGAATCAACAACAAGCTGCCACATCAGCGTGAGTGGAAATCTGTTACTGGCAGGAATGTGATGTTTTAATAATGAATTAATTTGTAAATAAGTGACGTTTTAACACTGTGATGGAGAGATAAAGAAAGCTGTAACAAGTTTAGTAACACACCAACACTCGGTGCTCAGTCTGAAGGTGTGAATAAGAGTCCTGTGGAAGAACTTCTCATCTTCGTCTGGTGTCGTTGGCTGTAAATGGCACATGATAAATATTCAAAAGGTCTTAACTTCCTGTGCAGACAGGAAGTCAAGACACAGCTATTGTGGTGGAACAGCTCCTTGTTAAGATGGATAAAGGTTGTCCTGCATGATTGTCCAAACATCTCAAACTACTCTGTAGATGTACCTGTGCAATGAAAATGTTGGAAATGACAAGGGGTTTATTTTATTTTATTTTATTTCATTTTTTATCTCACACTATTTATTGTTACTTTTTTTTTTTTATAGTTTGTCACATTCCGTAAGTTCACCTTCGGCTTCAGGCTGGTTCCAAAGAAGAAAGGAGCCACAACAAGGACTGGTTTTGGTTTCAGGAGTGTTTCTTGTCGTGGGGTGGCCTTCACCGCTGTGCCAAATGCAACAGGGTAAATATTTGTATCTCAGCGGTGCTGAGGTCAGTCGTCTGGAATCCCCTCACTGTTTACACACCGTTGTTGTTTCAGTTGGGCTTTTTGGGGAAAATGTAGAAAAGAAACAGATACACTCGACTCCCTGAGGGAGAAAACTGAGCACCAACATTAAAACAAAGGAGACAAAAAGAAGTGTAAAGTCTCCGCTGCGTTCCCGATGATCCTGTTTCTCTGATGGCCAAGTACACAATGGTCATGTCAAAGGTCAAGTTCAGTCTTTGTCATTGTTAGCAGTAAAACCTTTGAGGGCTCTACTTACCTTTTGAAAATTGTATTTTATGTGGGAAAATTCTTAATTTTTTTCATCGCTGAACAGGAAATGCATTGCAGCAGAGCTTGGAATGAACTCAAAACTGATTTTTTCCAAACCTCCCACCTGCTGTAGTTTAGTTATTATCGCTGACATTTGATGTGTTCTTGGATTAAAATCCTTTACTGCTCCTTTGCATTTTTACTCTCTGATATCAAAGCACATTTTGGGTTTGTTGCCTAATAACTGCGGTGTTTTATGGATTATTCCGGTGTCGCTGATTGAACGTTGTCTTCTAAAAATTGGTCCGCCCTGCCTTCACTGCATATGCGTCATTTTGGAGCGTCTGCAGCAATTCACCAATTATCACCTGTTTCTGCTTCAAACTGCCTTCAGTCATCATCTGTCTCAGTGACGAATATCTGAAGCTTTTGTACAACAATCATTTCCTCATAAATTCAGCATCATTTCATAATAAAACACAGAGGACCAATCACAGCACCACAGCAGCATGTCTGGGGTCGACCCTCTACACCCAAAGTGATCAAAGGGAATAATGTGTTTATTAACCATCAGATGACAAAGTAAAACCTGTTAAATCATTCTAAAGTCAGTTTTAAGTAGAAACGAGGTGATAATCGGTGAATCGCTGCTGACGCTCCGAAATGACGCACGCACAGTGAAGACAGGACGGACCGATTTTTAGGGGGAACCATTTGGTCGGCGACACATAGATGCTTCATTTGCATTTATTTTGGAACTTATTTTAAATTCTCAAGTTAAAATAAAGGGGTGCCAATAACTCTGAGCAGGACTGTATTTGGGAAAATAAACTTAGCCGGTCATATTTCTTCAGACTTATTTTTTTGTTTTTGTTTTGCTGCTAACCTCTCAGCTGCTCACATTATTTTGAAGGTACAAGTATTTTGAAATTATTTCTTTCCCAACTCTCATTTTTTCCCTCATTAAAATAATTTCAAAATAAATAAAATAATACAGTTGTATGCAAAAGTTGGAGCAACCCTGATCATTTTCATGATTTTCCTTTGTAAATCATTGGTTGTCTGTATCAGAAAATTCAGTAAAATATATCGTATAGCAGACAAACACAGTGATATTTGAGAAGTGAAATGAAGTTTATAGGATTTACAGAAAGTGTGCAATAATTATTTAAACAAAATTAGGCAGGTGCATATATTTGGGCACCCTTGTCATTTTATTGATTTGAATACATTTAACACTATTGGAACACAAAATTGGTTTGGTAAGCTCATTGACCCTTGACCTCCTCATCATGGTTTAGGGGAAGGATACAAAAGGCTATCTCAGAGATTTCAGCTGTCAGTTTCCACTGTGAGGAACATAGTGAAGAAATGAAAGACCACAGGCACAGTACTAGTTAAGGCCCGAAGTGGCAGGCCAAGAAAAATCTCAGATAAGCTGAAGCAAAGGATGGTGGGAATAGTCATAGTCAACCCACAGACCTGCTCCAAAGACCTACAACATGAGCTTGTTGCAAATAGTATCTCTGTGCATCGTTCAACTATACAGCGCACTTTGCATAAGGAGATGCTGCATGATTTTGTAATGCAGAGGAAGCCTTTTCTGCGTACACGCCATAAACAGAGTAACTTGAGGTATGCTAAAGCACATTTGGACAAGCCAGCTTCATTTTGGAATAAGGTGCTGTGGACTGATGAAACTAAAATTGAGTTATTTCGACATAACAAGGGGCCGTATGCATGGCTGAAAAAGAACACAGCATTCCAAGAAAAACACTGCTACCTAACACTTGCTACCTACAGTAAAATTTGGAGGTGGTTCCATCATGCTGTGTGGCTGTGTGGCCAGTGCAGGTACTGAGAATCTTGTTAAAGTTGAGGGTCACATGGATTCCAGTCAATATCAGCAGATTCTTGAGAACAATGTTCATGAATCAATGACAAAGTTGAAGTTGCGCCGGGGCTGGATCTTTCAACAAGACAATGACCCTAAACACTGCTCAAAATCTACTAAGGCATTCACGCAGAGGAACAAGTACAACGTTCTGGAATGGCCATCTCAGTCCCCAGGCCTGAATATTGTTGAAAATCTGTGGTGTGATTTTAAGCGGGCTGTCCATGCTCAGAAACCAACAAACCTGAGATGTTTTGTAAAGAAGAATGGCCCAAAATACCTTCAACCAGAATTCAGACTGTCATTGGAAGCTATAGGAAGCACTTAGAGGCTGTTATTCCTGCAAAAGGAGGATCTACTAAATATTGATGTATTTTTTCTGTTGGGGTGCCCAAATTTATGCACCTGCCTAATTTTGTTTAAAGAATTATTGCACACTTTCTGTAAATCCTATGAACTTAATTTCACTTCTCAAATATCACTGTGTTCGTCTGCTATATGATATATTTAACTGAAATTTCTGATCCAAACAACTAATGATTTATAAAGGAAAACCATGGAAGTCATCAGGGGGGCCCAAACATTTACATACCACTATAGTACCTGAATAAGTGAATGTTGGTTTTCATGTTATCTGTTGCTTGGGGAAACAGCACAGTTAAGGCAACGCAAGCAAAATGTTTGGCCTTGGCAGAGGCGTGCACACCCTCTGAGTGCACGTTTTGTGATTAAACTGGATAAACGAGATGGGCATCATGAGGGTGGAACGTTTTGGAGATCTGAGGCTTCCTCCACCCTTCAGATGTTTCAGACTTTAATTCAAAAACCCGGCTCTTGATTTGGTGGATATAGGAAACGTTTCCCGCTCGTCGCCGGCTGCAGAAACTGCAGCTGGACTGTTTAATGAAAGCGAGGAGTTCTGCCTCGTAGCCATGGAGAAGTGAGCGACATTAGCGCGGGTGTCATGTTTGATTGGGGTTTATTAGCGCCGCCTGTATTGTTCCTGTTCGTCAACAGACTCCCAGGTAATCTGGTGATAATCGTTGCAGAAGCTTCCATCTGTTCATTTGGAGGAGAGGAGGAGGGGAGTCTGCCCTCGTTTCAAATCCATTTTCCCAGGTGCTGATGGGAGGCCGCGGGGTGCAGCGGGTGGGGGAGGGGTTATGTCGGCGCCCGCCTTTCATTTACCCAACCAGGTTGTTCCTGCTTGTACCGACTAATGCTTCAGCTGCGAGCGGGGCTCTGGAGTCATACATTTTGCAGGTTGGCACACGACCAAGTGCACGACATTATGGTGCGGCACGCTCCAGCGAGTTTATCGCTCAGGTTTGGACGCCATCGCGTAAAATCCATAAACAACCCAGTGGTTGTGGCTGTGGCGACGCTCCGAATGTCAGTCAAAGAAGCGGGGTCAAGGTGCAGCGAGTGGGGGGGTGCGGCAGTGACGGGCTGTCCGAGGCTCCAATGTTTGTGAAAGCCAATCCTCCACGCTTGTAATTACACGTCTTTAATTGATACCGCGGAAAAACGGCATTGATTTGGTGTCAGATCACGGAGCGCGGCGGCCCGGCCTTTAATTACTTCTCAGTTCTGCAGTGCCTGGTTCGGTTTGTGTTGTTGTATCTGCAGCGAGCGTGCAGCTGACGCCATCACACCTGAGCAAAACCCAGAAAATGACACCATTCAGGTACCAGGTTCTAGAGGACACCGAGTGACATGCAGCACTGAGTTTAACTTGTGGCTCTGAAAAGCAGAAGCACTTCCTGTTTCCTGTTTGACTTTTTCAAAAAGGATTGAACAGAGGTTTGAATAATTCACTGAATAGCAAATAATAGGGATAATTTTGATACATTTTTAAAGTAATTTTGGAAGAATAATTGCAAGCCACTTGAGGATTTGCTGCTTTTCTTTTTGTAGTCCTTTTTGATTTTACTATGTTTTGTATGGTGTGTTTGGCAGAATTAAGAAAATTAAAAACACTGCCTTTGGCAGTGCAGAATTATGAGATTTTTTATTCTTGATGAACTAAATAATTAAAGGTGTAGTCCCATTTGACTTTCTGCAGAATTGAGAAAATTTATTAAATATTAAAATTCTAACCCAACTGATATGGATTTTTTGTGCGCCGATACCAATGTTGTGGAATAAAAAGTTTGATACCAATATATCCAAAGCCTTATGACGACGACGTGTAATTGAGACTTGACGTTTCACAGTTTAAACATGAACTTTATTAGAAATAACGATAAATATAATCATTCCACTGCCACCCAAGGATCCTCCGAAGAAACCTGCTACTAAAGACATCGCTTTAGGTCACTGATTAGTATCCAAGTCCCACAACCGTACACGGCTGTGATGGTGGGCCAGAACAACCCCTCTGCGGTCTAGAACCACCTGTCTGCAGTCCAGCTTCTTTCTGGAACCTATCAGACTGATGAACAAAACGTCATACCATCTAATGCAACGCTGCTGAACGGGACTGAGGGCAATTTGGTCACAGTTCACTTTTTGCTCTTCACCCCGCTGACTCTTCTCTTTAACTTACTTTAGGTTGAACTTATTTTAATTATGTTTAAATTATTGGGCATTTTATTTGTATATATTTTGTCTATCTTTTACTTGTTTGTTTTTTTTTACTTTCATGCCTTCACTGCACCTAATTTCATTCCTTTCATGTATTACATGCTGGAATGACAACAAATGAACCTTCAGCCTTGAACCTATAAATATAACTGGCACATGTCTTGCTGCTTTCACTAGGATTGGCAGTCGCTGTGTCAAACTGCTCATCATTTGCGTAAAATATACTCTTTGTCTATTTTGTCCCCACCTCATTGGCAGCATAGTGACCACTTGTCTCTTGTTACTGTGAAAAGCCCACTCTGAGACTGAACAGCAGCTGGTCGCTGTGCCTCTGTCTCTTGTAGCTATTGAGCAAGGGGTGATGGGGGTCCCAGACATTTTTGACAGCACACAGACATTGGAGTGCCCTCTGCTGGACAAATTATGTATTGACTCAATGTCCAACAACCAAAGTGTATTCTGCGTTGGGCAATCTGTAAAGTAAAACTTTTCATGTGGGCAAAAGTAACATCAATAACGATATGTTCATGAATGTCTCCTATCAGCTAATATTATTGGCCAACCTATATACACTCAACAAAAATATAAACGCAACACTTTTGGTTTTGCTCCCATTTTGTATGAGATAAACTCAAAGATCTAAAACTTTTTCCACATACACAATATCACCATTTCCCTCAAATATTGTTCACAAACCAGTCTAAATCTGTGATAGTGAGCACTTCTCCTTTGCTCAGATAATCCATCCCACCTCACAGGTGTACCATACCAAGATGCTGATTAGACACCATGATTAGTGCACAGGTGTGCCTTAGACTGCCCACAATAAAAGGCCACTCTGAAAGGTGCAGTTTTGTTTTATTGGGGGGGATACCAGTCAGTATCTGGTGTGACCACCATTTGCCTCATGCAGTGCAACACATCTCCTTCACATAGAGTTGATCAGGTTGTCAATTGTGGCCTGTGGAATGTTGGTCCACTCCTCTTCAATGGCTCTGCGAAGTTGCTGGATATTGGCAGGAACTGGTACATGCTGTCGTATACGCCGGTCCAGAGCATCCCAAACATGCTCAATGGGTGACATGTCCGGTGAGTATGCCGGCCATGCAAGAACTGGGACATTTTCAGCTTCCAAGAATTGTGTACAGATCCTTGCAACATGGGACCGTGCATTATCCTGCTGCAACATGAGGTGATGTTCTTGGATGTATGGCACAACAATGGGCCTCAGGATCTCGTCATGGTATCTCTGTGCATTCAAAATGCCATCAATAAAATGCACCTGTGTTCTTCGTCCATAACAGACGCCTGCCCATACCATAACCCCGCCACCACCATGGGCCACTCGATCCACAACATTGACATCAGAAAACCGCTCACCCACACAACGCCACACACACTGTCTGCCATCTGCCCTGAACAGTGTGAACCGGGATTCATCCGTGAAGAGAACACCTCTCCAACGTGCCAAACGCCAGCAAATGTGAGCATTTGCCCACTCAAGTCGGTTACGATGACGAACTGGAGTCAGGTCGAGACCCCGATGAGGACGACGAGCATGCAGATGAGCTTCCCCGAGACGGTTTCTGACAGTTTGTGCAGAAATTCTTTGGTTATGCAAACCGATTGTTTCAGCAGCTGTCCGAGTGGCTGGTCTCAGACGATCTTGGAGGTGAACATGCTGGATGTGGAGGTCCTGGGCTGGTGTGGTTACACGTGGTCTGCGGTTGTGAGGCTGGTTGGATGTACTGCCAAATTCTAGAAATTTTAGATCTTTGAGTTCGTCTCATACAAAATGGGAGCAAAACCAAAAGTGTTGCGTTTATATTTTTGTTGAGTGTATTTGTCGGACTCCAATTGAAGTATAGTTATTATGAACTACTTTTAATACTGTTTAGTTCTGTATCACAGAGCTCCAGGTAATTTTATTGCTGGTAAAATATGTATTTTAGGGATTTCACAGCAAATATAGTGAGTTTGCTCAGTGAGATGTTGCAGATGACTTGAAGGTGTTCACGCTGAATTTGAAAACTGGGAACTCTGAATTTCTGACTTAAAACAAGGAAAAATACAATAAAATCAAGCAAAAAAACATTGTAAATGTAAGTGACATCAGTAGACTTGTGTGAGTCTGTCCAGCAGATATCCATCAACACTTTAGAGTTCTTCCTCTGAATGGGGATCCCTCTTGGCCTGCCTTTACTATCTGTGTGTGTGTTGTAATGTTTCTTTTTCCATTTTGCATCTTTTTTTTTTTTTTGGCAAATTCAGTTTCAGTTGGAAGTTTGTTTCTTCAGCTCCATGATGTCAACACTAGGATATGTAGCGTAGCAATGCCATTTGACCCTTAAATAATAGCTCGTGATTGGCCGAGCACACCTAAATGAACTCATCTGCTTTTGACAGAGCAGGAAGAGATGAAAAATGTGGAACCTTGGGGAGGGGGGGCAGTTTGGAACCAATGATGACTTCACCTTAGAAAATGTCATGGTGTCTTGATGCTGGATTTTAACCTGGTAAGACTGATACAGGTGAGACTCAGGCCCTCTGGGCTGGTGTTTATCGCCGGACGTGGAACATGAAGTGGGTGAATGTAATTTTGAGACACCAGTCCAGCAAAGGTTACCTCCCCCAGCCAAAGCCACTACCTATTTACAGCTCAGACAGCTAGCCTTAAGAGCGCACTGGGAATCGAACACAGGTGTACATATGGGAGCCGATTTCCACAGCTGCCCAGCAGGAGGCTCTGTGGGATATTTTAACCCATGTGGGTCAAAATTCCAAATTGTTTCCAGCTGAGATAAATTTTGATCATATTAACTATAAATGATTGTGAATCGTTTCATTAAATGCAGCAGATTAAAATGAGTGTTATCAAAGAAAATCCTCAGTAGTTAAAAAATATAACGCAATGCTAAAATACCCTCAGCCATATGAGCATGTCATCAGTGAAAGTGTGTAGACAGAATGTGACCCTTTGACCCCTTAGAAGAAGTCAAGGTTAGCCATCTTTGAACTTGTCCAAGGTCTGTGTCCCAAGAATGCTTCCTGTGGATTTGTCGACCCTGGCAGTAGGAGGACTGGACTTATGCTGAGCACATGCAGATAGACGGATGGAAAGTCTTCGTAATACCCGGTGGCCATATTTTGGCCTCTGATAAAAATCAAAAGGTACCACACTTACACAGTAAATTTTGCAGAGTAAAATTGACTCTGCCAGGATAACATTTGGTCCCAGTTCAAACAGAGTTAAATACACTCTAGCTCTACCATCTTGTCAAATCACATTTTTCAACTCCAATCACAGTCATTCACAGCATGATAGAGTTGATTTTACCTTGTTATAGAAGTGATTTAGCACTGTGATAGAGTATATTTAACTGTCTTTGGACTGGGACCAAATGTTATCCTGGCAGAGTCAGTTTTACTCGGTAAAAGTTACTGTGTATAATCACTGAAACAGAACACTCATATATTATAGTATTTGTATAATGTATGTATGAATTCTTTCAAAGTTGCGTTAGAAAAATTGAAACAGATCCAGAGTGTTAATAGGTTTGCAGCCCTCTGATTAGAATTAAACTTGGCCACAGTAAAGAGCTGAAAGAATGAAAACAAATATAAGATCCCGGCTCGATGGCCTGATCCCTTTGTTCCTGCCCGACGCGGACTCGAGGTATCGCTGTGAAAGCCCTGTAAAGCTAAAATAAAGGCTTGTGACTTGGCTCCACGTAATGCCACATATTTGTAGAGGAGCGTGAGAGCGGCGTGTCTGAGGTGACGACAGAGCGGGACCAGCTGGGTTCACATTGGACGGGCCGGACCGTTAAAGCTGTCAGTGGCAGACGAGAAACACGGAGTTTGGGGTTTCCTTAAAGCTTTTAATACCCTGGGAAAGTCAGCTGAGCTTCGTGCTGCAAAAACAAAAAAATAGAGACGCGCTCATGGGGTCACGGGGTGCAGATTCCTGCAAACTACCAGAGTTCAGCGTCGGCGGTTGTGAGTCTGCTCGTCGGCGTGTGGAATCACCGCCGGGTAAAAATGACACGATTGGCCTGTTTTGGAACATATTTTTTTATATTTTGGCTTGACAAAAAGAGAGGCTTGCACATTTTGAAAAATATTGCAAAATGTGCAGTGCATGAGTGGGCGGTGCCAGGAATCCTTCCCCCCCCCATGCAAAATTTGGTGTTTTGGGTCAAATTTCAGATGTATTTAGTGAAAATAATGAATAAGAGTGAGACTAATAAAACTGAAAAATAAGATGCTTTAAAAAACTGTTCAGGTGATCAGGTTCACAAATATTTTTGACCTTTTTTTAAAAAAAAACAGTGGTGTCTTATGAGAAACGGTGAAGTTTACAGTTTGTGTTTGTACCCGATTGTGTTGAAACAATTGTTGTTGTACGTTAGTTTTTGTTTTTTGCTGACCAGTGGTTTGAGTTCAGCGTGAGGGAGAACGAGCGAGAAGCATCTCTTACTTTCATCATGAACGAGAGTACATGTGTGCAAAGTGTTGGCCTGCAGATGGAGCTGTACTCTACACCTCCTCCTCTCTCTCTCTCTGTCTCTCTGTCTTTGTTAAATTTCACCTCCGAGGAGCTCCTTGTTGCCCCGAGCTGTTTGTTTATGAGGACAGAAAGGAAGCTGGAGGGGTTGAGGGCGTTTCAGGGAGTTGACGAACTGTTTCTCAGAGTTTTTACTGCTTCCAGAAACCAAAGCAGAACATTTAGCAGCTTCTCCCCTCCTCCAAAAAAAAAAAAAGAAAAAAAAAATCACCTTCCCACAGCTTATGAATAGAATCATAAAACCTGTGTTGTTTATCATTTAATACTTGAGATCAGAAAACTGAGCTTAAATTGTGTAAAGTAAAATTTGTGGTGTAGCTGCTTGTTGATGACCTTCCAGAGGGTTTTGTCAACGTTCTCTTACTGAGCGGTTCTGCAGACATGTTGCTACATTTTCCAGATCGTGGCTGCAGTGGGTGGAAGTACAATTATATTTCCTGATAGATCAAATAGCAACTAAACAACATTTTACTCTCCCAGGAAGTGGCAGATGACCTGCGAGTAAATACTCCAAAACTACCACCAAAGAGCCAAACAAACAGATCTTTGTAGAAAACGGAGCCAAAAGAGTCGGTTCAGTAATGAGAAGACTATTTACCACCAATAAAATTAAGCTAAAGTTAGAATTTCTTGTGTTTTAGAATTTTACCCGAGGCCATTAAATATGACCATCAGGTATTGTCCATCTGTCTGTCTGTGCTCAGCATAAGTTCAGTCCTCTTACTGCCAGGGTCCCGAAATTCTCAGGGAATATTCTTGGGACAAAGACTTTGGACAAGTAAAGGTAAAGAAGTTAAAAAGTCACATTGTTTCATTCTCTTTTCTTTTTTTTTTCGAGTGGCCCAGGTGGCAGCCAATCAGAGTAGAGCAGCATCGTGATGTCAGTGGCTGGTCTCTCTAAAAACACTTTGTTTATGTGCTTATATAACATGTTTCTCATATATTCTGTAAAAGCTAGCAAGAAATAAACACTTCTAAAACTGAAAATACGGTTTTTGGAACCTAATAATACCTCAGAACATATTTACAACATATTTCGCAGATGTTGGCGTGGTAACATCACAGGCTAGCTGCAAATCGTTTTGTTTGTGTGCAAATATATCCACTTTGTCATACATTATGTAAAACCTAGCGAGAAATAAACACTTCTAAAACTGAAAATGCAGTTTTTGTAACCTGATAAGACCCCGGAGTGATTTACAAGACATTTCATGGACGCCAGCCTGCACGCTAACGTCTGTTAGCTTCTGCTCTTGTCAAAAACTCATAAATGTAAATATTGTTTACTGGTTTACTGACTGGTTGATAGAGGGGCTTCATTGAACACGTACAAATTGTAAGTAAGACAATAGGATCTTAATAATTAATATATATATATGTGTGTGTGTGTGTGTGTCAATATATAGATATGTGTGTAAATATTACCCCAGGCAAGCCAAAATAAAAGATGATCTGTGATATCTTAATATTTTTGGATCATATCGTGGAGCATTTTTCTTTTTTTAGGTTGTGTGCATTAATTCTCAGCACTCAAACGGTGTGTGAAATGGAGCTACCGTCGGGTCATTGTTGATCCCCACCTCTAATAGAATAATCAATCTTACTTTTGGCAAGTCTGTGGGATTAATTATTAAAGGGCTAAACATTTACCAGCTAAGCACAGCACCACCCGTCTACCTGCCTCGCCAAGATGGCGTCAAATCCCGTTTGCATCCATGTGCAACGCGGCGTGAACTGATTGTGCTTATCTCCGCGCTGATCTGCTGACACGAAGCGCTGCCGTCAGCCTGCTGCTCCTCAGCGGGCACGCCTCCTCCACCTTTAAAACAATAATATCTTTCCAGTTTGTCAGTCACAGATTTATTTCATGTAGAACACTCATAGAAGGCGGATTAGCGGTATCTACTTATACGCTTGTGATCAAGTCTTTTCTTGCGCTTTGCCCAAAGTGCTCGGCGGGTGAACGGTGACCTGTTTTCTCTTTCTTCCTCCACTCTGTACCTCAGCGATTTAATCATTTAACCATGTATAATCTGGGCCCTCTCTCAATTTGTTAAATCCTCTTGCATGTCTTTACGCTGGGCTCTGGCTTTTTCTTGGTCGGCTTTTTTTTTTTTTACCCATCTCCCACCCCAAGGGCACGCAGAGGGAGGGTATTGTCATCAGTCCTACATGTCTGTTTTCAGGTCCAAGAATTCATAAACCGTTTCTTTTTAAAAACCCATGTCAGGATTGAGCCAGGTTCTGTTTTTAGTGATTCTGTGATTGAGTTGAAATATTTACATAAGGTGGAATATCATCATAATTAATCCAGTCGAGGTCTGAATCTCACTTGTTTTTATTTTTTAAGCACTGCTGATTGAAGATGTGCCATATAGTTCTATTCAGCCTGTTTTAGTTTCTATCTTTACTTCCTGTTTTATATTGACAGTCCTTTCCTGTGTTTGTTTGTTTGTTTGCTCGAGTTTTGAATTTACAGCCACAATTTCTGCAGGAAGTGAAAATCAAGTCAAACCTTCCAGTCGCTGCTCCTCTTGTGGTTCTTATTCTCCCGTCTCCAAACAAAAGCTTGGAGATGTATGAAGGAATCACGGTCTGTCGGGTCGGTCGGTCGGTCGGTCGGAATCTTTACGTTCAGACAAATAATATGGTATACCTTTCAATATGAGTGGAACATTTTTAAATTTTGACCCCTGTGTTATTCTTCAGTTGACCCCAACTTGGCTGCTTGTTGAAAATTCAAGTGGCCAGTCGGTTTTTTTCAAAAGAGTAATGTCTAAGGTGTATTTCTGCCACATTTGGTGCTTGCATCATCATTTTAGTTGTTTGCTGCATTAATGGTGACAGAATTTCAATCAGAGCAAAATCTTTTAATGGCGAGCTGAAATATGGTCGCCCTGTGGTAGATTGGTGTCTTGTCCAGGATGTACCCCACCTCACGCCCCATGACGGCTACTATAGGCTCCACCCCCATGACCCTTGACTGAAGTAAGCAGGTATAGAAAATGAATATGGCCATATTTTGCCGTTATTGTAATTCCGTTACCATGGAACTATCATCTTGCAGATTAAATGAAACATCAGACGATGAGTAGCACGCCATCGAAAGGTGTGCACGAAGGAACATCAAAGGGAGAGAACTGTACGTTAAATTTTTTTATGCGTCATATTTGTACAAACAGACACATCGGTTTCTTCGTTACAGTCGAGTATTTAATCAGAAAAACAAAAATCCTGCTGCTAACATATAATCTATGCATAGAAGGAAAAACACAGAGTAACAAACTGTCTGAAGCAGGAAAATTCAATCTACAGACGTTTCATGTAGAGGCCAAGTCGAGAAGACGTGTGTTGATTTACATTTGCCAGGTAAACTTTAGACAGCTGCGGCGTCCAGTGGCCCTCGTGTCGGGTTTACGCAGCATAAACGCATCACTTCCTCCTCATTTAATGTGATGTACACTGACCACATAGGCAGCAGGAACCGCGGCGCTCCCTCTTAGCTCTCTGGGTGGCACTGCCACGACACGGCTGTGATGACAGTTTGTATCCATTAGAGTTACGAGTTCGTCATAATGTAAAGTATTTACATCCTCTCGCAGGTTCACCTGGGTGAAATATTTGGAAGTCTTTCTAAATACTCAGAGTGTTTGCTTATGCCTGCGTGGAGCCGGGGGGCAGGAGAGGACTGCTGTCTCTCTTTATGTCAAATTTACGTCACTTCAGTCATTTCTGTGCACGCTGTGGGCAGCTGTAAAATTACGTGCACGCAGTCAAACAGAACAATGAAAAATCCAAACAGTCAAATGCAGCAGAATTTCCTCTCTGTGAAATTGATTAGTTTTCTCACCTAGTAGATGTCTCATAACCTGTTTAAAAAATACCTATATTGGACTTCCAGGGTGGAGTGATTTATGTCACCACATTTACTTCACAACACCACATGTAAACAAAAAAAGCTAAAAGTCGTTAATGTAAATCAAACCCAAATATACACACAATGTACATGTAAAATCTTACTATGTAATACTTTAATTATAAACAGCAGGAAATATGTGCAGTTTCAGTGCTTAGAACCTGTAACCCCTGACCTCCAAACAGCACATACCTCCGTCAAGGCCTTATGTTCCCGAAGGCTAAAAACATCTTCTGGATCATAGGTCCAAAATGTGTTCTGGATCAAATTCAAAAGCCCTCATTTTAGCCGACGTTATCCATCTGCTAACCAAATTTCATGACTTCTCACAATTTTGTGAGTTGATGTTATGTGCCAAACATTCTACTTTGTCTCAGTTCCAAAATATTTTCTGGATAATCTCCAACATCAAATCACTTATTTGCCAGCTTGTTGTTGATCTGGTCACCTAATTCCATTGACATCCGTTTATTAGTTTAGGAGTTATCCTGCTAAAAGGCAAACGAACAGACATATGTCACTGAAACCATTACCTCCTTTGTGGAGGTAGTAACAGAACAGTTTGTCTGTGGTTTCCAAAATGACATGTCTGAAGATGTCTGCAGACATGTCAGGAGTCAAATTAATATTTGACTCCTGACATCAAAATGTATATTTGATCTCAGCCCTTTTAAAAATTGCAAACTTGTTTCTTGGTCATTATTTAAGTCCTTAAATAATGTCAACGCACAATACACAAGCAAAGTCCAGACCGGACTCATTCCACTGGCAACAGTGGGAAGGAAAATCCCCTTAGACAGTTAGGAAGAAACCTCAAGGAGGCCAGACTGAGTTGGGTGGCCATCTGCTATGACCTTACGAACAAATTAGAACAAAGCACAGCATAGAATTGTCAGAACACACGCAAAATACAATCCAATGTTCAAAGCAACAGATGATTGAAACCAGGAAGTGAAGATTAGAGTGCCAGTAAAATAGACTGCAACTCGAGCTCTTGCCAAAATTCTGTTGTACCTGTATTCATTCTATTACACCTTCATTAATAGTAAAAGTCCATTAGGTGGAGATACTGCTCCATTTCAAGAACCTTGGAACATGATAACGACCAACCTGTTGCTCATATTTGTGAGTCAATGAATGTATTGATCCCAGATTAGTCATTGAAAAAGGACAATCCCCAGTTCCCAGCCCTGATGTATTCCCTACTCCCCATAAGATAAGTTTGTGATTTCAAAGTTCTAATGTAGACAGTACATATTTCAGTGAAACATAATTTCAATCAGACATGATGTAGCATGAGGTCATCACGCCTCATTTATATTCCCTAATTCTGTCCGTGCTGATGCTCTTCTACACAGTAAAATCACCAGTGTAAAACTAACACTGACTGATTTTACTGTGTACATGCCCAATATTTTATTGATAATTCTGTCCATGATCCTTACGCCCTCACACTTCATTACGTCAGCCAGTAAACTCTGCCAGTGAGGTTTATCAACCTCATTGTGAACTCATGAATTCAAATTAAAAAACCTTCAGTTCCTCCACAAGTTTTTACAGTGATCTGTGGTCAAGACCATCTCCAAACAACTGTATTACAAGTTGGTGAGTTATGAATTTGCCACTTTCTTACTTTCATACATATACATTGGGGCAAAAAGTATTTAGTCAGCCACTGATTGTGCAAGTTCTCTTACTTAGAAAGATGAGAGAGGTCTGTAATTTTCATCATAGGTACACTTCAACTATGAGAAACAAAATGAGAAAAAAAATCTAGGAAATCACATTGTAGGATTTTTAAATAATTTATTTGTAAATTATGGTGGAAAATAAGTAGTTGGTCACGTACAAACCAGCAAGATTTCTGGCTCTCAAAGACCTGTAACTTCTTCTTTAAGAAGCTCTTCTGTCCTCCACCTGTTACCTGTATTAATGGCATTTGTTAGAACTCAGTATCTATATAAAAGACACCTGTCCACAGCCTCAAACAGTCAGACTCCAAACTCAACCATGGCCAAGACCAAAGAGCTGTCAAAGACACCAGGAAGAAAATTGTAGATGTGCACCAGACTGGGAAGAGTGAATCTACAAGTCAAGCAGGTTGGTGTGAATAAATCAACTGTGGGAGAAACTGTAAGAAAATGGAACACATACAAGACCATTGATAATCTCCCTTGATCTGGGGCTCCACGCAAGATGTCATCCAGTGGGGTCAAAATGATCATGAGAACGGTGAACAAAAATCCCAGAACTACACTGAGGGACCTGATGAAGGACCTGCAGAGAGCTGGGACCAAAGTAACAAAGGCTACACACTACGCAGAGAGGGACTCAAATCCTGCAGTGCCAGGCGTGTCCCCCTGCTTAAGACAGTACATGTCCAGGCCCATCTGATGTTTGCCAGAGAGCATATTGATGATCCAGAAGAAGATTGGGAGAATATCATGTGCTCAGGCGAAACCAAAATAGAACTTTTTGGTAAAAACTCAACTCGGCGTGTTTGGAGGAAGAAGAATGTTGAGTTGCATTCCAAGAACACCATATCTACTGTGAAGCATGGGGTGGAAACATCATGCTTTGGGGCTGTTTTTCTGCAAAGGGGACAAGACGACTGATCCGTGTTAAGGGAAGAATGAACGGGGCCATGTATCGTGAGATTTTAAGTCAAAACCTCCTTCCATCAGTGAGAGCATTGAAGAGGCAACGTGGCTGGGTCTTCCAGTATGACAATGATCCCAAACACACCGCTTGGGCAACGGAGTGGCTCCGTAAAAAGCATTTCAAGGTCCTGGAGTGGCCGAGCCAGTCTCCAGACCTCAACCCAATAGAAAATTTGTTGAGGGAGTTGAAAGTCCGTGTCGCCCAGTGACATCCCCAAAACATCACTGCTCTAGAGGAGATCTGCATGGAGGAATGGACCAAAATACCAGCTACAGTGTGTGAAGACTTAAAGGAAATATTTGACTCTTGTCATTGCCAACAAAGATTATGTTACAAAGTATTGAGTTGAACTTTTGTTATTGACCAAATACTCATTTTCCACCATAATTTACAAATAAATTGTTTAAAAATCCTACAATGTGATTTCCTGGATTTTTTTTTTTTCTCATTTTGTCTCTCATAGTTGAAGTGTACCTATGATGAAAATTACAGACCTCTCTCATCTTTCTAAGTAGGGGAACTTGCACAATCAGGGACTGACTAAATACTTTTTTGCCCCACTGTACATGCCCATAGGTCTGCATTGAAACCTCGTCCTTACATCAGGGTGTCCATGGTGAACCACGATATTCTCTTATTGTACCATGAACTTGTTCTGCCATGGTAGGATTTTGAAGATGTTGGAAAATTGATGGCCTCTATTGCAAAATTCAACATACTTTGATAATTGCTGGCATTTCCATGGAGGTCGGAAAGTTGTCGTACATATTGTGACCTCACCTGGAGGTTTTCCAGAAGCACTACGGTTGTGCTGAAGTTAGCCTAAGGGTGTGCTGTGGTTATTGTTGCACATCACGTATTACAACTCTGGAGTGATACGTCGCTAAACTGTAAATTAGATCACAGTCATGGACAACTGAGACCTTTAACTTGTGTAGCCAGTAAGAGTCTCATACAGGACTAGAAGTCACAACCTTGGGCATGAGAGGGGGGCATCTTAGCAACGAAGCTAAATGCTAAGGCTCACGAGTCTGAATGTCTCTGTTATCTTGTGCTGCTGTGTGGTGACACCAGTATGACCTGCATGTCAAACATTATCAAGCCAAAATAAGTGGGTGTGTCCTAAATATCATGCAGGAGTCAGACATGGATTCATGGACAGCTAAAAGGAATCATTTAAGGCATGAATGAGCATAAAACAAAAGGCCATATGTACACACAGAATTATAAGACTTTGAAGATGTTTAACAAGAAAACAACCATATTTAACTTTCAAAAAAAATTAATGATTTTGTACAGTATGACCCCTTTAACATCTTACAAAAAGTGGCCCAGGTCCAAGAATAAATCAGAAATCTGCACAAACACATGAACAAATACATCATGGGTTGAAGTTTTCTCCAAACATACTTTGTGTGAGGAAGAAGCGCACCTCTCCTTCAGAGTGTGCCGAGCAGAGGATGCATGTAACCTCATTGCACATCTGACACTCAGTGACAAATACATAGTTTGGGGCAAATTTCCATTTCATGTTTGACTACACCGCACATCTCAAATTAAGAGCGCAGCATTATCATCGACAAGGAAATACATTGCGTTAATATTCTCGCTTCACACTTGCCAAAGAATTAGTTCGGATCCTTGCATAAATTAACAGTGGCACAGTTTAAAAATCGCTAGCTCAAGGCCATGCTCTGAGAACACGGCGGTGAGCACCGCGCCTCAATTCTACATTTGTTTTGATGTCTGCATTTCAAGAGTTTGTTTCCACAAAGTTATAGATGCGTTTTTACAGAAGGGAAAACAGGAATCTCATTACCTGAAGCTCATCGTGCCGTCCCTGTTGTTGTACATGCGATCACGTTTCTGAAGGTGGCCAACCGAAGACTGAAGTTAACGGCTGGTGTATTTATTTGTTGATTGATGTATTTTTTGTAGAATTTGCTTTTTGATTGTTGAACATTAAAAATGTCTGTACCAATTATTACAAAGATTTTGGCTGTTGTGGGATAAATAAATATCCACGTGGATTTATGAGTTTAAAATTGTTAATTTAATTGAATCATATTTTTTTTTATTGTTAACTATGTTATTAACAATGAGATATAAATCACTTCCTAGCAGAGCTTCAAATTAAAATATTTTATATAGAGCAGGATTTTACAAACTTTTCAATAATTGTGAACCTCAGTGTACCAGAAATTCCATCAATAAAAAGCAATAAAATTTAGACAAGGACAAAAAAATCTAAATGCAAGCAATACATTTGTTGGTGACTTTAATTGTCAAAGTACTGCCACCTTTCAGGTAAAGGGGTGGTAATTTAATTTAATTTAAAAAATTTTGTGTCAAGCTATTACACCTAAAAGTTTTACCATGGTTTTAAATGTGTACGGGTTGCTCCTTCTTCAGCTCCCCTCACACTACAGGCAAAGGTGGTGGTTTGGCGACAGTGTTTAAATCTGACTTTGTTTGCTGCCTGCTTCCCGCTAAAGCCTATGCGAGCTTCGAGCTACAGCTCTTTGAAATCAGATTGGATATACCTGTTTTGTGCGCACTCATCTATCGCCCTCCTAAATTTAACAAAGATTTTATAAATGACTTTTCTGACTTTGTCGCAGGTATTGCTCTTAATCGCAATGCATTTTTAATTGCTGGGGATTTTAATATTCATGTTTGTTGTCCATCCAAGCCCTTGGTCAATGACATTCTTAACGTTGTGGACTCTTTTAATCTTAAGCAGGCAGTAAATGTCCCGACCCATCACAAGGGTCATACTCTGGACCTTATCTTATTCAGTGGTCTAAATGTGAACGTCATAGAGATCTGTAACGCAGGCATATCGGACCATTTTCCTGTGCTTTTTTCTGTCGCGGTGTCCTCCACCATTAGGAAACAATGCGTTCCGGGGCGCCAGCGGCGCGCTATTTGCCCCGCTACTGCGCCACTCTTTTCTGCTGCGTTTCATGCTTCTGAACTTATGTCTTACGATTCTAATACAAATATTGACGAGTTGGTTAGCTTGTTCAATACTACGTGTTCAGAGATTCTCAACGTTGTCGCCCCTTTCACTAATCGGCATGCAAAACGCTCAGAGCCATGGCACAATGACATCACGCGCGCACGCAGACGGGAATGCTGCTGTGCAGAACGGAAATGGAAGAAAGATCAACTTCAAGTATCACTGGGAATTTTAAGACATTCACTTACAAATTATCAAGATGCTGTTAAGACTGCAAAATGAGAGTATATGGCAAATATTGTGTCTACAAATCTTCACAAACCCCAGGTTCTTTTTAATGTTTTGAACAAAATTGTTAACCCTATTGATTCAACTGGTGCTGTTCCCTCTGTTTCTTTGTGCAACAAATTTTGTCAATTTTTCAGTGACAAAATCTCACTCATTCGATCCTCTTTGCCAACTGTCATCACTGACCCCTGCGTCATTCCTGCGTGCACAGCTGTTTTTAGTCAATTCGAGCCTATTTCTCTGTGTGACCTATCTTAAACTGTTCAAAGTTTAAGGCCTTCAGACTGTGCACTGGATTTCCTTCCTGCTAAGCTTTTGAAAGAAGTCCTTGATTCAGTTGGCCCTTGTATTTTACAGTTGATTAATGCCTCTCTGACTTCAGGTGTCGTTCCTCGTTCCTTTAAACAGGCCATAATACAGCCCCTCTTTAAAAAAACATAATTTGGACCCTGCTATTTTTCTAATTATAGACCCATTTCTAAGATGCTATTTTTATTTAAAATGCTTGAAAAGGTGGTCTATACTTAATTACAGGCGCACCTTACATAACTGAAAAATTCCAGTCTGGTTTTAAGCCTTTGCACAGCACTGAAACTGCTCTTTTAAAAGTTTTTAATGATCTTCTTTTAATCATGGACTCTGGCAGCTCAGCTGTGCTTGTGCTTTTAGATTTAACTGCAGCCTTTGACACTGTTGACCACCAAATCTTATTATCTCGCCTTGAATCGTGCGTTGGATTAAATGGCACAGTGCTCAAATGGTTCAAGTCCTATTTGACTGGTCGGTGCTTTTCTGTAAACCTTGGTCCCTTTGCGTCACAGAAAGCCCCTTTGACTTGTGGAGTACCTCAAGGTTCAATTTTAGGGCCAATTCTATTTTCACTCTATTTGCTTCCTTTGGGATCAGTTTTTAAGAAATATAACATTCAGTTTCATTGCTTTGCTGATGATGTGCAGATTTATCTACCTCTGAACCCTAAAACAAACTCATCTGCAATCCTACAGACCTGCTTTCAAGAAGTCAAAGACTGGATGTCTTTAAACGTTTTGAATCTAAATGAAAGCAAAACAGAGATTGTGGTCCTTGGTGACCTTGACCTTTCTGCCCTTGGTTCACTCGCCTCCTACTGTCGTTCATCTGCTAAGACCCTTGGTGTTTTTATAGACAGCTCTTTTAAATTTGAGAAGCAGATCAACACAGTGGTCAAAACAAGCTTCTTCCAGCTTAGACTTTTAAGTAAAATCAAGCGTTACCTGCCCCCAAAACAGCTGGAACAGGTTGTGCACGCTTTGATCACGTCTCGTTTAGACTACTGCAATTCTCTGTATGTTGGTCTTAATCAGTCCTCTGTGCATCGCCTCCAGATGGTGCAAAATGCAGCTGCGCGTCTGCTCACTGGAGCCAAACGGCACCAACACATTTCTTCTGTTTTATCTTCACTGCACTGGTTACCTGTTGTTTTAGAATCGATTTTAAGATTTTGCTGCTTGTTTTTAAATCAATTCATGGTCAAGCCCCATTCTGTTTATCTGATATGCTGTCACTGCACACTCCAGGAAGAGCTCTGTGCTCCGCGGACCAGAGTTTACTGGTCTGTCCCAGGTCTAAGCTGAAGACCAGGGGATACAGAGCCTTTGCTGTTGCGGGGCCCAAGCTCTGGAACTCTCTGCCATTGAATGTCTGACTGGCTCCTTCAGTTAACTCTTTTAAGACTCTTTTAAAGACATATCTTTTTGCACTGGCTTTTAACACAAGATGAGCTGAATACTGCCACATCTTTTATTGTCTTGTTGATTTATTTTGTTCTTGTATTTAACTAAATATAATTTTAATTCCTTTTACTGTACAGCACTTTGGGGCAGTGTTGACTGTTTGTAAATGTGCTTTATGAATAAACCTGACCTTGACCTTGACCTTATAAAACAGTACTGTCAGGTCTTTCAGTCCCGTAACATGAAATAGGAAGATATATATATATATATATATATATATATATATATATATATATATATATATATATATATATATATATATATATATATATATATATATACATACACACACACACACACACACACACACACACACACACACACAGAGTGGTGGGCACAGCTAATCAAAAAGTTAGCTTCAATAACCATTAATCCGATAACTGAAAAGTTAGCTTTTATGACACTAAACCGATAAACTGCTAAAAAAAATTAATCTTTTACAGATTGCAGAAAACCGATAGCTTTTAGTTTTGATTTGGACGCGGCCACATCAGATTTCACTGTCAGCTTCTGATAAACCAGTTTCACTTTAAGTGCCACAGGGGCTGCTGGGTAAATTCAAGGATCACAAACGCATAAGAACGCACGAAAAATGAATGAATAAAAATGAAACCCCAGACACTGTCATCATCTTTCAAAAGCAGTAAAACACAGTATTAGAAGTCACAGTTTATCTTGGTGTTATATACACCGTCATTTACGAACTAAAAAGCTGCTGCTTTTTTGACACGCTTTTAACCCTGCGGCTTAAAAACTGAAATACGTCCATTAATGCATTGATTGGCAGAGTAAAAGACATGTAGTAAATATAAATTCTAACCTGTTAGTTTCAGTGGGATTCATCTGAAGAAATATTCCACATAAAGCGTCCTTTTTTATATCCAAAACAGTGTCTAAACAGTGAAGAAAATTCCCTCTGTACACAGCTGCACTGTGAGAGCTCCTCTCCTTGGCAATTAAATTATACTGTCAGCAGCCACAAAGAAATAAAATAAAATGTTAAAATGAGTCTATTTTGTTTTTGTGTCGAGCGGACAATAGCACTTGTTTTAACGGCCAAAGTGAACCTGAACTACACTACCCACAATGCTCCCTGCATCAACCAGCCAATCACATTTGCACTTAATGATGACATCAGATGACATCAGCAAGTGACAGGCAGCCAGTCTGCTACAAACACACAACAGACGGACTAAAATGTTCGATTTTAGGGTTTACAAATGTTTTTGACCGTTAAAAACTTTGCTCATTTTACCAGCAAAAAATGTTTTTGGACTGATAGTTATCTGAACTAAATTTTTTCGAAAGATAATTGGTCCGATGATGGTTTTAAAACTTATCTGAAAAGCTAGTCCGCTAGCAAAAACATTCTTTGATAATTATCTATTATCGGATTAAGTGAACTGTGCCCACCACTGTTGTGTGTGTGTGTGTGTGTGTGTGTATATATATATATATAAAATCTAGTTATGGTAAGGTAGAAATCTACTATTAACATGAATATTTATCCAGTTTTATGACATTTTTATAAATCTTTACGTTGTTCTACAGCCAAATATAGTTGGATAATTTACAAAACTACTCATGTTAGCATGTCAGTGGCCTCTCTGTTTTTGTTTTTTTTGTTTTTGTTTTTGTTTTTTTCCCCAGATCTACGTGTCTGAATAATGTATCTCTGGTCGCTGGAGATGTAAAGTATGTTAATATTATGAACTACTTATGTTTCGATGCTAACACAGAAATGTTAGTGGCTCCACTCTTTTATCCGGTTTCACTGCAGATGTTAAACTACTCCTGCTAGCTTGTTAGCATTGCCACATTTTTAAAGGGCCCTGTCTTTTTATTCAGATGTTCACAGAATGTAATATGTCATGTTTATAGGCTAATTGCTCATGTTATCCTGCTAACGTTATGTTAGTGACTCCTCACATTCATCAGGATTCCCTCTAGATGTTATTCTCAAGGTCGGAGCTAGGTCAGTTCGGCAAAGTGACCAATCCAAAGGTGAGAATTCGTACTTCCCAGACTGGTCACTTGGTGATAGCGTACTCGGACTGTATGTTGTTTTATTAAAATCAGCTGTTTTTTTATTGTCTCTAACTTGCTTGTAACGGCCAGCTGGAAACTATCATTGCCTGGAACAATGAGATTTATACACCAAGCTGACCTAAAATTAACCGTTGTACATTAAACTGACTTTATTAACGAGCCGTTTGAAAAGTGAACAAATGACATGTATTTTTTTATCGAGTTCGGCGATGTTTTCACCGAGAAACTCCGCCCCTCGAGGTTAAATGCTTGGATGACTGGCCTTGAGAATTGAACCGGCAAACTACTCATGTTAGCACGTTAGCATGACAGATACTCCACGTTTACTTGATCAGTGGTGTGATAGGTGAAAGAATGATCATTTAGCTGTTAGCTAGAGTGCAGTTTTGTTTAATATGTAGGGTTTACTAAAGGATTTAAAGAACCATAATGTGTTTAAAAAACAGAAGTGTGCTAGAAACCGATTTGAGGGTTATTTTGTACACAAATGAATATGAAGAATTGTGCATTACAGTATTTTATATATGAGTTTGAGTTTTGTCTGCTTCTTTGTCCATCTTGATGCTGTCAGTGAACTGCTAACTGCTGAACCAAGACGGTACAAATGTGTTGGTAATAACGCCGAAAGTACATGCTAAAGCCGCCAGTGCCTGCTAAAGCGCTAGCATCGAGCTCATTGTAGTTGAAATGATGGAGCAAAAGTGTGTGCAGAGAACACATGGATGATTTTACTGTCTATAATTTTATTTCTAAAGCTGATCAGGGCCCCATTATTCCCCAAAAAGTGCATATATATATATATATATATATATATATATATATATATATATATATATATAATTATCTCCACTTTCTTGCCCGAGCCGTTTGCCTGTCAGCGTGTTTAGCTTCAGCCTCATGCTCCGCTGCACATCCCTCCAACTTAAAGTTGGCCGGGGCCGTAAACTTCTCTCCCAGGGCTTTGACAGCCCTTCATTTCTGCCTGCCCCGTTTTTGGCTGGAGTTAAACTCCCTCCTGGGCCCATCAAGAAGGAAGCAACAGCAAAGAAGCTCCAAATAAACAAGCCAAGTTGTGAAGCTCTTGATGTCTGCAGTCACATCTGAACTTTACAATTATTTGTATGTTTTTTCTCTCCCAGAGATTCAAAGATTGACTAATCAGTCCTTCATTTTTGTTGCAAATACCATCCAGTTAGACTTTTTTTTGTGCAAGTGTTTTTTTTTTTTTTTTTTTTTTTTGGAAATGTCATAGTTTATTAAATGTGTATTTTTTTTATAATAAATATCTGCCTGTAATGGAAAAATATATTAAGTTCCATAAACAAACACTATGTTGGCTAATTCAGTAGAATGCTAATGTTTGAATTTTTTTTTTTTCTGTTAGCATGCTGGCTTTTTAACGTCATGGTTTTAGCATGTTTATGGATTCATCCTTTCCTCTGTAATTACCCTGATTCTGATCATTTCTAAACTCCTTCAATTAGCAAACTGCCATAGATTTAATTGTGCAAATACGTTAGCAGTGTAGTGGTGCAAACATGGAATTGTATTCTGCAATTAGCCACTCTGACATTTTTAGTCAAATATTAGAATTTTATGTTAATACGCAACCAAATGCAAGAGCTTGTGCTAACATTCCAAAATGATTATTTTAGCATGATAGCACTGGCATGTTATGAGGTTTTTCACCCCCTTTTATCCAGATCTATTCAAAATGTAATAGGACATGTTTACATGCTATTTATCTGAATGCTAACATTTATTTATATCTGAATGCTAACATTGGTATGTTTGCTGCTCTGCCATTTTAAAACCTCTGGACTTCTAAAGTCTACATGTCATGCTAACATGCTAACAGTGCTTTATTGCATGATGTGTATGTTGTATTGCTATTTTGTTCACTTGATAACATAGACCGTTATGCAAACTTCATGTAGGCAGATGGAAATGGTTTAAAGATGATTTTATCAGTCACATGATAATCTGGCAGAGACTTTGCATGTAGCTGTTAGCTAGAGTGTAGCTTGTAACATTGTCCATGATGTTTCCAAAAGGACAAAATAATGAGAAATAATAGTTTAAAACAAAAACAGTAAAGTATTCATGAAAGTATTGACAATAGATTAATAAGGCGTGTCACTTTATCGTATGCGGCGCCACCTGCTGCATTGTCTTTACTTTTTTCTGTCGTTGACATGTCATAATCACTGCTTTCAAGGGTGTTAAATCTTGTGGGTGTTTGACACGCGTTTGGTGGCGCTTTGAGAGGTGGGCTGGAGGCGCGGCATCTCTCAAACGGACAGGTCTTTACATGTCAAAAGCTCCGCCTCCATCCCATGGTTTACCACAGGAGTTTTGATCAGCTTTTTGTCACTCAAGAGGGCGTGCGGGTAAGGTGGGGTGTGGTGTGAAAATTATAGAAGTGTCACCCCTCTCTTGTCATTGTTCCTCAATTTGAGCGTCGGGGCACATTTTCATGCAAATAACGGCGTCGCAATTTTTTCCCTGGCGTTTCCCTAATAGCTTCTTACAAATGTGCCATTACAAGGAGGTTTATTTAAACAAATTTAATACGTCTTTAATCAACCCTCGCCAAGCGCCTTTCAAAAGGTCACACGCCACATCAGGACGAGCGTGATATAGCCCCCCCCACCCCCCCCGCCCCTCACATCTCAGTATTAGCTCAAGGATGGAGGGGCGGGGAGGAGGAAGGAGAGAATTATTTCACGGACAACTCATTTTAAGCAAATCTTTATTTACATTTTTATTCCGTTATTAAATTTTATTTCATCGCGCGACATAAAGGCCCCTCTCCTTTTCACCTCAGCTCGCGCTCATTTGCTTATGAAGTCATCTCATCAGAGAGCGGGCGGGAGCACGCCAACCTCACCGTGTCACATCTGACATGGCAGGGCCCTTGATCTTTTGTGGCATGCACAAAGACACGGATACCAAGGCGTGTACCGAGCTAATACAGCACATAAAAAATGTATAGGAATGATTTACAAGTACCACACAAAAGTACTACTAAACAGAGCTGAGCAGAATATTTGAGTATTTGTTCTGGTTTAATGCAGCAAACAAAGAGCTCGTGTGAAAAGATGTGATTTGAAGTTGATCCGAGTGTTTCTAAGAACACGGTCGGTAAGAACTCTGAAGGTAACTGTCATGTTTTTATCCAGTGAAAGCACCCAGCAGCTGCAAAAGTACTGCAAAATACACAATTAAAGGGATTTTTTTTTTTTTACATCAATATGACAAGCAAAAAAGTACAAATTTAGATCCAGATCAAGATGAAAATTTAACCAACTCTTCCCTGACTTTTTGAAATGCAGGGCCCTATCTTGAAGTTCTGGGGAATACCCAAGTTATATGTGTTATGGATCAAGCGGGTCTATAAACTGAGTGCACAGCTGTGCGCATTGGGTGCAAATGGGGTTGGACTTACTGTGTTCATTGGGCGTGTTGTGTGCTGAACGTATATTCTTCAGAATGTCACGTGTTCTGTTTAAGCTGGAGTGCAGCAGGTGCACTGCACCGTGCCATCAAGAAAACGGCTGCAAGTGAGGAATTTTCTGATGAATTTCTGGATTAGCACCAACCTGTCAGTGGACACCAAAGCTTCCTGAGGTGAAGCAGTGAAGTAGTCATAGTAGTGATCTAAATAGCAAACACTTTCCCTACCCCTACTTTCCTGTGATGAATGGTATGAATGCCTCAGCTCTGCGCCTGGCCGTGCCTCATGTTTGGATCAGTACACCAGCAGGAGCTGCAGTGGGTGATGGGCGGACACTAGTACTTCACTTGTACAAGATTGACCTAGGTTTGTGCTGTCTTCACAGTACGTCTCAGAAGGCACATTGAACAGCGCAGGCGGATGGAAATTGAACGATGGATCCATCTGCTGGCTAGCCAAACTGTTGGGGGCAGTCCAAAGAGACAGTTATGGATAATCAGACTTTCTTTGTGAATAGAGTTGGACAGATCTAGAAATCCGTGTACGTCGATGACTGGTGGTGGATCCTGGGAGACCCCCATGTTGCAGACATAAGGAGAGGGGAAGCTCCAGAGGACCTCCCAGAGAATTCTGTATGGCAGAGGTTCTGACACAACAGAAACTCTGGTCCAAATGGAGTCCTCAGGTCAGGTCTGGGCAGATACACTGGTACCATGTGTTACCACATCCACCACTTGACGAAACCATCTTGTGTCCTGGATGGGGCCAGCAACCTAAGCAGACAACTGATCCAAGCACCCCTCTCTAAAACTGAAAAGTGGGCTTGTGCTTGAATGACTCCAGGAGGTCCTCAACACTGAAGCTCCTAGGTGCCGGATCATGCATAGAGAAATGCAACACATGGACAAAATGCTGACATTCCCTCACAAAGCAAATGGCACGCCTCATCTGAATCTCACTAAATAACCATTTATTTGACACAGTGTCATTCCAGTGGGATCCAACGATCCTCCAAAGACATCTGGGATAAAGACATTCATTTGTTGCTTTAGGTCATTGGTTGGTTTCAAAGCTTCACAACCATACAGTAAAACAGGAAGTACTAGGAACCTAAAGACCTAGACCTTCATTCTCCTGTAAAGATACTGAGGTCACCAAACACCTCTAGCCATTGACCTCATGGCTACGTAAGCTCCTCCCAGTCATTACTCAATCACAGAGGCCAAGGACCCAGAGACATGTACGCCACTGTCAAGGTAAGTTTCACACTTTGACTACATACGGATACACCTCTGATGGTCCACGAAGTCAATGAAAGCCTGCATCTTACTCTTGAACCAGGACAAGAATCCACTTGGGTAAAATTCTATGTTGATCAGCCTTGACATTTTGACCGTTGTTGGTCCCTCTTTTGAAACAGAAACAACCCTGACCCTTCCAGGTACCATGTGTTTACACACCTTTCTGTCAACAACAACATTAATTTGTCGCAGTTTGTGCAACAGTAGCTTTTCCATTGAATCGGCCCAACCAGGCCAGAGTTCATCAGTGAGACCTCGCCGATGACGACCCTGTCACCAGTTCACCGGTTTTCCCAACATGCACCACTTTTGGTAGGTACTGACCACTGCAGATGAGGACGGTCCCACAAGAACTGCTTTGCTGTTGTGGACCTCCTCTGGCCCAGTGGTCTAGCCATCCTAATTTGGTCTGGGTCAAAATAACTCAAATCTGTACCAAAAACAAACAAACAAGAAAATCAACAAGAAAACAACTTCAAGGACAAAATGTTAACCTGCTGCACGGGTGTCATTGTAAAGTTTTAACCAATGTTTCTCATGTCACCTGCCAGTGGTCAGTCTTATGGCTGCTCGGTGTATTTACCCGCACAGTTTTTATCTTTATTACGTTTTTAAATCCTCATTAAGTGTTTTCCAGATCCTGTTCAGATATCATTGTGAACAGTGAAGCCATTCCAACAAGAAATAAATACAAATCCATCTGACTGGTTGTTTGGAGCTCGTGCACTTTGGGATGAAGAGATTGATTCATGAAGGAAACTTTGTTTTGCTGCAGGTTTGAGAAGTCTTTTATCACATCGGTAAACTGCGTTTGTTTTCTGTTTGTTTGCTTTTACGGTAAGGTCATGTGATCCGGCACTGTTGGAGAATGTTGCCCGCCTGCTGGAGCCCACTTGTCCTTGCAGTCATGCACACTTTTAACTCCTGTACTGTTGTTTCATTAGCGCTGCCACACACCGCGACCTCACCCAAAGTCAATAAACAAACCCATTTGAATACGTAGAGCCGTCGAAGCCGACGCACTGCTCCCCGAGATGGAGACATTTCAATATGCAAGATTGGGAGCGTGTCATATTACCTCGCAGTTATGTGGTGTGACCTAGCGGCACCTCCTAGCTTCGCCTCCACCGTGCTTTGCATATGCAGGCTGAAAGCCATGCTGCACACGTATTTAACATGCGGGTAAAATATTAACCCTCCTCACCACACGAGCACCTAATCCTCGGCGCTCGTTAATGTAACCCACGGGTGCAACCGGCACACTTTCAGCGCGCTATGCTTCATTTTACTGTTGTTCGACACCATCCAAGTCATCAATACTCTGTAAAGTGTGAAGTTTCATCTGTTTGAGATGGCAGTAGTAAAACTCGCACCTCAGAATAATCTAATCCCACGTGGCTGTTTTGGGGATAAAGTTATTCAGAGGCCTGTTCTGGCCGTGTAGAATTGAGCGTCTTAATTTTTTAGGGGGTTAACCCTTTCTGCACTAATGCCTTTTTCTCAGGGTGGCATTTACACAAAATGAATTGCTTGCTTAGACACAGCTAACTAAATAAAAGACAGCGGGGGCCGATACTATGAAAAATGGATTTTCATTACTGTTTCATTGATTCTAGTAAATAAGGGCCCCGGGCCTGCACCGCAAAGGCTGCAAAACGGTAATAATTTAATCTAAGGTGACACAGACCAAAATGTATGTGGACAAAAAAAATCATCCCTGAATATTAAACAACGGCCCCGAGACAAGACAGAGGAGGGGGGGAGAAAGTGTTTGCAGGCGCATTTAAATGTATGCAGATTGCCATCCAACCTATTTAAAAACAGGAATTAGGTATTCCTGTCATAAATCACGTTTGCCGCTACGGATATGCCTTGTTATGTCGGTGTTTAACGGAAACCTGAAAGGTTAAAGTACTCGGTGCATTAAATTGTACAAGGATAATTAATACTTTTCTCCTGGCTATTTATAAAATATGGAAAATAGAGTCAGCTGAACTGTGACAACACATTCGTTTGAGGAGGAAGGCAAAATGAAACAGAAGTGAACATGCATTCAGGCACAGAAGGCGCAGGATACCACAGCGCCAAAAGAACAAATACCTTCAAGGCTGCATATTGAAGGATATGTCTGTCACTGAACCGTTAATGCAATGGTTAAAAGTTGAGCAGATCATAATTGGGATTCTTAACCCACAAAAAAACAACAGCGCTCTGAGAGAATTCCCCTTGTGGTGATTATCTTACTTTAAGACTTGGTGTCTTGGTGTCCATAATGTTGACTGGCGTCACTAACTCGCAGGGCACAATGTCACTGGACAGGTGGACTCGGTTTTCACAGGGAATCTGGATGTTAAAAATGGTTTGAAAAGAAAATGTATCTGTTAATAATACGTGATTAAAATATGCACTAAACCATTCTTTGATGCAAAAAAAAATCATGTATTACATACGTTAATCACACACTCCAACCTTATAACAAAGAAATATCACTCCAACTGCATCAGATCACACAGATACAGCACATATGTGTCACCCTCTAAATGCAGACCTGTTTTTTGACCAGAAATTCTTTCCACACCTTTTGCTTGTGACACTGTGGTTGTTGCTGTGATATGTCTACAGATCTCTCACAGTACGCCCTGTGGTCCATTAATCCAGCCTTTTTATGCCCAGCACTCAGGTTTGGGCTCAGAATGTGCCCTATAGAGAGCAATGGGCACTCGATCATGCCCCACATGGATTTGCACCATGTGTTTACCATAATGAAAAATGCTCTGGCTGCACTAAGAATTTGCTTCAACAGCATTTACCTGCATAGTCTAGAAAAATAGGCGGGATTTAATGCATGTGGGTGTGATAAAATATAACACTGCCTGCTGGTGTGACTTTGAAGGTGTTTTTGTTCAGTTCCGCTACCTCAGTATGCATTAGCTAGTAGAGTCCGCAACATAGGGTGGGGCATAGGGTGAGCCTGGGAAGCTGCTGGTGTTTGGCTACACTCAGGCATATAACAGGGAGGCAAGCAAGAAAGCGCCAGGAAACATAGTGCTCACTGGAGATCGAGCAATATTTACATAAGATTCTCAAAAACTCCATGTGGCTTTACCCGCCTCATATCGGCTCAGTCCATCAGAAGAACAGTTGAACAATTTGAGCGTATTGCGGCTGATTGTCAGCAGGATTACACAACATGCAGCGGAAGAGGTGTTGTTTGGTTAGTTAAAAACTGTTCTTCTATTAAATAGATTCTGTTCCATCTCAAGCCCAAATAAACTGGCGGCTCGCCACATCATTTTGAACTTCTGGGTGGAATGTTGTTCAGGAAACACACGATGAGAAATGAGATTTCAGATGTGTTTGATTCCCACAAAAATCCCGGCCATCTGAACCCCTGGTTTGACACCCTCGAGCTGACGTGTATTCTCCTCGCCACATATGTGTTTTAGTACACAGCGTCGCCAATTAGAGCCTGTTAGCAGTAAAGTAGTGCAAACCCTGTAATTTGACAGGTCTATTCTAGAGGTGTTGACCTCTCACTTGCACCGGCGGCAGCTCTGTCAAAACTGGCACCTCTGGGACTGAGGTGTCACGTCTACCTGGCTCTGTTGCACCTTCCTCGACACGCTGTCAAGATTTAATGCCGTCTTTTCAATCAAACCGGGTGCCAGAGTGGGTGTTGGGGTACGTTACGTTTGTAAATGCAAAACGGTGGCATGTCATCGTAAAGAGAGTGGGTCATTTTGCAAACCGATGGCCTTCGTGAGAGCAAAAGCGACTTGACAAGTGTCCGAGCCCATTATGCTGTGTTAGTCCATTTACCAGAGCACGCTCAAGTGGAAGCTGCTGAGATCATTCACGCCAGATTCTACTGAGCAATGGCTGACGTCGTCTGGTTGAAGTAGCTTCTTGCAGTCCAGCTCACTTCTTCTCTTCTTCTTGAATACCTGCGATAAGTCTGAGCTTCTGTGTTCGCCGTGCAGGCAGGACATTCCGCCCGCTTCCACCGAACCGGTTGTGGTGCTCGCCTGCAAGGCGATCTCTCACACCGCGCTCGTTACAGGAGAAACGAGAAGAGGAATAGTTAAACTGATGACAGCAACGCATTCTGAGCAATGTTTCAGTGAACCGTCAAGGCCGCTCACATCTCTCGCCGTCCCCTCCCTCACTGCGACCATCGCTGACCTTTTCCACATTTGCCAGCGTCTGAGCGCCAGCCTGTGTCTGTATCACTCCGATTAGGCCGATTTGTTATTGGAACACAACGTTTAGACTGACAGCGTTTCCTCTAACCTCTGCATTCGAGCCTGAAGGAGCATCATCAGGAAGAACGTCGGTAAAGTGAAGTGGCAAAGGACCAAAAGGCGATTGACTCCCAAACTAAATCCTGATTCAGGGCGCCTAATGAGGGAGGATTCACTCGCTGGCTGTGGTCCAATACACATAAACATTCTCACACGTACACAGACTCTGTGTGCATTCATGCACATAGGCACACATTTATTACCTCTGCCAAGGAGGTTATGTGTTCCTGCCTGTTTCCCGGTTTTAAGGAGCATTACTCAAAAACTAATGAACCAATTTTCTCAAGGCTTTGTGAAAAGTTTGGGCCTACTGTGGAGGAGAGAGACATCTTTACATTTTGTGTGCAGATTCAGAAGAGTCTGTGCCAGGAAATTAAAAATGCTTCTCTGCGAGAGAGGGTGTTTTGGATCTGAGGGAAGTATAGGCTCTAATGAGTGAGCCTGTTGTATTTTTTCAGTTCAATTCAAAAACAGGATTTTGAAGAAAGTTTGGGAAGAGATGGTTCCTGGTCATCAAGGCCTGGCATGTGTTTTTTTTAACTTTATGTGACTGTTAATTTCTTTAACGCTGCACAGTGTGCTACTTTTTCATACTTTTTAATAATTCCTTACTATAACACCAGCATGGAGTGCGTTACGGAAATCTTGTCTGTAGTGAATAAAAGCATGAATGACCTTCTCAAGATCATGTGTGTTGAGGAAGGGCTTTACTTTATCCAAAAGATGAAGCTGGAAAAAACTCTCCAAAACTATTTACAGCTTGAGGCTGCAGCCACGAAGTACCAAACGCAATCATGGTTTTACTTTCATTCAAATAAAGGAAACTTTGTGACAGCTGGTGCTTTTTAATCACGAATAAATAAAGATTTCAGTGTATCACTGGTCCTCGGAGGCAGATTGATATATATTTTTCTTCTAATGACAACAGTTGTTTTGCCACATTCAGTGTTTGAAATGCTGCGCTCCCTTTGCCATGCGTGATGAGTCCAAGTGTCAACCTTTGTTGTGCACGTGGACGACTATTGCTAGCAGCAGCTTCTGTTATGTAGGTTATTAGTGACGACTAACTGCTGTGGACCTGACTGTTTTTCTTTTCTATATCTGAGATAATGTATTTTTTTACTAACGGACCATCAAAGAAGTCTTTGCATCAATATTTCTGTTGAGTGAAATTTTGACATTATTTTCCAGAGCATTAGTTCCATTTTTTTTTTTTTTTTTTACTATAGTTTAGGCAACCAGTCTCACAGCAGTTTGTGGGACTGGGTTATGAAAAGTACATTAATATATGGGTTTGTGTCGGGGGTATGAAAATGGGGCACTTTTTGTAAAGGGGGCACAAATTCATTTCACGACGGGGGTAAGAAATGTGGGGTGAAGGGTGGGGGGGTGTTATAGTTAAGGTTTGGGGAGGGTAGACACGTTATGGTTAGAGAAGGGAAGATTATAAATAGCAAAATAAAAAAAAACTCACGAAAATGGGCTGCTTTTTGCGAGGGGGGATACAAAAAAAACATGAGGCTGGGCTGAGTTTGGGACGTCCTGTGACTTAACTACCAGTGTAACTTGTATACTGAAAAGTCACATGTTCATTGTTAAAGTACTTGTCAACAATACACAAAAATCTCAATTTGTAGAGGTCCTAATAAAATCAAATGGACTCACATTTTTATCACAGTGTTTCTAACTATGTGGATCAGCAATCTGTGTTCATCTGCGTCAAATAAAACTCGAATAGCTAGGCCATTGGATGTTTATGTGTACATCTTATTTTTGGAATTCAAGCATCCTGATGGTGTACTCGATAAGCACAGGGCTTCCTGCAAAATCCAATCTTCATTTCTCCATCTCTGTCCATCTGACATTTTCTGTTGACCAAACTACATCAAATTACTTCCGGTATGCTGTCCAATGCACATTTGCTTGTGTGTCTTTCTTAGTTTTGGAATTTAAAAGTCCATGTGTTAAGTAATAACACATGCTGTGGTGTGCACATGTGCCCCACTGAGCTCCTGCCCATTTTTAAACTTGCCTCCAGGGAAACCCTGTACCTGCACCCATGCCAGAGGAAAAAGTTCGGAGGAAATAGCTGCTGAGCTGCAGCCGCCTAATGATTTTGTTCACAGTAGCTAAAGTTGCGTTAGCTTTTAAATTAATGGGTTTGGAGTGGTCCAGCGTGTTTATTTCACATGTGCAGTGTGAGTGGTTGGCTTGCAGCAAACCATCGGACGGCACAGTGAGCGCACATAAAACGTGAGTTTGTGATGTTCTCGTACAAAGAGTAGGAATTTAACAAAAACATCACTAAACTCAACTTTCATCAAACACCCAAACTGGATTTGGCCTGTTGGACTGTAGCTCGCCGGCTAACTACAGGATGGTGGGCGTGATCGGGCTTCAGTTGTCACGCCCACTTCACGCCAGTCTTGCCCATGCTCCAAATACTTTAGTTTTCAATTATTTTTTAAATTCAATATTTAAAATAGAAGAAAATCTATAGCTAAAAAATCTACTTGAAACAAAAAAAAGTTCAGTGCTCGTTTTTGCTTAATATTATGAACATCAGTGAGTAATTGTGTTAAATAACTGTGATTTAAATTTTGGCCAAAATAATCATTATTGTGCTTTGTGCTGTAATGGAGCAACGCTCCCTTATGACATCACAAAGAGCTGATGTTGGGTCATCTGACTGTCGTCCTCTGTTGGTTTCCAGAGGCAGCATGAGTTTGCTTTTTGTCATGATGGAAAGATGTGTTCTCTGAGTGCCGTTCTAGTTGCACCTATTAAAGTGAACACAGACGGGCGACTCCGAGGTCTTGGCGCGTTCTAATGTGGCTGATAGAGGAAATAATCAAATACAAGTCCCATTAGGCTGCTGTCCACTCTGCTGTGTGGAATGTTTATGTCTTTGGGGACACACTCTGAGGACGAGTTGAAATTCATGTCACTCCTGTGTTCTAAAGTTAATAAAATATTTGCCAGTTGCTTGAAACAATTAGCACAACATCAACACGAGCCAAATCGTTCTTGTTGCTGCTAATGGAGCTAGCCTGTGGCCACGCTATAATTATTGCTGTTACCAAATGAAGTCGTTACCTTGCCATCTTCCTCCCCCCCACTCCCCCCACCCCCATCTTCATCACACAGTGGAAATTACTTGGAAATTAACACAGAACTGCAGCTGAATTGCTTGTTAAGCTTCCGATGGTCCAGATAGTGGATTTAAAATGGGCAGATTTACTTTCTCGGCAGCACGGTGGCTTAGCGTTTAGCACTGTTCAGTTGTTGTAGGATCAGTTCCCACCTGGGGCTTTTTGTGTGGAGTTTGCATGTTCTCACCCATGTTTGTGTGGGTTCTCTGCGGGTGCTCTGGCTTCCTCCCACATCCAGAGACATGCAGGTTAGAGGGACTGGAAACTTTAAATTGTCTGTAGGTGTGAATGTGTTTGTTTGTATGTGTCCCTGCAACAGACTGGCGTCCTGTCCAGGGTGAACTCCGCCTCATGCTGTCTGACTGTTGGGATAGGCTCCACCCCCCGCAACCCTTAACTGGAGTAAGTAGTTGAAGATGAATGAGTGAGGTTTTGCTTTCTCCTGCTGCATGTTGGAACCATGTGTGATGTAGATACGCACAACAACTGACCCTTATAACATGCACACGATAAGGGTCATTGACGTTTGTCAGTACCCTTCATCTGGTGGACACTGGTTGGTCCAAGGTGTCTTTGAGGACATCTTGAGCTTCTAACCATAACGTGTGGCGCTGCAGTGGACACGAAACCTTTCAAAGTGACACTCAGTCGAATGTGGAGTCTGATATTTTTTTATTTCTAATTTTTCTCCCCCCTCCGTGGTTTGTGGTGTTGTTGCATAAGTGAGGAGACCAACTCCCACCTCCAGGTATCCTCTTATGTCACAACTGAAGGGAAGTCGGTCAACCACAAGCCTCGGATTGGCCAACCTCGGCGTGCACGCTCAGACGGCTCACCTTCCTCAAACGGTCGCCATCTATTCAGAGCCGAGCTGGAAACACCTTTCCTTCGTTTACATCACGTTTATGTTTCAGCCAGATTTCCTTCTTCTAGCTCGCTCACACTCCTGCATTTATTTGGGATAAATAAATAACCACAAATTCTCTCACCATTATGGATGTTGCAATGAAGTTTCAGAGTTTCGCAAATGTTTAAAATTTTCTGATGAACTGCAATCGTTAACCGTAAATCTGTCACCAGATGCTGCACACTGAGTGCATGACGGCGGTAAAGACAGACAAAAAAACAAAAAAGGTGGACAAAACCAACAGTAAACACATGATCGCAAGTACTCGCTAGCTGACGCAACAGCAGCCGTTACTGCCATCTGGTAAAAATATTGTGATCATGTTTGCCACACACGCAGCTAGCACAGTTTATTTATTTATTTATTTTTTTGCACATGAGAGAAACATAAGTTGGTGCACAAATACCTATTTTTGGAGATTTTTATTTTTAATCCAGGTAACAGTACCCTGAGAATACTGTAAGCACTACAGCACACCAACATTTTACTCCCAATAACCCCAATTTTCACCCAAACCCTGAGATGGCTTTGCCTGGGCAATTCTGGAATCCACAGTGGGTCTACATCAGGTCAGAAATCCAATTATTTGACATTTTCCAAAGTAAACACACACACGTGTGTGTGTGTGTGTGTGTGTGTATATATATATATATATGTGTATATATATATGTGTATATATATGTGTATATATATGTGTATATATATATATATTGCAGTGTTTGGTAGAAGTTGGCAAAAAGACCTTGGAGCAGCAGGTCAACAATCAGGGAGGCAGACATGACCTTGATCTCAATGATTGACCTTTGGCAATTTGACCTCTTTTTGGTAATTTCAAAACCCATCACCATATGTATGCTATGTTTAGTGAACAAATGAGTGGGGGGGGGGGGTAATGAAGATTCTTAACTCTGACCTTTGACCCTCAGTGACCTTGACGTCTGCCATAACAAATCCTTTAGGGGGAAATGTGGTGTTGGCTGTCATCCCTATGTCACTTATTTTTTTTTTTTTTGTGAATTCCTTGAAGGAATGGGGCAACAAACAGAGAAGTAAACCAAAATTCTGACCTTTGACCTTATTGACCTTGACCTTTGCCAAACCAAACTTGTTAAGTGCAGTTCTGGGGTCAACCTACATACACACAGTAAGTTGTTTTTGATGGAAATTGGTACATACACCTTGGAGGAGTAGTGGAACAAACATTTATCAAATCATGATATTCTTAAAATTTATCTTCTAGCATGAATCCTGCATCATCTGCTGCTCTATGCAAAATAGTGTTTAGCGTGCTAACGATATTTGTGGCAGCTGTATAGCTAGCCAGTAGTATTTTTTGAGCCTTGTGAAAACTTGAAATGCAAATCAAAATGTACAGTAGTGTTCAGAACAATAGTAGTACTATGTGACTAAAAAGATTAATCCAGGTTTTGAGTATATTTCTTATTGTTACATGGGAAACAAGGTACCAGTAGATTCTCACAAATCCAACAAGAACAAGCATTCATGATATGCACACTCTTAAGGCTATGAAATTGGGCTATTAGTAAAAAAAAAGTAGAAAAGGGGGTGTTCACAATAATAGTAGCATCTGCTGTTGACACTACAAACTCAAAACTATTATGTTCAAACTGCTTTTTTAGCAATCCTGTGAATCACTAAACTAGTATTTAGTTGTATAACCACAGTTTTTCATGATTTCTTCACATCTGTGAGGCATTAATTTTGTTGGTTTCGAACCAAGATTTTGCTCGTTTACTAGTGTGCTTGGGGTTATTGTCTTGTTGAAACACCCATTTCAAGGGCATGTCCTCTTCAGCATAAGGCAACATGACCTCTTCAAATATTTTGAAATATCCAAACTGATCCATGATACCTGGTATGTGATATATAGGCCCAACACCATAGTAAGAGAAACATGCCCATATCATGATGCTTGCACCACCATGCTTCACTGTCTTCACTGTGAACTGTGGCTTGAATTCAGAGTTTGGGGGTCATCTCACAAACTGTCTGCAGCCCTTTGACCCAAAAAGAACAATTTTACTCTCATCAGTCCACAAAATATTCCTCCATTTCTCTTTTGGCCAGTTGATGTGTTCTTTGGCAAATTGTAACCTCTTCTGCACGTCTTTTATTTAACAGAGGGACTTTGCGGGGGATTCTTGCAAATAAATTAGCTTCACACAGGCGTCTTCTAACTGTCACAGCACTTACAGGTAACTCCAGACTGTCTTTGATCATCCTGGAGCTGATCAATGGGTGAGCCTTTACCATTCTGGTTATTCTTCTATCCATTTTGATGGTTGTTTTCCCTTTTCTTCCACGCCTCTGTTTTTTTTTTTTTTGTCTATTTTAAAGCATTGAGATCATTGTAGATGAACAGCCTATAATTTTTTGCACCTGTGTATAAGTTTTCTCCTCTCCAATCAACTCTTTAATCAAACTACTCTGTTCTTCTGAACAATGTCTTGAACATCCCATTTTCCTCAGGCTTTCAAAGAGAAAAGCATGTTCCTTAAGAGTGTGCATATCATGAATGCTTGGTCTTGTTGGATTTGTGAGAATCTACTGAATCCACTGGTACCTTGTTTCCCATGTAACAATAAGAAATATACTCAAAACCTGGATTAATCTTTTTAGTCTCATAGCACTACTATTATTCTGAACACTACTGTACCATTGCGTGCACACACACACACACACATGCACGCTTGGTTTGTGGTCCGACGTAACCTCCATCATGACGGCCGGGTTAACGAGACGTCATCGACGAGATCTCTGACCGTGAAAGCAATCCTTGAGGTTGTGTAGATTACGATGTACTCTGTGTTGTTTAGGTGTTTGGTGCTGTTGGATGACCTCGTGCTGGTTGGGAGTTACACAAACGCTCGTATGTTTTTGGCAAGCAGGGGTGCCAGTCCTTCAGCTGCTCTGGCAGAACACAAACCGTCATTTGGACGGGCTGCCTAAAATGAACTTGGCGTGAAAATGAGCACAGAGAGGTTGATGAACTCTGGAAATGACCACTTAGTGTTTGCAGAGTCGGCGTTGCTGCCCTGCAAGCTTTGAGTTTTCCTGCAGATGCTGGGTGAAATTGTTTAAACCAATCAAACGTCTGTTTATGGTTCGTGTTCCAAGCTGACACTGTTGATATTTAAATGACAGCGTTTTATTAATGACGATGAGTAGATGCAGGAATGTCCAGCACGCAAAGGCATTGCAAATTTTCTTTCCTCTCCAGTGCAGCTTCAACATCTGCAACAACTTTTCCTCACGTCGGGAGATGTTTGAGTGCTCCACTCTTCATTAATAATCCTTCATCGTGCCACATCATCAAATTAGTTACCCTGCTTTGCAAACCTCTGTCTTTATAAGTTCTGTGATGCAGAATCTTCAGTTTAGGTGTGGACAGGATGATGTTAGATTCATATCACAACATTTTTCTCTTTTTGTGTGGTGACTGTATTATATCAGCGGTATGAGGTGTTTTGCACTATATGACCACTTTAACAATTAGCTTATTTGAATTTGAATTTAATCTCAGCTGTTTTCATTTTCAAATCTGCTCCTTTAAAGCCAAAATCTGGTTGAAAACTTTATGAATCGAAGGTTTTCTTTCATAAAATTTTATGTTTAACAAATCTGAGGCTGAAACAAGTCCAAAAGTCCACTGGTGCACACAATGGAATCAGTTTATTTCCGTGAGTGTTAACTTGTTGTCAGGTGAAAATGACTTTATAACCAGTTACAGCTTTATGAAAAGTATTTAACAGGTGTTTTGATTCACAGGTGATGCTCAGTGGGAAAGAAAACAAAATCAAAAAACCGATGTGATCATCACAGCCTCAGTGCTGCAATGTTGATCTGAGCTCAGGTGTTTTTGAGTTAAAAAACATTTCCAGCCTGCCTTTCGGGAGTGTTTATTGGCATGCTCTCTTACGGGATTGACCGTTGTGCACCACACACCTTTACTTCAGCGGCTTTGCACCATGAAAGGTTTCGGTCCAGTGATCAGTTATGTTCAGTGCTGCAACATTTAGAAACTATTGACAGAATAGTAAATCAATAATGGTTGTAATCACGAGGATGTCTGGTCAGCTATCTTTGTCTCAGTTTACCTTCTTTAGTGTTGACAGTAATAATAAGAGTTCCACCAGAGTTCCACTTGTAATTGAAATGGATGGTAGTATGTTGTGTGTATGCATGCGAGAACTGTTCTGGAATGCTGCAAACGAATTGCCCTCTGGGATCAATAAAGTTTTCTGAATCTGAATAATAATAATCATAATAATAATAAACAGGTTCTGGGGTTCTTTCCAGTTGAAAGTAATTTCAACTTCAAACTGATTTTGATGCTAAAATAATTCAACCTTAAAAATTCAAATTCAAACTCTGATGGCACAGATTTACCTCCAAATCCCTGATTTTCTACTTTTTTTTAAGGTTGAATTATTATTTTTTTTTTAACATTGATGTTTTTGAGGCTGAATATTTTGATGCTAAACAAATTCAACCTTAGAAATTCAAGTTCAAACTCTGGTGGCACAACTTTACTGCCATAATTTACTTCCATGTGCCACAGTTTGCTTGGAAGTGGCACAAAATCCAGATTTTTCAGCACTGCGGTGTGATTTTATGAGACTCTCTCACCTGGCCAAACATACAGAATAAAAGTGTTGCCTAAACCACTTCAGACAAGCCGGGTGTGAACGCACCCTGAGCGGTTTGCGTGTTTGAATGACAGGGTGGATGCGCATTAACATCGCTTGTGTTTGGCTGCGTGTGCGGTGTGCTAACAGTCCTCCCATCTGACACACCTGCAGGAAACAACAAGTGCACCTCCGCCCGAGGGAGCGCGCCGGCACCTTGCACCGGGCAGCTGTGGGCGGCCAGAAGGAGCTGAAGAAAGAAAATCAGGAAAGAGATAAATGACTGAAAGAAGCTGAACTCCCCCCAGGAAGAAATAAAAGCAACAAGGGGCTGCGACCTACATCTGCTCCTCATCATCCTCCCGACCTCCTCTCTGGTAATTTGCTCCATCGGATAAAACTCACAGCAGTTTGAAATACATTTTATAGAAAAATGCACGAGTTGGCCTGATCAAAAACCCAAAATCTGACCTTCCTGTGAAGTGGAAGGGCAGGAAAACAAAAAGAAATCACGTGTATGCAGATTGAAAGTGGAGTTCTTCTAATCAGATTCTCCTCAGTATCTTGGTGGTTGAATCTTGAGGAGGTGCAGAGGCTTTTGACGCCTCTGCGTCCATTTCATCACAATGTGGTGAAATGAGATCCGTGGTGTCGGTGAGGGGCCCCGCGGCCCACTTGTCGTCTGAGGAAGGTCAGGCCCCTATTGTGCTCCTCGATGGTGAAGTGCTCTTTTTTAATCACTGAGCTGCTCTCACTCAGACGATCGTAATCACCCACAAGCTGACGGATCTGCAGCTTCTTGAAGATGCAGTGTTTTTTTTTTGTTTTTTTTTGGAGTAATTAAAGTGGTGACACTGTGGAAGCAGGTGTGACTTTCTGCAGGATATGGGATCTGCCACCTGTAACATGACTTCAGGTTTCAAGCTGGCATCAAAATTTATCAACTTTCACGCTTTCTGAGAACAAATCTGTGTGCCATAGAAAAGACGTCGTGTTTGACAAATGATGCAAATGAATCAAAGTTAGTGTTGATTTTTTTTTTTTTACTTCATTTGACTTGTTGGTCTGTTTTGTGGATGTTTCTGACCTCATTTTTGCTGCTGTGACTGACTGCTGAGAGTTCAAATGGCACTGATTGGGCAGGTGCTCGTACACCCAAAGGTAGATGCACTGAAGGCCGGTCCGCTCTGTGTGTTTAATATGGCGTGGCATAGGGCCCCTCAACATAATGCATGGGGCCTTAGTCTTGTGCATGAAATTAAAAGACAATATATGGATTTGATGTTCAAAGAAGGCAGACGTAGAAAGTGCAAAATGTTGTTCTGTGTGAGAACAGGAAGTGGTCCCTCACCCATAGGTTTTCTACAGAGAAAGAGCCACTTTGCAGCCCAAAATGTGTTGCTCTGAGTGTCACCATGTTGGCGTTACTTACTACACCTGCGTCACAGCCAAGCCATAAATGGGTAAAGAATTTGAGTGTGGGTGAGACCTTGTGTGACCCAGGCAACACGAATGAAGCCTGAACACGCCCCCATTTCAGAGTTACCAGCCAAGCTATGCTTATTAAATCGTATTTTTGGGGACTGGGGACTTTGGTGTTTGGGCATTAAGAGTTGACTGGCATATTTCCTCAAATTGCAGATTGACTGGAACTAACGTCATCAAGATACTGATGGCACTTTAGCATATATAATTAAATAAGATGGAAATACGCCATTTATAAGACAGGCTGCAAAGCACCGGGTGCTATAGAAACTCCAAGTCCATGATAAAATATGGGGTGGGGGATCTGAAGTTGGCAGTGGACGCTAAACGGCACTGAACTTGGAGATGTGGCCTTTGTAGCATGCAAATAGTTTCACTAACATGCCATGCACACGCCTTCTGTGTGACGCCCGCTTTACTGAAGAGATGAAACTTATTTAAGAATTTTGATTGACAGGGTTCATGGAGTTTTTCATTCAAGTTTTCACTTTTCAAATTGAAATAAGCAACATTTGATCAAATTGTTAAAGGTGTCACTTTGTGCAAAATCAGTTTTAATCGACTCTCATACTTTATATTTTCATGTGTGCATTTTCATGTTAAACATCATGTCCCACAGTTCTGTTAGTGTGCTCACAGTAATTAACATGTAAATGTCTGTCACAGCTCGTTTTAGACTTCTGTGACATATGTAACAAATACCTACATACCCACAAAATGCTTTCATTTTATTAACATTTTATTTTATTAATAATTTTATAAGCTAAATAATTTCATTATTAAAAGTCTGCCGCTTGATGGTCCAGGATCACCACTGTATTCCAAAATCACAGAAAAACTCCCCCAAAAAATGAATATACAAAGTGGGACGTCAAGCAGCAATAAAACCAATGTATTTTATACTTTGAGTGACTAAATAAATCCTTTTCAGTGCTTTGCTCCTTCCGAACTGTCGCTCTCTTCTCTAAACACACTTATTCTCTTTAATAGTCGCGGTGTGCTGGAGCCTATCCAGTGGGAATTTAAGGCGGAGTTGCAGAATGGCACCATGCAGCTGGAAGTCGCACTGACAGATTTGAAATTGACGCACAAACAGCAGCACCAGGTGACCGCACACCTGGACTTCCATTTATCAAACGCCTGTTTGCTCCGGCAGATGAAACCGAGCCGCCAAGCGGCCGACATCTTGGGGAAGATGAATGTGGCGTGTGCACATCTGTGAGAAAAGTCTGGCACTGAGACCACAGGCGCTTCACGTGCAGTTGTGACAATCTGGTATAAAGTTTAGATTTTATTTTCTAAAGGAAAAATTATGAAAGCAGATTGGCTATAAACTGGTAACTTCTTTAATTTTTTTGTCCATTTAAATCAGGGGTCTGCTGAGCACGCAGGTTGAACCTTTTTTGAAATAAATCATTTTAAGGAATACATTTTTTTTTTTTTTTTTTTGTAGTTTTAAAGGAAAACTGGAGAAAATATTAAAGATATACTAGTGAAGTAAGCAGACTAGTAACAAATAAAAACAAAATGTTAAAATAATTCCTAGCACTTCATCATAAAGGTGGGAAATTGACTAATGTGTATGATGCAAATGTAACAGAATGAAGAATAATTTTCATGTTACTGTTGATAATTAGTTGACTGAAAAAATTTTTTTAAATGCTATTTTCGGCATACTGTGTAAACAATCTGCTGAACAAAGTACTTGGATATTTGTGAAGTTAAGATTACACTGGTCAACACGATTGTTGCAAGTTTTTCAATAGATTTTGGCTAATTTGAAAACATATTTCTCGTATCAAGCACTGAAGCAAAAGCTGCAGTCTCGCTCACCTCTTCGCCGCCATAAACCATATTATTACCACTCTTGTTGACATTTTGCGAACCTGGTTTAAAAATGATGCTTTTGAAGCTGCGTTTGTGCGATTAGTGGAGTCAAACGCGTGAGTGAATGAGCAACTTTTGCATAATCCATCAATACTGAACATGCAGATTGCAAAAAAAAAAAGTGATGTGATAGAAGAAATCTGAGCTCAGATTCACCCCCCCACAATTACCCTAAATCAGTTCTCAAAGTCCATACAAGAAGCTTTTTTTTTTGATCAGTGTATTCATTAGTGTTCATCTACTATTACTACAACAGTGCACCCCCTCCACCACGGAACCGCCTTGGGTTCTAGAAGGCAACCACCAAGGCAGACAGTCATCTCTCCAAAGTAGCCAAAGTAGCACAGACGTGTCTTTGGCCTTCTTCAGCCACTGGGGTCCTCAACACTGAGACACCTGCGTGCTGGGTCATGCCCAAAGTGACGGATCACATGGACAAAGTGTAGCTGATGTTTCCTCACAGTGCCAGTGATCCTCCTCATGAGTCTCCCGAAGTTACCATTTGTTTGACACAAAGTCAGACCAGCCATACTCAAGGGTCCTCCAAAGAGACCTGGTACCAAAGACATCCAGTTTTGGCCTTGGGTCACTGGTTTGAGTCCAAGTCTCACAACCCTACAGTCAGACATGAAGCACCAGGACCCTGCAGACTTGGACCTTCATTGGCATCACCAAACACCTCTGTCCAGTGACCTCATGATTCCATAAGCTCTTCCCAAAATCAAGTGTACAAGACACATGTGTTTGATTTTGTTAACATCACATAGATATTCCTTTTTCACTTAACGACAAAATGATCTCAATGATAATTCGCCCCTGGATCTAAATCTGGTACATCATTATCGTTTGATACTTTAATCCTCTTTTAACTGCCAACTTTTCCAGGAAGTTTCATGAAAATTGGTTTCCGTTTTTCCAAGTAATCGTACAAGCAAGCAAACAAGCAAAAATAGAACCCGTAAGATCAAATGTGAGAAGTTCAGAGTTCAGTGCAGAAACAGATGATTGGTAAATGATTTTTTTTTTTTTTCTGGACCACCACGAGGAGATCAGCTGAGTTTCTCCGCCCACACAGTTCAGCCGTTTTTGGCTTTTATAGGCACGGCACAGTCGTATAATAAGGTGAGTTCCACTTAAAGACAGGAAATGCTTATTAGATGTTTTTACGGCTTAAAACCAATGTATCAGAATGTGCTGCTGAAACTGCCTGTGGGAGTGGGGAGGGAATGTGGGAGAGGATTGAATGTTTTTTATCTCATCTTTGTTGTGTTCCTGAGCACAGATTAGCCAACATTTCCTTCCTGCTTGGGTTTATTTTGCTAAGGCTTTAGCGATAGTTCTCATGTCCCACGCTACAGTTAAAACTAAAACCATCTCAAACCTGGATCAGTGGTGTCCTCATGCATGACCCCCACCTCCAGAGCAAGTACTCTAGACCCCTTAACAAACCACCAACACAAACTGGTCCGTACAGGATTCCCGCTTCACGTTGGCAATGATGGCACAGCAAAGACTTGAACAGAGTTTAAAATGTTCTGAAGTTAGTTTAAAGGTAGAAAATAACGAACCTGAGAAACGCGTCTGCCAACGCTCCTGGTAAAAAGGAATTTTTAAAAGTTTAATTAACACTTTCTTGACTCAAGAATGAATGTTCAACAGGAATTACTGTTTGAGATGCAAAATAAACACAGATGACGTGATTATAGAACGTTCACACACCTCCACCAGCTGGCAGAGGAAGCTAAAAGGGCACTTATTACAGTAAACATATTTACACCAACTATCCACGATGTCTGTGTAACAGCTACCCTCTGACCTGAAGCTGTGGACAGACGGCCGTGTTTTACTGCAAAACATCTGACAGTAAACATCTCTGGCTCTGACCTGACCTATCAATCAATCAATCAATTTTATTTATATAGCGCCAAATCACAACAAACAGTTGCCCCAAGGCGCTTTATATTGTAAAGCAAGGCCATACAATAATTACGTAAAAACCCCAACGGTCAGGGGAGCAGAGATCAATCACTAATGATTAAATGCAGAGTGGTGCATACAGAGCAAAAACAGAAAGAAACACTCAGTGCATCATGGGAACCCCCAGCAGTCTAAGTCTATAGCAGCATAACTAAGGGATGGTTCAGGGTCACCTGATCCAGCCCTAACTATAAGTTTTAGCAAAAAGGAAAGTTTTAAGCTTAATCTTAAAAGTAGAGAGGGTGTCTGTCTCCCTGATCTGAATTGGGAGCTGGTTCCACAGGAGAGGAGCCTGAAAGCTGAAGGCTCTGCCTCCCATTCTACTCTTACAAACCCTAGGAACTACAAGTAAGCCTGCAGTCTGAGAGCGAAGCGCTCTGTTGGGGTGATATGGTACTATGAGGTCCCTAAGATAAGATGGGACCTGATTATTCAAAACCTTATAAGTAAGAAGAAGAATTTTAATATGGGTGAGATATGCTCTCTCCTTCTAGTCCCCGCTAGTACTGTAGCTGCAGAATTTTGAATTAACTGAAGGCTTTTCAGGGAACTTTTAGGACAACCTGATAATAATGAATTACAATAGTCCAGCCTAGAGGAAATAAATGCATGAATTAGTTTTTCAGCATCACTCTGAGACAAGACCTTTCTAATTTTAGAGATATTGCGTAAATGCAAAAAAGCAGTCCTACATATTTGTTTAATATGCGCTTTGAATGACATATCCTGATCAAAAATGAATCCAAGATTTCTCACAATGTTACTAAAGGTCAGGGTAATGCCATCCAGAGTAACGATCTGGTTAGACACCATGTTTCTAAGATTTGTGGGGCCAAGTACAATAACTTCAGTTTTATCTGAGTTTAAAAGCAGGAAATTAGAGGTCATCCATGTCTTTATCTCTGTAAGACAATCCTGCAGTTTAGCTAATTGGTGTGTGTCCTCTGGCTTCATGGATAGATAAAGCTGGGTATCATCTGCGTAACAATGAAAATTTAAGCAATACCATCTAATAATACTGCCTAAGGGAAGCATGTATAAAGTGAATAAAATTGGTCCTAGCACAGAACCTTGTGGAACTCCATAATTAACCTTAGTCTGTGAAGAAGATTCCCCATTTACATGAACAAATTGTAATCTATTAGATAAATATGATTCAAACCACAGCAGCGCAGTGCCTTTAACACCTATGGCATGCTCTAATCTCTGTAATAAAATTTTATGGTCAACAGTATCAAAAGCAGCACTGAGGTCTAACAGAACAAGCACAGAGATGAGTCCACTGTCTGAGGCCATAAGAAGATCATTTGTAACCTTCACTAATGCTGTTTCTGTACTATGATGAATTCTAAACCCTGACTGAAACTCTTCAAATAGACCATTCCTCTGCAGATGATCAGTTAGCTGTTTTACAACTACCCTTTCAAGAATTTTTGAGAGAAAAGGAAGGTTGGAGATTGGCCTATAATTAGCTAAGCTAGCTGGGTCAAGTGATGGCTTTTTAAGTAATGGTTTAATTACTGCCACCTTAAAAGCCTGTGGTACATAGCCAACTAATAAAGATAGATTGATCATATTTAAGATCGAAGCATTAAATAATGCTGGGCTTCCTTGAGCAGCCTGGTAGGAATGGGGTCTAATAAACATGTTGATGGTTTGGATGAAGTAACTAATGAAAATAACTCAGACAGAACAATCTGAGAGAAAGAGTCTAACCAAATACCGGCATCACTGAAAGCAGCCAGAGATAACGATACGTCTTTGGGATGGTTATGAGTAATTTTTTCTCTAATAGTTAAAATTTTATTTGCAAAGAAAGTCATGAAGTCATTACTAGTTAAAGTTAAAGGAATACTCGGCTCAATAGAGCTCTGACTCTTTGTCAGCCTGGCTATAGTGCTGAAAAGAAACCTGGGGTTGTTCTTATTTTCTTCAATTAGTGATGAGTAGTAAGATGTCCTAGCTTTACGGAGGGCTTTTTTTTTATAGAGCAACAGACTCTTTTTCCAGGCTAAGTGAAGATCTTCTAAATTAGTGAGACGCCATTTCCTCTCCAACTTACGGGTTATCTGCTTTAAGCTGCGAGTTTGTGAGTTATACCACGGAGTCAGGCACTTCTGATTTAAAGCTCTCTTTTTCAGAGGAGCTACAGCATCCAAAGTTGTCTTCAATGAGGATGTAAAACTATTGACGAGATACTCTATCTCACTTACAGAGTTTAGGTAGCTACTCTGCACTGTGTTGGTATATGGCATTAGAGAACATAAAAAAGGAATCATATCCTTAAACCTAGTTACAGCGCTTTCTGAAAGACTTCTAGTGTAATGAAACTTATTCCCCACTGCTGGGTAGTCCATCAGAGTAAATGTAAATGTTATTAAGAAATTATCAGACAGAAGGGAGTTTTCAGGGAATACTGTTAAGTCTTCAATTTCCATACCATAAGTCAGAACAAGATCTAAGATATGATTAAAGTGGTGGGTGGACTCATTTACATTTTGAGCAAAGCCAATTGAGTCTAATAATAGATTAAATGCAGTGTTGAGGCTGTCATTCTCAGCTCAGAACAAGATCTAAGATATGATTAAAGTGGTGGGTGGACTCATTTACATTTTGAGCAAAGCCAATTGAGTTCTATAATAGATTAAATGCAGTGTTGAGGCTGTCATTCTCAGCATCTGTGTGGATGTTAAAATCGCCCACTATAATTATCTTATCTGAGCTAAGCACTAAGTCAGACAAAAGGTCTGAAAATTCACAGAGAAACTCACAGTAACGACCAGGTGGACGATAGATAATAACAAATAAAACTGGTTTTTGGGACTTCCAATTTGGATGGACAAGACTAAGAGTCAAGCTTTCAAATTAATTAAAGCTCTGTCTGGGTTTTTGATTAATTAATAAGCTGGAATGGAAGATTGCTGCTAATCCTCCGCCTCGGCCCGTGCTACGAGCATTCTGGCAGTTAGTGTGACTCGGGGGAGTTGACACATTTAAACTAACGTATTCATCCTGCTGTAACCAGGTTTCTGTAAGGCAGAATAAATCAATATGTTGATCAATTATTATATCATTTACTAACAGGGACTTAGAAGAGAGAGACCTAATGTTTAATAGACCACATTTAACTGTTTTAGTCTGTGGTGCAGTTGAAGGTGCTGTATTATTTTTTCTTTTTGAATTTTTATGCTTAAATAGATTTTTGCTGGTTATTGGTGGTCTGGGAGCAGGCACCGTCTCTACGGGGATGGGGTAATGAGGGGATGGCAGGGGGAGAGAAGCTGCAGAGAGGTGTGTAAGATTACAACTCTGCTTCCTGGTCCCAACCCTCGATAGTCACGGTTTGGAGGATTTAAGAAAATTGGCCAGGTTTCTAGAAATGAGAGCTGCTCCATCCAAAGTGGGATGGATGCCGTCTCTCCTAACAAGACCAGGTTTTCCCCAGAAGCTTTGCCAATTATCTATGAAGCCCACCTCATTTTTTGGACACCACTCAGACAGCCAGCATTTCAAGGAGAACATGCAGCTAAACATGTCACTCCCGGTCTGATTGGGGAGGGGCCCAGAGAAAACTACAGAGTCCGACATTGTTTTTGCAAAGTTACACACCAATTCAATGTTAATTTTAGTGACCTCCGATTGGCGTAACCGGGTGTCATTACTGCCGACGTGAATTACAATCTTACCAAATTTACGCTTAGCCTTAGCCAGCAGTTTCAAATTTCCTTCAATGTCGCCTGCTCTGGCCCCGGAAGACAATTGACTATGGTTGCTGGTGGCCTGGCTAGCTGTAGAATTTTCCACGGCGCGGAGCCGAGTCTCCAGTTCGCCCAGCCTGGCCTCCAAAGCTACGAATAAGCTACACTTATTACAAGTACCATTACTGCTAAAGGAGGCCAAGGAATAACTAAACATTTCACACCCAGAGCAGAAAAGTGCGGGAGAGACAGGAGAAGCCGCCATGCTAAACCGGCTAAGAGCTAGTAGCTGCGCTAAGCTAGCGGATTCCTAAAAACACACAAAGTGAATAATGTGTAAATAATTTAGAGGTGATTCAGCAGAGGGAGTGCTTTAGTTAAGGCACGTGAAGATTACACTGTGAAACAAATCGTTATCTAGTTAACTAGATCAATCTAACTGCGCAGATTAAACAGCTAACAGATACAGCAAAACACCGCTGTGCTCCGGAACAGGAAGTGATACAATACCGCAGTGAGAGCCAACCACCAGTAGAGGCAAGCAAGAGCTGTGAATCAACTAAAGAAGTCAAGATTCAAACAGCCGTTTTTTAGGCAGCATTATGAAACTTTTGGAGACACTTATTTATTTATTTATTCATTCATTCATTCATTCATTCCAAACATGTTTTGTGATTAGCAAAGTTGACTGTATTTACAATATTTACATCTTCACATTGGTATGTTTGAAAAGGAGCAGGCGGTACCCCATTTCTACAGTACAACATAACACATTTGAGGACCTAAAACGGATTCCTGAGGTACTCCACATGTAATATTCTTGAGTCTAGATGTACTGTATACTTACTTATTTGTAGAAATTGCTACCTGTTAAGTAAATAGCTCTTTAACCAGTTCAGAACAATACCTTGAAGGCTATACTTAAACATTTTTCTGATCAATGTATCATCAATCAATCAATCAATCAATTTTATTTATATAGCGCCAAATCACAACAAACAGTTGCCCCAAGGCGCTTTATATTGTAAGGCAAGGCCATACAATAATTACGTAAAAACCCCAACGGTCAAAACGACCCCCTGTGAGCAAGCACTTGGCGACAGTGGGAAAGAAAAACTCCCTTTTAACAGGAAGAAACCTCCATCAGAACCAGGCTCAGGGAGGGGCAGTCTTCTGCTGGGACTGGTTGGGGCTGAGGGAGAGAACCAGGAAAAAGACATGCTGTGGAGGGGAGCAGTCATGATTGACTGTGTCAAATGCCTTCTTCAGATCAAGAAATATTCCAAAGTGCATATTTTTGTATCAGTGCTATCAATTATTTTTTCTACCAGATCAATCAGCACCAATTTAGTTTAGTTTATCTGGAAAGTTTAAATGATTAGGGAAGACGTTTTGATCAATTTTACAATTATGCAAACAGATTCCAGTAAGTAGGATATGGATATTATTTTGCGCGGATCCTTGGAAGTGAGTGATGATGATTCTTATGTGTGTGATTAATGGACACTGTGTCCGTTAATCCAAAGACAGAGGAACAGATTGTGAATTTTTTAGGCCAAATCATGCAGGTGTGGATTTTAAATTTTTTCAGGCTCTTGTTTCGCGTGCAGATGGGGATTTTGTCGGGAAAACAGCACAGGGAAGAACTTCTCCACACAGAGCAAACTTTCTATACTGGCAACATGACAGTAATTGCATCCAAAGTGAAATAAATGTCTTTGGATGAAAGAACAAAAGAGAGAGAAAGAAAATAGAAAGAATGCTGATCCAGACTCATATGACAATCTCAATTTATGCTGCTGTCCTCACCTATGGTCAAGAACTTTGATTAATGATCAAAAGAACAATGTCACGCACACAAGAGGCGGAAATAAGGTTCTTCTGTCGTGTATCTGGGTTTAGAGCCGGGGACAGGGTGAGAAGCTTGAGGGACTTGGAGTGGAGCCGATACTTCTTCGTATCAGCTGAGATGGTTCAGGCAACTGGTGAGGATGCCCTCTGGTCGTCTCCATGGTGAGGTCTTCCAATCAATCAATCAATTTCAATCAATTTTATTTATATAGCGCCAAATCACAACAAACAGTTGCCCCAAGGCGCTTTATATTGTAAGGCAAGGCCATACAATAATTACGTAAAACCCCAATGGTCAAAACGACCACCTGTGAGCAAGCACTTGGCGACAGTGGGAAGGAAAAACTCCCTTTTAACAGGAAGAAACCTCCAGCAGAACCAGGCTCAGGGAGGGGCAGTCTTCTGCTGGGACTGGTTGGGGCTGAGGGAGAGAACCAGGAAAAAGACATGCTGTGGAGGGGAGCAGAGATCAGTCACTAATGATTAAATGCAGAGTGGTGCATACAGAGCAAAAAGAGAAAGAAACACTCAGTGCATCATGGGAACCCCCCAGCAGTCTAAGTCTATAGCAGCATAACTAAGGGATGGTTCAGGGTCACCTGATCCAGCCCTAACTATAAGCTTTAGCAAAAAGGAAAGTTTTAAGCCTAATCTTAAAAGTAGAGAGGGTATCTGTCTCCCTGATCTGAATTGGGAGCTGGTTCCACAGGAGAGGAGCCTGAAAGCTGAAGGCTCTGCCTCCCATTCTACTCTTACAAACCCTAGGAACTACAAGTAAGCCTGCAGTCTGAGAGCGAAGCGCTCTATTGGGGTGATATGGTACTATGAGGTCCCTAAGATAAGATGGGACCTGATTATTCAAAACCTTATAAGTAAGAAGAAGAATTTTAAATTCTATTCTAGAATTAACAGGAAGCCAATGAAGAGAGGCCAATATGGGTGAGATATGCTCTCTCCTTCTAGTCCCCGTCAGTACTCTAGCTGCAGCATTTTGAATTAACCGAAGGCTTTTCAGGGAACTTTTAGGACAACCTGATAATAATGAATTACAATAGTCCAGCCTAGAGGAAATAAATGCATGAATTAGTTTTTCAGCATCACTCTGAGACAAGATCTTTCTAATTTTAGAGATATTGCGTAAATGCAAAAAAGCAGTCTTACATTTTTGTTTAATATGCACTTTGAATGACATATCCTGATCAAAAATGACTCCAAGATTTCTCACAGTATTACTAGAGGTCAGGGTAATGCCATCCAGAGTAAGGATCTGGTTAGACACCATGTTTCTAAGATTTGTGGGGCCAAGTACAATAACTTCAGTTTTATCTGAGTTTAAAAGCAGGAAATTAGAGGTCATCCATGTCCTTATGTCTGTAAGACAATCCTGCAGTTTAGCTAATTGGTGTGTGTCCTCTGGCTTCATGGATAGATAAAGCTGGGTATCATCTGCGTAACAATGAAAATTTAAGCAATGCCGTCTAATAATACTGCCTAAGGGAAGCATGTATAAAGTGAATAAAATTGGTCCTAGCACAGAACCTTGTGGAACTCCATAATTAAACTTAGTCTGTGAAGAAGATTCCCCATTTACATGAACAAATTGTAATCTATTAGATAAATATGATTCAAACCACCGCAGCGCAGTTCCAGGCATGTCCAAGTGGAAGGAGACCCTGGGGAAGGACCAGGACACTCTGGAGGGATTGTATCTGCCAGATGGTTTGGGAAAGACGTGGGATGTCCCAGGAGATCTCGAGGTGTGCTTGACCAAGGATAGGGAAGTGTTGGATGAGCCATTTGATCTACTCCCACGATGACGCAGTCCTGGATAAAGGGCAGAAAATGAATGAATGAATGAGATTTAAACAATGTCAAAGTCTGAACGTCATGTCTCAGCATAAGTTAAGGTTTGATATCATTGTTTCTCCAGTTGTCTACTGTGTTTAATTACGATGTCCGAAAAAGAAAAATGCAGATATGTGGTTTAAAGTGGTAAATATTTTAATTTCTAACACAGAACTCTACTACAGGGCTGTCATTGTACTGTATGTTTACATCTCGGGCCATTGCAATTTAATGCGTAGTTTTCTTTGAGACTCTTAGGGACTCTACTCCAACAGATGGGAAAATTGGGGGTAAAACACATTTGTGTACTTATGAAAAATGTGTTATGTTTAGCATGGAGAAGTGATGGCAAGCTGGAACTCCCAGCCAGTTGCTTCACCAAAAGCTTTATTACTTGTAGCCTCATTTAACAACTCTTTAGGCTACTGTCATCTACTGGTCAAGTAATGTATGGAACACTTGCTATGTCATTACAAGCTGGAGGCCACGTAACACAATTTCAGTTATTCAGTTGTATGCAAAAGTTTGGGCATACACCATTGGTTGTCTGGATCAGAAATTTCAGTTAAATATATCATATAGCAGATGAACACACTGATATTTGAGAATTGAAATGAAGTTTCTGGTATTTACAGAAAGCGTGCAATAATTATTTAAATAAAATTGGGCAGGTGCATAAATTTGTCATTTTATTGATTTGAGTTATTTGAACATAACAAGGGGCGGTATGCATGGCTGAAAAAGAACACAGCATTCCAAGAAAAACACTTGCTACCTACAGTAAAATTTGAAGGTTGTTCCATCATGCTGTGGGGCTGTGTGGCCAGTGCAGGTACTGAGAATCAATCAATCAATCAATCAATTTTTTTTTTATATAGCGCCAAATCACAACAAACAGTTGCCCCAAGGCGCTTTATATTGTAAGGCAAGGCCATACAATAATGATGTAAAACCCCAACGGTCAAAACGACCCCCTGTGAGCAAGCACTTGGCTACAGTGGGAAGGAAAAACTCCCTTTTAACAGGAAGAAACCTCCAGCAGAACCAGGCTCAGGGAGGGGCAGTCTTCTGCTGGGACTGGTTGGGGCTGAGGGAGAGAACCAGGAAAAAGACATGCTGTGGAGGGGAGCAGAGATCGATCACTAATGATTAAATGCAGAGTGGTGCATACAGAGCAAAAAGAGAAAGAAACAATGCATCATGGGAACCCCCCAGCAGTCTACATCTATAGCAGCATAACTAAGGGATGGTTCAGGGTCACCTGATCCAGCCCTAACTATAAGCTTTAGCAAAAAGGAAAGTTTTAAGCCTAATCTTAAAAGTAGAGAGGGTGTCTGTCTCCCTGATCTGAATTGGGAGCTGGTTCCACAGGAGAGGAGCCTGAAAGCTGAAGGCTCTGCCTCCCATTCTACTCTTACAAACCCTAGGAACTACAAGTAAGCCTGCAGTCTGAGAGCGAAGCGCTCTATTCGGGTGATATGGTACTACGAGGTCCCTAAGATAAGATGGGACCTGATTATTCAAAACCTTATAAGTAAGAAGAAGAATTTTAAATTCTATTCTAGAATTAACAGGAAGCCAATGAAGAGAGGCCAATATGGGTGAGATATGCTCTCTCCTTCTAGTCCCCGTCAGCACTCTAGCTGCAGCATTTTGAATTAACTGAAGGCTTTTTAGGGAACTTTTAGGACAACCTGATAATAATGAATTACAATAGTCCAGCCTAGAGGAAATAAATGCATGAATTAGTTTTTCAGCATCACTCTGAGACAAGACCTTTCTGATTTTAGAGATATTGCGTAAATGCAAAAAAGCAGTCCTACATATTTGTTTAATATGCGCTTTGAATGACATATCCTGATCAAAAATGACTCCAAGATTTCTCACAGTATTACTAGAGGTCAGGGTAATGCCATCCAGAGTAAGGATCTGGTTAGACACCATGTTTCTAAGATTTGTGGGGCCAAGAACAATAACTTCAGTTTTATCTGAGTTTAAAAGCAGGAAATTAGAGGTCATCCATGTCTTTATGTCTGTAAGACAATCCTGCAGTTTAGCTAATTGGTGTGTGTCCTCTGGCTTCATGGATAGATAAAGCTGGGTATCATCTGCGTAACAATGAAAATTTAAGCAATACCGTCTAATAATACTGCCTAAGGGAAGCATATATAAAGTGAATAAAATTGGTCCTAGCACAGAACCTTGTGGAACTCCATAATTAACTTTAGTCTGTGAAGAAGATTCCCCATTTACATGAACAAATTGTAATCTATTAGACAAATATGATTCAAACCACCGCAGCGCAGTGCCTTTAATACCTATGGCATGCTCTAATCTCTGTAATAAAATTTTATGGTCAACAGTATCAAAAGCAGCACTGAGGTCTAACAGAACAAGCACAGAGATGAGTCCACTGTCCGAGGCCATAAGAAGATCATTTGTAACCTTCACTAATGCTGTTTCTGTACTATGATGAATTCTAAAACCTGACTGAAACTCTTCAAATAGACCATTCCTCTGCAGATGATCAGTTAGCTGTTTTACAACTACCCTTTCAAGAATTTTTGAGAGAAAAGGAAGGTTGGAGATTGGCCTATAATTAGCTAAGATAGCTGGGTCAAGTGATGGCTTTTTAAGTAATGGTTTAATTACTGCCACCTTAAAAGCCTGTGGTACATAGCCAACTAACAAAGATAGATTGATCATATTTAAGATCGAAGCATTAAATAATGGTAGGGCTTCCTTGAGCAGCCTGGTAGGAATGGGGTCTAATAAACATGTTGATGGTTTGGATGAAGTAACTAATGAAAATAACTCAGACAGAACAATCGGAGAGAAAGAGTCTAACCAAATACCGGCATCACTGAAAGCAGCCAAAGATAACGATACGTCTTTGGGATGGTTATGAGTAATTTTTTCTCTAATAGTTAAAATTTTGTTAGCAAAGAAAGTCATGAACTCATTACTAGTTAAAGATAATGGAATACTCAGCTCAATAGAGCTCTGACTCTTTGTCAGCCTGGCTACAGTGCTGAAAAGAAACCTGGGGTTGTTCTTATTTTCTTCAATTAGTGATGAGTAGAAAGATGTCCTAGCTTTACGGAGGGCTTTTTTATAGAGCAACAGACTCTTTTTCCAGGCTAAGTGAAGATCTTCTAAATTAGTGAGACGCCATTTCCTCTCCAACTTACGGGTTATCTGCTTTAAGCTACGAGTTTGTGAGTTATACCATGGAGTCAGACACTTCTGATTTAAAGCTCTCTTTTTCAGAGGAGCTACAGCATCCAAAGTTGTCTTCAATGAGGATGTAAAACTATTGACGAGATACTCTATCTCCCTTACAGAGTTTAGGTAGCTACTCTGCACTGTGTTGTTATATGGCATTAGAGAACATAAAGAAGGAATCATATCCTTAAACCTAGTTACAGCGCTTTCTGAAAGACTTCTAGTGTAATGAAACTTATTCCCTACTGCTGGGTAGTCCATCAGAGTAAATGTAAATGTTATTAAAAAATGATCAGACAGAAGGGAGTTTTCAGGGAATACTGTTAAGTCTTCTATTTCCATACCATAAGTCAGAACAAGATCTAAGATATGATTAAAGTGGTGGGTGGACTCATTTACTTTTTGAGCAAAGCCAATAGAGTCTAATAATAGATTAAATGCAGTGTTGAGGCTGTCATTCTCAGCATCTGTGTGGATGTTAAAATCGCCCACTATAATTATCTTATCTGAGCTAAGCACTAAGTCAGACAAAAGGTCTGAAAATTCACAGAGAAACTCACAGTAACGACCAGGTGGACGATAGATAATAACAAATAAAACTGGTTTTTGGGACTTCCAATTTGGATGGACAAGACTAAGAGACAAGCTTTCAAATGAATTAAAGCTCTGTCTGGGTTTTTGATTAATTAATAAGCTGGAATGGAAGATTGCTGCTAATCCACCGCCCCGGCCCGTGCTACGAGCATTCTGACAGTTAGTGTGACTCGGGGGTGTTGACTCATTTAAACTAACATATTCATCCTGCTGTAACCAGGTTTCTGTTAGGCAGAATAAATCAATATGTTGATCAATTATTATATCATTTACCAACAGGGACTTAGAAGAGAGAGACCTAATGTTTAATAGACCACATTTAACTGTTTTAGTCTGTGGTGCAGTAGAAGGTGCTATATTATTTTTTCTTTTTGAATTTTTATGCTTAAATAGATTTTTGCTGGTTATTGGTAGTCTGGGAGCAGGCACCGTCTCTACGGGGATGGGGTAATGAGGGGATGGCAGGGGGAGAGAAGCTGCAGAGAGGTGTGTAAGACTACAACTCTGCTTCCTGGTCCCAACCCTGGATAGTCACGGTTTGGAGGATTTTGTTAAAGTTGAGGGTCACATGGATTCCGGTCAATATCAGCAGATTCTTGAGAACAATGTTCATGAATCAATGGCAAAGTTGAAGTTGCGCCGGGGCTGGATCTTTCAACAAGACAATGACCCTAAACACTGCTCAAAATCTACTAAGGCATTCATACAAAGGAACAAGTACAACATTTTGGAATGGCCATCTCAGTCCCCAGACCTGAATATTATTGAAAATCTGTGGTGTGATTTTAAGTGGGCTGTCAATGTTTGGAAACTAACAAACCTGAGATGTTTTGTAAATCAGAATGGTCCAAAATACCTTCAACCAGAATCCAGACTCTCATTGGAAGCTATAGGAATCATTTAGCTATAGGAAGCATCACTTCCTGTTCCGGAGCACAGCGGTGTTTTTCTGTATCTGTTAGCTGTTTAATCTGCGCAGTTAGATTGATCTAGTTATCTAGATTACGATTTGTTTCCCAGTGTAATCTTTACGTGCCTTAACTAAAGCACTCCTTCTGCTGAATCACCTCTAAATTATTTACACATTATTCACTTTGCGTGTTTTTAGGAATCCGCTAGGTTAGCGTAGCTACTAGCTCTTAGCCGATTTAGCATGGCGGCTTCTCCTGTCTCTCCCGCACTTTTCTGCTCTGGGTGTGAAATGTTTAGTTATTCCTCGGCCTCCTTTAGTAGTAACGGTACTTGTAATAAGTGTAGCTTATTCGTAGCTTTGGAGGCCAGGCTGGGCGAATTGGAGACTCGGCTCCGCACCGTGGAAAATTCTACAGCTAGCCAGGCCCCTGTAGTCGGTGCGGACCAAGGTAGCTTAGCCGCCGTTAGTTCCCCTCTGGCAGATCCCGAGCAGTCAGGAAAGCAGGCCGACTGGGTGACTGTGAGGAGGAAGCGTAGCCCTAAACAGAAGCCCCGTGTACACCGCCAACCCGTTCACATCTCTAACCGTTTTTCCCCACTCGGCGACACACCCGCCGAGGATCAAACTCTGGTTATTGGCGACTCTGTTTTGAGAAATGTGAAGTTAGCGACACCAGCAACCATAGTCAATTGTCTTCCGGGGGCCAGAGCAGGCGGCATTGAAGGAAATTTGAAACTGCTGGCTAAGGCTAAGCGTAAATTTGGTAAGATTGTAATTCACGTCGGCAGTAATGACACCCGGTTACGCCAATCGGAGGTCACTAAAATTAACATTAAATCGGTGTGTAACTTTGCAAAAACAATGTCGGACTCTGTAGTTTTCTCTGGGCCCCTCCCCAATCGGACCGGGACTGACATGTTTAGCCGCATGTTCTCCCTGAATTGCTGGCTGTCTGAGTGGTGTCCAAAAAATGAGGTGGGCTTCATAGATAATTGGCAAAGCTTCTGGGGAAAACCTGGTCTTGTTAGGAGAGACGGCATCCATCCCACTTTGGATGGAGCAGCTCTCATTTCTAGAAATCTGGCCAATTTTCTTAAATCCTCCAAACTGTGACTATCCAGGGTTGGGACCAGGAAGCAGAGTTGTAGTCTTACACACCTCTCTGCAGCTTCTCTCCACCTGCCATCCCCTCATTACCCCATCCCCGTAGAGACGGTGCCTGCTCCCAGACCACCAATAACCAGCAAAAATCTATTTAAGCATAAAAATTCAAAAAGAAAAAATAATATAGCACCTTCAACTGCACCACAGACTAAAACAGTTAAATGTGGTCTATTAAACATTAGGTCTCTCTCTTCTAAGTCCCTGTTGGTAAATGATATAATAATTGATCAACATATTGATTTATTCTGCCTTACAGAAACCTGGTTACAGCAGGATGAATATGTTAGTTTAAATGAGTCAACACCCCCGAGTCACACTAACTGTCAGAATGCTCGTAGCACGGGCCGGGGCGGAGGATTAGCAGCAATCTTCCATTCCAGCTTATTAATTAATCAAAAACCCAGACAGAGCTTTAATTCATTTGAAAGCTTGTCTCTTAGTCTTGTCCATCCAAATTGGAAGTCCCAAAAACCAGTTTTATTTGTTATTATCTATCGTCCACCTGGTCGTTACTGTGAGTTTCTCTGTGAATTTTCAGACCTTTTGTCTGACTTAGTGCTTAGCTCAGATAAGATAATTATAGTGGGCGATTTTAACATCCACACAGATGCTGAGAATGACAGCCTCAACACTGCATTTAATCTATTATTAGACTCTATTGGCTTTGCTCAAAAAGTAAATGAGTCCACCCACCACTTTAATCATATCTTAGATCTTGTTCTGACTTATGGTATGGAAATAGAAGACTTAACAGTATTCCCTGAAAACTCCCTTCTGTCTGATCATTTCTTAATAACATTTACATTTACTCTGATGGACTACCCAGCAGTGGGGAATAAGTTTCATTACACTAGAAGTCTTTCAGAAAGCGCTGTAACTAGGTTTAAGGATATGATTCCTTCTTTATGTTCTCTAATGCCATATACCAACACAGTGCAGAGTAGCTACCTAAACTCTGTAAGTGAGATAGAGTATCTCGTCAATAGTTTTACATCCTCATTGAAGACAACTTTGGATGCTGTAGCTCCTCTGAAAAAGAGAGCTTTAAATCAGAAGTGTCTGACTCCGTGGTATAACTCACAAACTCGTAGCTTAAAGCAGATAACCCGTAAGTTGGAGAGGAAATGGCGTCTCACTAATTTAGAAGATCTTCACTTAGCCTGGAAAAAGAGTCTGTTGCTCTATAAAAAAGCCCTCCGTAAATCTAGGACATCTTTCTACTCATCACTAATTGAAGAAAATAAGAACAACCCCAGGTTTCTTTTCAGCACTGTAGCCAGGCTGACAGAGTCAGAGCTCTATTGAGCTGAGTATTCCATTAACTTTAACTAGTAATGACTTCATGACTTTCTTTGCTAACAAAATTTTAACTATTACAGAAAAAATTACTCATAACCATCCCAAAGACGTATCGTTATCCTTGGCTGCTTTCAGTGATGCCGGTATTTGGTTAGACTCTTTCTCTCCGATTGTTCTGTCTGAGTTATTTTCATTAGTTACTTCATCCAAACCATCAACATGTTTATTAGACCCCATTCCTACCAGGCTGCTCAAGGAAGCCCTACCATTATTTAATGCTTCGATCTTAAATATGATCAATCTATCTTTATTAGTTGGCTATGTACCACAGGCTTTTAAGGTGGCAGTAATTAAACCATTACTTAAAAAGCCATCACTTGACCCAGCTATCTTAGCTAATTATAGGCCAATCTCCAACCTTCCTTTTCTCTCAAAAATTCTTGAAAGGGTAGTTGTAAAACAGCTAACTGATCATCTGCAGAGGAATGGTCTATTTGAAGAGTTTCAGTCAGGTTTTAGAATTCATCATAGTACAGAAACAGCATTAGTGAAGGTTACAAATGATCTTCTTATGGCCTCGGACAGTGGACTCATCTCTGTGCTTGTTCTGTTAGACCTCAGTGCTGCTTTTGATACTGTTGACCATAAAATTTTATTACAGAGATTAGAGCATGCCATAGGTATTAAAGGCACTGCGCTGCGGTGGTTTGAATCATATTTGTCTAATAGATTACAATTTGTTCATGTAAATGGGGAATCTTCTTCACAGACTAAGGTTAATTATGGAGTTCCACAAGGTTCTGTGCTAGGACCAATTTTATTCACTTTATACATGCTTCCCTTAGGCAGTATTATTAGATGGTATTGCTTAAATTTTCATTGTTACGCAGATGATACCCAGCTTTATCTATCCATGAAGCCAGAGGACACACACCAATTAGCTAAACTGCAGGATTGTCTTACAGACACAAAGACATGGATGACCTCTAATTTCCTGCTTTTAAACTCAGATAAAACTGAAGTTATTGTACTTGGCCCCACAAATCTTAGAAACATGGTGTCTAACCAGATCCTTACTCTGGATGGCATTACCCTGACCTCTAGTAATACTGTGAGAAATCTTGGAGTCATTTTTGATCAGGATATGTCATTCAAAGCGCATATTAAACAAATATGTAGGACTGCTTTTTTGCATTTACGCAATATCTCTAAAATCAGAAAGGTCTTGTCTCAGAGTGATGCTGAAAAACTAATTCATGCATTTATTTCCTCTAGGCTGGACTATTGTAATTCATTATTATCAGGTTGTCCTAAAAGTTCCCTAAAAAGCCTTCAGTTAATTCAAAATGCTGCAGCTAGAGTACTAACGGGGACTAGGAGAGAGCATATCTCACCCATATTGGCCTCTCTTCATTGGCTTCCTGTTAATTCTAGAATAGAATTTAAAATTCTTCTTCTTACTTATAAGGTTTTGAATAATCAGGTCCCATCTTATCTTAGGGACCTCGTAGTACCATATCACCCCAATAGAGCGCTTCGCTCTCAGACTGTAGGCTTACTTGTAGTTCCTAGGGTTTGTAAGAGTAGAATGGGAGGCAGAGCCTTCAGCTTTCAGGCTCCTCTCCTGTGGAACCAGCTCCCAATTCAGATCAGGGAGACAGACACCCTCTCTACTTTTAAGATTAGGCTTAAAACTTTCCTTTTTGCTAAAGCTTATAGTTAGGGCTGGATCAGGTGACCCTAAACCATCCCTTAGTTATGCTGCTATAGACGTAGACTGCTGGGGGGTTCCCATGATGCACTGTTTCTTTCTCCTTTTGCTCTGTATGCACCACTCTGCATTTAATCATTAGTGATCGATCTCTGCTCCCCTCCACAGCATGTCTTTTTCCTGGTTCTCTCTCTCAGCCCCAACCAGTCCCAGTAGAAGACTGCCCCTCCCTGAGCCTGGTTCTGCTGGAGGTTTCTTCCTGTTAAAAGGGAGTTTTTCCTTCCCACTGTAGCCAAGTGCTTGCTCACAGGGGGTCGTTTTGACCGTTGGGGTTTTACATAATTATTGTATGGCCTTGCCTTACAATATAAAGCGCCTTGGGGCAACTGTTTGTTGTGATTTGGCGCTATATAAAAAAAATTGATTGATTGATTGATTGATTTAGAGGCTGTTATTTCTGCAAAAGGAGGATCTACTAAATATGGATGTATTTTTTCTGTTGGGGTGCCCAAATTTATGCACCTGCCTAATTTTGTTTAAAGAATTATTGCACACTTTCTGTAAATCCTATGAACTTTATTTCAATTCTCAAATATCAGTGTTTGTCTGCTATATGATATATTTAACTAAAAGGAAAATCATGGAAATCATCAGGGGTGACCAAACTTTTACATACAACTGTAGTTATTGATTAAATAGATAAAATAACATTTTAACCCAAATGTAATTGCATAAACTTTAGTTTCTTTAATGTTGACATCAACATTGGTATTTATTTGATTCACCTTGTCGTTTTACCTGTTGGTGTGAAAAACGTAATTATTGGCTGCAGGATAGCCTTATGAGATGTCAATAGAAGACATTAATATTACATATGCTGCACAAATGTCCAAAGTGGGAAAAAACACATTTTTCAACATATGCAAAATCAAAGTGTAATTCCACCAACTGGTTATAGTTTATTTCAGGGAGTCGAAGATAAAGTGTTGACTCCAGTACAGGCAGTAAAGAAGGATTATTTTTTCAGGGCATCAGAAGGTGCTTTTAAGTGCGGTGGATCAAGGCTAACCTGGGAATGGCGTGGGTGCAAGTCCACAGCTAAACTGCTATTTTCTTTTTTCTTTTTCCTGTTGCTGAGGAAAATAAACCACAGTGGAGGCCCTTTCCGCCCGAGGCATTCTCCCACGTTTATCTTGTTATCCTCAACATCTGTAATAATAAGGAGTCATTTGTTGTGATTACGGCTTTTATCTACAACCTGCATCTTACATCCACAACATCCTCACCGTTACACCTTCCTTCTCCGCCAGAAAGGCTCAGCTAACAAGGCAGCACTGAATTCACGCTGACTGGGACGCAAAAAGAGTATACTCACATACTGTTTGTGTAGGCCTTTATGACATCATTAGCAGAAAATGTCAGAGAGAAAATATAAAATGTTGAAGCAATCCATTTTTATTTAAAAGAAAAAAAACAGGACTAAAAGACTGAATCTTTGCAATATTTCATTGAAATGCATCATTACACACCGTGTGGACTGAAACACGCTGCAAGCATCACATTCGCGTTGTGTGTTGATTTTCCTTTCGGCCTCACAGATTAAACCTTCAGACTGCAAGTGTGTTGTGTGTACAGTGTCCTTGGTTTTTTATTTTTTTTACATGTGCCAGAAGCGACACGCAGCTAAAATAGAAAGACATCATGCTGGCATCATCAAATCACAGATTTTACTGGAGTTTCTGTGAGTGGTAAAGTAGTCACAGCCACAAAAAATACCAATACAACTTATTAAATATTGTTTCACTCATTGGGGGGGATCAGATAACTGCTGGTCAGCTACAAATAGTGACTTTATGCTCTTCATTTTTTCTGAGCATTCCTCAGTAGAACCCACACAGAGCTCTTTGACCCACAGGATGCAGATTATAAAAATAATCTAACAAACTCAACCCCGATGGTATACAGTAGTGTTCAGAATAATAGTAGTGCTATGTGACTAAAAAGATTAATCCAGGTTTTGATTATATTTCTTATTGTTATATGGGAAACAAGGTACCAGTAGATTCAGTAGATTCTCACAAATCCAACAAGACCAAGCATTCATGATATGCACACTCTGGACTCATCTCTGTGCTCGTCCTGTTAGACCTCAGTGCAGCTTTTGATACTGTTGACCATAAAGTTTTATTACAGAGATTAGAGCATGCCATAGGTATTAAAGGCACTGCGCTGCGGTGGTTTGAATCATATTTATCTAATAGATTACAATTTGTTCGTGTAAATGGGGAGTCTTCTTCACGGACTAAGGTTAATTATGGAGTTCCACAAGGTTCTGTGCTAGGACCAATTTTATTCACTTTATACATGCTTCCCTTAGGCAGTATTATTAGAAAGCATTGCTTAAATTTTCATTGTTACGCAGATGATACCCAGCGTTATCTATCCATGAAGCCAGAGGACACACACCAATTAGTTAAACTGCAGGAATGTCTTTCAGACATAAAGACATGGATGACCTCTAATTTCCTGCTTTAAACTCAGATAAAACTGAAGTTATTGTACTCGGCCCCACAAATCTTAGAAACATGGTGTCTAACCAGATCCTTACTCTGGATGGCATTACCCTGACCTCCAGTAATACTGTGAGAAATCTTGGAGTCATTTTTGATCAGGATATGTCCTTCAGTGCACATATTAAGCAAATATGTAGGACTGCTTTTTTGCATTTGCGCAATATCTCTAAAATTAGAAAGGTCTTGTCTCAGAGTGATGCTGAAAAGCTAATTCATGCATTTATTTCTTCTAGGGTGGACTGTTGTAATTCATTATTATCAGGTTGTCCTAAAAGTTCCCTGAAAAGCCTTCAGTTAATTCAAAATGCTGCAGCTAGAGTACTGACAGGGACTAGAAGGAGAGAACATATCTCACCCATATTGGCTTCTCTTCATTGGCTCCCTGTTAATTCCAGAATAGAATTTAAAATTCTTCTTCTTACTTATAAGGTTTTGAATAATCAGGTCCCACCTTATCTTAGGGACCTCATAGTACTATATCACCCCAATAGAGCGCTTCGCTCTCAGACTGCAGGCTTACTTGTAGTTCCTAGGGTTTGTAAGAGTAGAATGGGAGGCAGAGCCTTCAGCTTTCAGGCTCCTCTCCTGTGGAACCAGCTCCCAATTCGGATTAGGGAGACAGACACCCTCTCTACTTTTAAGATTAAGCTTAAAACTTTCCTTTTTGCTAAAGCTTATAGTTAGGGTTGGATCAGGTGACCCTGAACCATCCCTTAGTTATGCTGCTATAGACTTAGACTGCTGGGGGGTTCCCATGATGCACTGAGTGTTTCTTTTTATTCACCTCTTTTTGCTCTGTATGCACCACTCTGCATTTAATCATTGGTGATGGATCTCTGCTCTCTTCCACAGCATGTCTTTTTCCTGATTCTCTCCCCTCAGCCCCAACCAGTCCCAGCAGAAGACTGCCCCTCCCTGAGCCTGGTTCTGCTGGAGGTTTCTTCCTGTTAAAAAGGAGTTTTCCTTCCCACTGTCGCCAAGTGCTTGCCGTTGGGGTTTTTCTGAAATTATTGTATGGCTTTTGCCTTACAATATAAAGCACCTTGAGGTGACTTTGTTGTGATTTGGCGCTATATAAATAAAATTGATTTGATTTGATTTGAAGGCTATGAAATTGGGCTATTAGTAAAAAAAAAAGTAGAAAAGGGGGTGTTCACATTAATAGTAGCATCTGCTGTTGACGCTACAAACTCAAAACTATTATGTTCAAACTGCTTTTTTAGCAATCCTGTGAATCACTAAACTAGTATTTAATTGTATAACCACGGTTTTTTCATGATTTCTTCACATCTGCGAGGCATTAATTTTGTTGGTTTGGAACCAGGATTTTGCTGGTTTACTAGTGTGCTTTGGGTCATTGTCTTGTTGAAACACCCATTTCAAGGGCATGTCCTCTTCAGCATAAGGCAACATGACCTCTTCAAGTATTTTGACATATCCAAACTGATCCATGATACCTGGTATGTGATATATAGGCCCAACACCATAGTAGGAGAAACATGCCCATATCATGATGCTTGCACCACCATGCTTCACTGTCTTCACTGTGAACTGTGGCTTGAATTCAGAGTTTGGGGGTCGTCTCACAAACTGTCTGCGGCTCTTGGACCCACAAAATATTCCTCCATTTCTCTTTAGGCCAGTTGATGTGTTCTTTGGCAAATTGTAACCTCTTCTGCACGTCTTTTATTTAACAGAGGGACTTTGCGGGGGATTCTTGCACATAAATTAGCTTCACACAGGCGTCTTCTAACTGTCACAGCACTTACAGGTAACTCCAGACTGTCTTTGATCATCCTGGAGCTGATCAATGGGTGAGCCTTTACCATTCTGGTTGTTCTTCTATCCATTTTGATGGTTGTTTTCTGTTTTCTTCCACGTCTGTTTTTTTTTTTTTTTGTCCATTTTAAAGCATTGGAGATCATTGTAGATGAACAGCCTATCATTTTTTGCACCTACGTATAAGTTTTCCCCTCTCCAATCAACTTTTTAATCAAACTACGCTGTTCTTCTGAACAGTGTCTTGAACGTCCCATTTTCCTGAGGCTTTCAAAGAGAAAAGCATGTTCAACAGGTGCTGGCTTCATCCAAATAGGGGACACCTGATTCACACCTGTTTGTTCCACAAAATTGACAAACTCACTGACTGAATGCCACACTACTATTATTGTGAACACCCCCTATTCTACTTTTTTTTTTACTAATAACCCAATTTCATAGCCTTAAGAGTGTGCATATCATGAATGCTTGGTCTTGTTGGATTTGTGAGAATCTACTGAATCTACTGGTACCTTGTTTCCCATGTAACAATAAGAAATATACTCAAAACCTGGATTAATCTTTTTAGTCACATAACACTACTATTATTCTGAAGACTACTGTATATGCCCTTATATAGAAGTCAAATATGGGTGTGTATGTGTGTCTGCTTTTGGCCTGTTGCCTAGTAACAATAACCATGGGAAGGCCCCACACCAAACCCTTCCACAAACACACACACACCAGATGTATGTATTTCCACCTTGGACCAGTCTATGGCCTGGTGGACACGTGTATCAGCTAAACATGCCAGTGTAAAAAAAACAAACAAATGCATGCGTGCACACAAAAAACCCCAAACTGGATGCACACTGTAAAATGGTAACAGAAGACACCAGAGTGTGGAATATAAATTCTTATCAAAGACACATGATGGGGAAAGATTGTGCAGCAGCGCAACCCAATTGCAGCTGAAACGTAGCCTGGTGCAAATACACACGCGTGTGCATCTGACGTGTCCGTCTAGCTCACCACAGTTCCAGGGATGACAGCAGCGGTCACATGACCTCTGCCTCCTCTCTTGGTTGGCCTCATCTAATATTAGTCTCCGTAACTTTAGTTCAACTCCGTCGCTGTTGATAATTTCGGTCATTTTGTCTTCTTGTGTCAGCTTTTGTCCGGCCGACATGTCAGCGTGCAATTTGTCAAAAGAACTTGATATCCTTTATCAGCGAAGTGGAAAACATGGAGGCGTCTCCCAGATGTGGACTGAGCATTGAGGACCTGTCAGAGGATGTGACAGTTGTGGTTTGGAAGAATAATGTAACGTGTCAAAATGGTAAACAGCGACGTGAGGACTTGCTCTGTGAGGTGACAAGCAATAGAAATAGTGTATTAAAAAAAAGCCAGACATCCTGGCAAAAGAAAAGACTTTATCCTCGTGAACTGGCGTTAGGACAAAGAGGAATGAGATGTTACCGAGTCGTGGAGTTTCTTTCTGTCTTAACATTCACCAAAAGACAGCAGCACAATGAAAAGAAAAGTTAGATTTTCCTGCATCCGAGCAGCTTCTTTTATTTAAATTCCTCACCTCTGCAGCACACCATTAACGGCGTCATCATCTTCACTCTCCATTCTCCCTTCCTCCACACCTTAGACCAGATTAGAATCAAACATCTAACAGGATTAAAGGGATCAGAAGATGCTCTGTCATGTTTCTACACAATTACCTTTGTAAATCCAGCTTCACGTTGGTTTATGTTCCTTCTCTTTTCTTAAAAACCTGAGCGGCAACAAATCAGCAGTGATCAGTGAAGCGGCGGTAAATCCAGACAACAATCATCACCATCACTTAAACCAACACCAAGAAGAAGGCTTTATTTTGGAATTACTCGGCAGTTAGACGGGATTTCCCAGCACAATGTCACGCTTTTCCTGCAGGTATTCTGCAGGACTGGATGCAGGATAAATGCAGGAAATGAGGTTTTAATCACTGAGTGAGAGGCAGAATCCTTACAAACTGAAAGTCTCACACACACTCTGAGGTCACTCAGATGAAGTCCGCTGCACTTTTGTTGTCATTTGAAGCATGAGTGCAGAGATTTGCTCTGAGCCTCGGGGCTCAAACCGTACACGCTTTTAAGAAAGACATTTTCGATCATCTTCAGTCCACTTGATGTGATTGAGACACGTAATGTTGTTCAATCATAACTGTCCTCTGAGGTCCATCTGCAGCAAAATAGCCATCTTATTGCCATTTTATCTCATTTTAAAAAGACATAAAGAAAAATAAATGTCTGTTTGGAAAAGTCTTTTCCTGATTTTTTTAAAACTGTTCTTAAACTGTCTTTTGTAGTTTTTGTCTTTTGTAGCTGAATAAAACAGGGAAGAGTGCAAAGATCTATCAAATATTTATTGAAATTTATGAGTTAATTTTAAATAATTTCTTCAAGGGGTTATTTTATCAACAATTTCAGTAAGATAATTTACCTCAAAGTTGCCCTCAAAACAGAATTTTGCAGCATAAATTGCCACATAGTGAAATGATGGAGAAAAAAAACTTTTTTTTTTTTTTTTGCCTTAAATCAAAGCTCGCAGTAGTATATGGAATCCTGTAACATATGTCACGGATGGGTCATGGTGGCAGCAGACCAAGCAACTCATCCCACGCTTCCTTATCCTGGTTGTTACAGTGGTCAGGAAAAAAAAAATATCTGTCCAGCGTTTGTTGATCAGGAAAAAAACTAAAGCAGACTAGAGTCAGTGTGGTGACCACCTGCTTTAAATGTATTGACAAAATAAAACAGAAGTGCAGAATTAGAAATGCAGCACCCAAACAACCGTAGGTAGTCCGGTTTTCACAATGACAGATGGTCTGAAAGGACGACCAGGAGTCCAAAGCGCACCAGTTCGCTGGCAATTACATAGATTAGATTACATAGTCACCGACACTAGGACACTCCCCATCCTGAAAAAGACTTGAGATATCAACACCACAGAGAGAGAACATCTGGAATAATTTATTAAAGGCAGCCACCTCCATGGGAATCGAACCAACAACCTTTTATTTCCCCTGAATTCGTCATCCAAAATAATGTAGTTATTAAATTTTGTTTTAAAATAGGATTATTCCAAAATATAAGATGTGATAAAGTACAAATGGGCAAAGAATATGAACTTTCTTCCATCTTCTGTTCCAGATTCTGATTCTCGGGACAATATTTTACAATATATCAATATTTATTCAGATTTTTCACAAAAATAAAATCATTTAGCCACCGTGATTTAAAGAAAGGTCATAATGAAAATATGTTTGAAGCTAACAGAATCATCCTCTGGACCCACCCCGCTTACATGGTTTTTAGACCCTCAGGTTGAGAACGTCTTTGTTAGCAGCAGTCGAAAAGAGAGATGGCAGACTGAGCTGCTTTTGAAGTAAGTTTGAAAAGTGAAAAAGTAGACAAACAGCACATCAATGCAGCACATTGAGCAAATACAAACAGAATACATGTGCAGTTCACAGCAGGTGGTTTTCCTGCAGGCAGCAGAATGTACGAGTGAGCCGTGCCTGCATTGTTTTCTCCTTGTGCTTGCAAATGCACCGACAGGTGTCGGGTCAGTACACCCAACCAGCCTGTCGGACGCCTCACCGATCAGAGTTCCTGGACACGTTTGCATGTGGGAGGGCACGGAAACATATCTGGGTTTTAGCACTTGGATTTAAGTAAAAACAAACAACAACAACAACAAAAAAACAAAGAATCTTATGTCATTTATTTGAAATCAGAATGAGGAAACACTTCCATTCCTCGATCTGTTTTTGTTACTGTGTCAGGCTAAAGCTATGTTAAATGGAAACTGGGAATGTGGGATTTTCAAATTCCGACTTGGAAAAATCAAAGAAACCACCACCAGAAGTTCATTTTCCTTCTTGTTACTCACTAAATCAGTACAGATTTTAAAATCTCGGCTTCCACATTTTACGGGGAGTTGATGGATGGTCTAGTCGTTAAGTGGTGGGTTTGAAATCAGAAGATCCTCCATTCAAACCCCTGCCAGACAACCCCCTCCCAAAAAAAAAAAAAAAAACTCTCTGGCAACACCCTTAATCCCCAAGTTGCTCCAGATGTGCAGTTGAGCATCTTGTATGGCAGCACCCTGACATGTTTGTGCATGTGAGAATATGAGGCATCATTGTAAAGCACTTTGAAGTTCTGATTCAGATGGAAAAGTGCTGCAGAAATGTTGTCCATTTACATTTTACTACATTCCCCACGTGATGCTGCTTAATCATGGATAATTTTTCAAAAGATTATGTTAAGGAAGTGTACTGTTTTGGTGAGATTTCATAATTTGTTTTTAGTCACATGGCTGCCTCAAACAATCAGATATTCCTTTTGTCATTGTTGGTCAAAAAAAAAAATAAAAATTAGACAACGTATCTTTTTCAATTTTTTGTTACCATTAAATCACTTAATCAGCAAATAAACAAAGCAACCCTGCAATCAGGCATGTTTGTCCATTATTTGTGGATTCAGTGTGCAGAGGTCAAATTTGGAGTTCCGACTTCCTGTGTCAGAGGTGTATATCAGACAGAGCACAATCCCATAGTCACATGAAAATTTCAAATTTGTGTTACTGTTGCCCCGCAACCCAATCCCGGATAAGCGGTTGAAGATGTATGTTACCGTTGTTGTGAATATCACACATAGCCATGTGGCGTCTGAGCTACAAGGTTACATTTTTTTAAATTAGTCACCACATGCTTACTGTTTTATCTATAACACACTAATGTACTGCATTAGTAAAATGTGTCTTTACAAACCAGTGATTTAAAGGTAGCTACAGGCTAGCTAGCCAAATTCACTGATGTAGCATTATTTTAATGACTGGGCTAGTTAGCTAACAAGCTAGCTTGTTTATTACCAGGACGTATAACCACAACTTACTCACCAGGAATATATTTATAGTGTTTGATTTTGTTTTACTACTAACAGTAATAATGTAGCTCCAGAAGCGGTTATATGGGCTGGGGCAGGATTTTGTCTCACTACATTCTGAGAGATAGCGAGCTAATATCATATTTACCTTAAATTTGGACCCAGTTTGCTTCTATAATCAGCAGTGACTGTGTTTTTTTAATGTAAATATCTGTGATACTTTGAATTTAATGCGAGAAATGTGATAAACTTAGCATGGTAAAGTGGCAGAAGGCTGGCTGTGCTTGGTAGAGCTTTGTTGTGGTTGGTTGTAACGTTAGCATTAATGTCGGTGTGGAGGATGATCCTGTGTTGTTGCTTAATGAAGTTCTGGGGATGCATGATGCAGGACAGTGAAATCAAAGAGAAATATACAAGAAGCAATACTTTACCAAATGGGGGATTAACGGCCAAAGCTGTGGTGGTTAGTGGAGGGCGTGTAGACAGCTCCCTATACCCCGACAGAGTGATTGTTACAATAATAATGTATTTTTCAAGTTCTTATTTTATGAATACTTTAAAATGATGGTCTAAAACTTAAAGTGGCACTCTCAAGACCACAGAGTACTCAAGGTGCACTGACATGTGCATGACTTTAATTCAAGCACTTGCACGACCTGTGTCGTGCAGGAGAGTAAACTCACCTTTAATGGGTGCAGACTGAACTGAACTGGGCTCCGGCGCGTGCAGTTGCTCAAAGAGAATTTTGAAATGTTAAAAAAAATCCTTCATGCATAAATGTCGTGCTATGTGGTGCGATCTGCTCGCCAACACAACGTGCAGCTCATCAAGTGGAGTAAAGAAGTGAATAGAGCGAGTGGTTGCGTCAGCGGATCGCATGAGCGCAGCTCGTCTGGACGATTATAATCAGATGTTAAATCTATCATAAACATACCTTAACAGCTGCAGACAAGAAGGAAAGAAAATGCAACTGTTTTACCAAGCCATGACAGTGTAAACATGACAAATAATTACATTTCAGGTGGTTCCAAATTCTTTCTCCAGCTCATTCAGCACTCGCTCGAACAGTGCTGCTGGAGCAGTCCTCTGTGATTCAGAAAGCCATTAGAGCCGTTTTCAACAAACAACTTGCAGAGAAAATAATTAATCCGCTACGAAATAATTATTTTATATACACAGCGTCCAGTATAGAGCGCATGGCAAGCGGTAGAACAAAACACGGTGTCCAGCTGGGAACACAGCGGGTGGGATCGTCATGGCGATGTGCGTGCAAGTGCGTGAATTGAAGTCATGAATGTGTCAGTGCACCTTCACACATCGAAAACTATAATCACTGGTTCTTGACATCATAACTGCCATGACTAGGCTGTCCCAGCTCAAAAGCTGCCTGTAAAGTGCCAGTCGTTCGCAGTCTTCTTTCTCCCAAAAATGAAGGATAGATCAGGTGGATCCCCGACAGCCCAAACAATACCATGAGTCGTGCAAAAAACATTTTCTCCTAAGACAAAATGGTTGATAGCGTTTTAAAAGAGGACATTTTTAGGCGCCATATGTACAATAGAAAATAAATAATATTTGCAAGAAAGCATAAATAAGTCCTAAAGAATGCTTACTAACCTACGGGTTAGGCCCACTGTGCTAGCTTGGCGCAAGCAGCTGTCAAGGTTGCCAGGTGGGGCAGGGAACAGCAAAACACTCCTCGGGCTAGACTTGTCATTTTGGAACGGTTTGTTCCGAACTCCACTGTCTCTGAAGGGTTTTGTTGGACGTAGACCTTCAAAGAGTGCAGACGTCGAATTGGGACACAACCTCAATTGATTCCCTGTCATTTCGCCTCATGTCGTGGAGTTCGCAACTGAGCGTGTTGATCCATCTTGATTAGTGGTGATCGTTAATAGAGTGTGGCAGTGTTCGTAGTGGTTCCTGTGATTGTTCTTGGAACCTAAACTGTCATGCATCATTAAGATTTGACACGGAAATGGTCAAGTTTTGACACGAATTGGAACCGCGGCGTCACATTTCACTGCATGAATCACTTCTCTCACGTGTGCACGATTAAACCCTGCTGCACCACATTCAGTTTCATTGCTGCAGTTAGCTGAAGGAGGACGGTGACGCCAAGTCGGCTAAGTCCTGTTTCAGTGCTCCTCAGCGCTCTCCTGCAGGTGTTTCACCTGCTGTTGTGCCTGATGTTTGGGAAAACGAGTCTGAGCCAGAGGAGAGCCATGTGCAACCAGACATCTGGCTCTCTCCTTCTCCTCCCCCTCCTTTTGCCGTGGCACAGAGCCCGACGAAGCATGTAATCAGAAAGTTCTTCTTCTGCTGTGGATTCATCTGGACCGATGTGAACAGTTCAGCAGCTGACAGTAGGATGAATATGAGGGGTGTGTGGAGACAATTCGCCTGATTCACAACATGGCAGAACGTAATGATGCGCTGTTACACGCAACAACACGGGACAGTATTATTGACTGTGCGTAATGGTTCATGATAATTCGCCAGTGATATGTGCCATTAATCGTAACGGGTGGTAACAGGTTGCAACAGTTCCTGACGCCTCTGCCCCGAATCATCACATTCATGATCAGCGGCCACTTGTCGTCATTATGTGTAAACACACCATTATTGGATGGTATAGCACATCAGGAAGTGCAAAAAAATTTGTATTTAGGCAAATAACTTGATTGGCTAAGGAAATTCAATCAAGTCCTTCAATCATTTGAAACCACACCTCCTTATTAGCTCATCGTAATAGCAAGCAGAGAGGTAATCTGTTTTAGAAATTTGAATCCCATAGTGTTTATATATATGTGTGTGTGTGTGTGTGTGTGTGTGTGTGTGTGTATATATATATATATATATATATATATATATATATATATATATATATATATATATATATATATATATATATATATATATATGTATATGAATGAATGGATGAATGAATGAATTTATTCAGCACGCACATAAACAAAACAAAATACCAACATAAACTCTTACTAACAGGTGCAGCTGAAAGGGCATGGGCTGAAGCAAAAGCTTGTAAACGCCCACCCCATACACCGTACATCCGTTACCATCCACAGTTAAATACACTCAAATAAGATAGAAATCAGAAAATAACATAACTAAACAGAATAGAACAATTTCATATTTACATTTTACATTTACATTTTATATCTACATTAGAATATAGTTAGGTACTAACAATTGCATCAGTGGCATTCCATTATTTTCAATTCATTTAAAGTTTAACACATTTTTACCTTCTAAGCAATTACAAATAGTCTTGCACCCTGATCATTACTGACATAATGTCATACACCAAGTACTGTTCAATGTCTATGCAATCATCTACACTTCTTACTAACTCTATTAACATTTTTACTCGTTTGTGTACTGTGCTAACATAATTTCTTTATATTTCTTTTTGAACTTATAAATGTTTCCACACAATTTAATGTGGTTATCCAAATGATTCCATAATTTAACTCCACATACCGACACACACCAACTTTTCAGAGTAGTTCTTACATAATTTACTATAAAGTTACCACATCCCCTCAATCCATACTGTCCTTCTCTCTTACAGAACAGTTTCTGTATATTACATGGCAGTTCATTTTTATTGGCTTTAAACATTAGTAATGCAGTATGAAACTTTACCAAATCAGTCATTTTTAATAATTTTGACCTGATAAACAATTCATTTGTGTGGTCTAGATATCCTACTTTATGCAAAATTCTAACTGCGCGTTTTTGTAATATAACGAGGGGATGAAGTGAACTCTTATAGTTGTTACCCCATACTTCTATACAGTAAGTTAAATAAGGCAAAATCAATGTACAATATAACACTCGAAGGGCATCATGCTCCAACAAATATTTAACTTTATTAATAACTGCGAGACTTTTGGAAACTTTACTCTGTATATATCTAATGTGCTTTTTCCAACTTATTTTTTCATCTATTATTACACCAAGAAATTTACATTCTGATACTCTTTCAATTTGAACACCATTTATACATATCTTTATCTCAGAGTTTACTTTGTAATTTCCGAAAAACATTATTTTAGTTTTATCTAGATTTAAAGATAATTTATTTGTGTCCATCCAACTTTTTAGTTTATTCAATTCCTCATTAATAATACGGGTAAGTTCACTATAATTTTCATTTGCATCAAATATGTTTGTGTCATCCGCAAATAAAATCATTCTCATCACTTTGGATATATTAAATATGTCATTTATATATACATTAAATAACTTTGCTCCCAAAATTGAACCTTGGGGTACTCCGCATAAAATCTCCAAGTTATTTGATGTAAACTCACCCATTTTCACAAACTGCTTTCTCTCCGTTAAGTAACTCTGTATCCATTGCAGTGCAACTCCCCTAACACCATACATTTCTAATTTTTTAATCAAAATTGAATGATTAAGAGTATCAAAAGCTTTCTTTAAGTCTATAAAAATGCCAGCTGCATATTTCTTTCTCTCTATAGTATTGGTTATCTCCTCTATGGTTTCAATTACTGCCATTGAAGTGGACCGCTTACTCCTAAAACCATATTGGCATAAAACCATATTGGCATTCATTAAGAATTTCATACTTTCCAATAAATGACTCTAATCTATTATCTTATAGCTTTTCCAAAATTTTAGAGAATTGTGGGAGTAAAGAAACTGGTCTATAGTTTGTAAAAATGTGTTTATCTCCACTTTTAAATAGAGGGACAACTTTAGCCATTTTCATTTTGCTTGGAAATTTTCCTGTTATAAAAGATAAATTACAAATATATACAAGTGGTTTGACAATACTTTCTATTACTTTTTTTAACCAGTATCATATTAATATCTTGAAAATCAGTTGACGATTTACTTTTAAATTTTCTAACAATAGTAATAATTTCAAGTTCATCTACAGGAGAAATGAATTTCTATTTCTCTTAATAAGTATTGGAGAATCAGGACCTTTACCAGAAATTTTATTGGCCAAATCCGGGCCAATATTAACAAAAAATCATTAAAATGATTTACAGTTTCACTCATCTCATAGTTATCTTTATCCTTCTCAATAAAATAATCTGGATATATCGTTTTTCTCCTTCCATGCTGCATAAGATCTTTTAATATTCCCCAAACCTTTTTTGTATCACATTTATTCCTTTCCAGTTGTTTTCTATAATATAATTTTTTACTAGTTCTTAATAGCTCTGTTAGTTTATTCTTATATAGCTTATATTTTCTTTCAGCTTCCTTAGTTTTCAATTTAATAAATATTTTGTAAAGACTATTTTTCATTCTACAAGCATTCTGTAGACTTTTGGTCATCCAAGGACATTCCACAAATCTTTTTTTACAACTACATTTCTTAATTGGACAGTGTGTGTCATATAATTCCATAAATATCTTCATAAACTTACTATAAGCCCTGTCCACCTCTTTCTCACAATAAATTAAGTTCCAATCCTGGGAATTTAAATCATTGTTCAGGGATTTAATTGCTTCCTCCAAACAAACCCGTTTATAGATGTGTTTTTTCCCTCTACAATCTGTAATTTTGTTGTTATATATAATAAACACTGGTAGATGGTCCGATATATCACAGACCATTAGGCCGCCTGTAATGTCATTCATAGTGCTATTTGTGAAGATGTTATCAATTAAAGTGGAACTGTGATCTGTTACCCTGCTAGGTCTAGTTATAGTCGGATAAAGGCTCATGCCAAACATGATATTAAGAAAATCATTAGTCCATTTGTGCTTTGTGTGATTTAGTATATCTATATTAAAATCTCCACATATAAACATAGTTTTATTTTCCTTCTTTGAAAATATTTTTCCTACACAGTCAATGAATAATTCTACATCAGTTCCTGGAGACCGATACAAACAACTCACAATTACATTTCTCTCCGTATCATTATGGATTTCAATTGTAACAACTTCTTAAACATTATCTATAGCCAGAGTCATATCCTCTACTAATTTAAACCTAATGCTATTATGAATATATAGTGCCACTCCTCCACCTATTTTATTTTTCCAATTAACATACTTAAGTTCATATTCTTCTATTTCAAAGTCAATGCCTTTGTCCTCATAAAACCAAGTTTCTGACAAAGCAATTATACTAAATGGATGTACAAACTGCTGTATATATTCTTTGATAACATTAAAATTAGCATACATACTTCTACAGTTAAAGTGGATAATTGACAGTTTTTCCTTCATTGTCATAGCATGTAGAAAATCATCAACAGTATAATATTTAGAATCAACATTAAATGTAGAGTAAAAAGTATTATCCGGGTCTAGTTCATTTTCTAAGTCTTGAAAATTATAATCAGTATATGAAAATAGATTCAGTTGCTCCAAATGCATTGTCCTTTGATATAATTCTGAATCTGTACTCTTTTTTTTTAAAATAAAAATGAATTCTATACTATTATTAATAATCGATCAAGAATTACCATCTCTTGATTCATCTTTGTCTTTGTGTTCATCAAAGGCTCAAAATTCACCAGTAACTAAATCTCTAGTAGTAGTAGTAGTAGTAGTAGTAGTAGACGTCCCGTCATAAATATCTAAGTCACTGAGGTTCTTAACCACCAACACCTTAGCCTCCTCTGGTGACCCATTGAGCTTAATAAAGACTTTACAGTTATTTACCCAAGTGCTTTGGATCTTTTTTAGTTTCCTCAGGTGTCTGGCTTTTCTGGCAATTTCGGCATTTTTCCGTGTCAGGTGATTGTTCATATAGACATTAGTACCTTTCAGTTTTCTTCCTTGTTTAATTAAGGTAATCTTTTTCTTGAGATTTGAAAAACGTAATATCAGGGCTGGCATGTCCTCTCGTCTTCTTCTCGGTAATGTGTGACAGGCTTCCGAATCACTTACATCCAGTGAAATATCGTGCACATTGAGAAAGGCTGCTACCTGTTGCTCAATAGAGCTTGACTCTTTCTCACTGGGCTCATTCTGTTTGTTATTCGCAATCACTGCATGAGCATACGACCTGGGTTTGATCTTAAACCCCGTGATTACAATATCTTTCATTCTTGTATATTGTTCCAACTCATCAACTTTCCTTTCAAGCTCTGTGATCCTCCTGTTCTTTTCCTTATTTTCTTCTCGTAATATATGTATTACGAGAAGAATATATATATATATGTATATGTATATATATTATATATTATGTATATATATTATATATTATGTATATATATTATATATATATATATACACGAGGTCTGTTAGAAAAGTATCAGACCTTTTTATTTTTTTCAAAAACCTGATGGATTTGAATCACGTGTGCTTGCATGAGCCAACCTTGAACCTTCGTGCACATGCGTGATTTTTTTCACACCTCTCGGTTGCGTCATTTGCTTGTAAGCGGCCTTTGTGTGAGGATAGGTGGAGTCTCTCGTCGTTTTTTCTTTGCAAGGAAATGGCAGAACGACTGGAGCAGCGCGACTGCATCAAATTTTGCTACAAACTGGGTGACAGCCAGGTGGAAACCAGGTTCAAGGTTGGCTTATGCAAGCACACGTGATTCAAATCCATCAGGTTTTTGAAAAAAAAAAAAAAGGTCTGATACTTTTCTAACAGACCTCGTATATATATGTATATGGTAAATGGGCTGCATTTATATAGCACTTTTCCATCTGCATCAGACGCTCAAAGTGCTTTACAATTATGCCTCACATTCACCCCGATGTCAGGGTGCTGCCATACAAGGCGCTCACTACACACCGGGAGCAATAGGGGATTAAAGGCCTTGCCCAAGGGCCCTTAGTGATTTTCATATATATATATATATATATATATATATGTGTGTGTGTGTGTGTATGTATGTATGTATGTACTCAGACTTGACTCTAACTAAATTTTGGCAATGTTCAAAGTTAAAATGCCGTGCGTCGCGCCACTGACATGGTTGTCTTGTCAGGTAGGTTCTTGCGCCGGTCTGACGGTGGTGACTCATCTGAAAGTGTGTCCACAGATCTGCACGGAGCAGTGTGATGGTGAGCAGAGGGGGACTTTAGCACACCAGATGGACTCTGTCACGCTCCGGCTCGAGGCCTATCTGCTGTCCTCAGAATTTCATTAGTAGCTTGGCCCTGGTCGCAAGCTTGAAGAGCAGAAGAGGTTCGATCAAAGGATTAGCAGCACATCTGAAGAAACAAATGGTCCACTTCAACTCACAGGTTTTTTTTTTCTTTTTTTGCACCCTCCCACCTCCACAGAGTGGTCAGACCTGGCCAAAATGGAGACCAGAGGAGGGGGCACAAGTATGAGAGGAACTGCAGTGAGAAACCAGTCAAACCTTTTCTTTTTCTTCACCAAAAAAGAAAAAAACAAACAAACAGTGTGTGTGTGTGTGTGTGTGTGTATATATATATACGAGGTCTGTCAATAAAGCAACGGTCCTTTTTATTTTTTCAAAAACTATATGGATTTCATTCATATGTTTTTACGTCAGACTTGCTTGAACCCTCGTGCGCATGCGTGAGTTTTTCCACGCCTGTCGGTGACGTCATTCGCCTGTGAGCACTCCTTGTGGGAGGAGTCGTCCAGCCCCTCGTCGGAATTCCTTTGTCTGAGAAGTTGCTGAGAGACTGACGCGTTGTTTGATCAAAATTTTTTCTAAACCTGTGAGACACATCGAAGTGGACACGGTTCAAAAAATTAAGCTGGTTTTCAGTGAAAATTTTAACGGCTGATGAGAGATTTTGAGGTGATTGTGTCGCTTTAAGGACTTCCCACGGTGCGAGACGTCGCTCAGCGCTCTCAGCCGCCGTCGTCAGCCTGTTCAAGCTGAAAACCTCCACATTTCAGGCTCTATTGATCCAGGACATCATGAGAGAACAGAGAAGTTTCAGAAGAAGTCGGTTTCAGCATTTTATCCGGATATTCCACTGTTAAAGGAGATTTTTTTAATGAAAGACGTGCGGACGCGGTGTGGCGGCACAGGAAAAACACCTCCGTGTTGATAACCATTTGTAAAATCCAGGCAGCTTTTGATGGCTTTCAGTGGAGTGAGTATATGAGAAATTGTTTAACAGCAGGACATGTTCCAACTTGTCCTTAAGGCTTTCAACAGAGGTGTTTTTCCTGTGGCGGAGCGTCCGCACTTCTCTCATTAAAAAAATCTCCTTTAACAGTGGAATATCCGGATAAAATGCTGAAACCGACTTCTTCTGAAACTTCTCTGTTCTCTCACGACGTCCTGGATCAATAGAGCCTGAAATGTGGAGGTTTTCAGCTTGAACAGGCTGACGACGGCGGCTGAGAGCGTTGAGCGACATCTCGCACCGTGGGAAGTCCTTAAAGTGACAGAATCACCTCAAAATCTCTCATCAGCCGTTAAACTTTTCACTGAAAACCAGCTTAATTTTTCGAACCGTGTCCACTTCGATGTGTCTCACAGGTTTAGAAAAAATTTTGATCAAACAACGCGCCAGTCTATCAGCAACTTCTCAGACAAAGGAATTCCGACGAGGGGCTGGACGACTCCTCCCACAAGGAGTGCTCACAGGCGAATGACGTCACCGACAGGCGTGGAAAAACTCACGCATGCGCACGAGGGTTCAAGCATGTCTGACGTAAAAACATATGAATGAAATCCATATAGTTTTTGAAAAAAATAAAAGGACCGTTACTTTATTGACAGCCCTCGTGTGTGTATATATATATATATATATATATATATATATATATATATATATATATATATATATATATATATGTGTATATGTGTATATATATATATATGTGTATATGTGTATATATATATATATGTGTATATGTGTATATGTGTATATATATATGTGTATATGTGTATATATATATATATGTGTATATGTGTATATATATATGTGTATATATATA